>NC_136265.1:38001986-38551986 GCF_964187855.1 Myxine glutinosa | reverse complement strand
TTGTTTTCATTGTTGTTGATTTCATTTGTTTTGTTTTCATTTGTTTTCATTTGTTTGTTGTTTGTTGTTTGTTTTCATTTCATTGTTGTTTTCATGTTTTGTTATGCATTATGTTTTGCACTCTGTCAAAGCGCCTTTGGGCCTCATGAAAAGCGCTATACAAAATAAATGAATTATTATTATTATATGTGTATGTGTATGCATGTGTATAAATATATATATATATATATGTATGTGTGTATGTGTGTATATGTATGTTATTCATGAGATCTTTATGTAAATACAGTACAATATAATAATTAAATATACTACAAATTAATGTTGCTAGGAATCAGTGGTTGCTAGGATATGGCAGCATGCCAAAAACCGTTAACAATGACAGTTTGAACATTCGAAATAGAGTTTGATCGAGAGGTGGGTGGTGTGGTCATGCTGTTTGGTCGATTGGTGTGTTTAAGGGTAAGATGTGAATGATTTAATGATATTATCATATTAGAGAGTGTGTAAGGAAAGTTATAAATATATGATAACACATTAAATCCTATTGCAAGTAAAGTTGGGATAAGTGATGTTGCATTGATGGGTTGACTGACTGCCTGGACGCAACTGAGGTTGTGGATCCACTGATTTACCATCAATTGATGTGGATCCATGATCGAGGTTGTGGATCCGCCGTTTGGAGAGGTCCTGGGCTGAAAGGATTGAAACCTCAAGGAAGAACGGTGCCCAGCTGATGATCCATGCAGTCGGGAAACTAGTCAGTTGCTTACGGGTTATGGTTCTTGCTTTAGGTGGAGGAACTATGTTTGAGGTTTACAATTTAAATAAAGTTGAATATGGGATGTTGTAAAATTAACATTTACAACAATCCTTTAAATTATTTGAGTTTAGGAACAACCGATACTGTACAATTAATTAAGTGTGTGTGTGTGTGTGTGTGTGTGTGTGTGTGTGTGTGTGTGTGTGTGTGTGTGCATGTATATATGTATGTGTGCATGCATGTGTATATATATATATATATATGTGTGTATGCATGTGTGTATATACAGTCACGTGAAAAAGTAAGTACACCCCATGTAAAGTTTTGACTTTTTCAACATATTTCAACATACAGCTATTTCATCTTCATTTCAACAATATTGAGAGATAAAGGTGATATAATATAACAAATATCATGAAACATTTACATTTTGTAGTCCATTATATAATTTAAATAAACATAAATGCAAATTTCGCATGTGGAAAAAGTAAATACACCCTTGGCTCTAATAGGTGGTATTGCCCCCTTTGGCAGAAACAACCTCTAGTAGGCGTTTCTTATAACTGTCTACCAGTCTATGACATCGACTGGGAGAAATGTTTGCCCACTCCTCCATGCAGAATTCTTTCAGCTGTGCGATGTTTGAGGAGTTTCTTGCATGCACAGCTCGTTTCAAATCCCCCCACAACATCTCGATGGGATTTAGATCCGGGCTTTGACTTGGACATTCCAGAACCCTCCATTTCTTTCTTTTCAGCCATTCCTTGGTGGATTTACTGGTATGTTTGGGGTCATTGTCATGTTGCAAGGTCCATCTTCGGTTGAGCTTCAACTTTCCGACAGATGGCCTCACATTATCCTCAAGCACCCTCTGGTACAATGAAGAATTCATAGTGGATTCTATGATGGTGAGCTGCCCAAGCCCTCATGCAGCAAAGCTGCCCCAAACCATAATATTTCCACCACCATGCTTTACAGTTGGTATCAGGTTCTTGTGGTCAAATGCTGTCTTTGGTTTTCGCCAAACATGTCTTCTGGTACTGTGGCCAAATAGCTCAACCTTTGACTCATCTGTCCAGAGCACATTGTTCCAGAAGTGCTGGTCTTTGCCTAGGTGTTCATTGGCAAACTTTAGTCTTGCCCTGATGCTCATTCTGGACAGCAAAGGTTTCCTCCTGGTGCACCTCCCATGTAGATCAAATTTGTGCAGCCTCTTTCTAATGGTAGACTCGTGCACTTTGACATCAACAGTGGCAAGAGCTACCTGTAGGTCCCGTGATGACATTCTGGGGTTCTTCGAGACTTCTTTCAGCATCTTGCGGTCTGCTCTCGGGCTGAACTTGCTGGGGCGGCCTGGCCAGAACAAGTTGGTAGTTGTTTGGAATCTTCTCCACTTGTAGATGATCTTCTGGACAGTTGAATGATTGATTTCAAATTGTTTGGAGATCTTTTTAAATCCCTTTCCAGACTCGTAGGCATCTATAACCTTCTTTCTGAAGGCCTCAGAGAGCTCTTTTGATCTAGGCATGGTGACGCCGCACACTTCAACAACAAAGAGCAAACGAAACGAAATGTCTGAGGTCTAAATAAGACAGGTTCCTCCAAGATTCTCTCTAACGATGTTCTAATCATTTGCACCTGAGCTGGTGCACCTGATTCTAATTTTAGGTATTGGAAGTCATGATAAATGTAGGGGTGTACTTACTTTTTCAACATGCGAAATTTGCATTTATGTTTATTTAAATTATACAATGGACTACAAAATGTAAATGTTTCATGATATTTGTTACATTATATCACCTTTATCTATCAATATTGTTGAAATGAAGATCAAATAGCTGTATGTTGAAATATGTTGAAAAAGTCAAAACTTTACATGGGGTGTACTTACTTTTTCACGGGACTGTATGTGTATGCATGTGTGTATATATATATGTGTGTATATATGTATGTGTGTATGCATGTGTGTATATATATATATATGTATGTGTGTACCATTTTCAGACCAGGGCTGTCTGAATTCTCTTCCGAGTTGCTCTCTTTTCTTTAACCCAACATATTTTTATAGCAATTATGGTGTGATGACAGCCTGGTATTGGTTTAGTGGTTAGGGTGCCGGCTTGGGATCCAAATATCCTGGGTTCAAATCCCGGTCGATTGCTGAATTAACGCCAGGAGTGTTGACTCAGCCTGTCATCCTTCCGAGGTCGGCAAATTGAGTACCAGTTCACTGGTAATTCCGTGTTTGTCGCAAGACGCGACCAACAGGGCTGGTGGCAGGAAGGGCATCCGGCCATAAAACATTGCTTCAAAATGGGGACCAAGGTGCCCGAAAAAGGCCAACCCCCGCTTTGCGGGGAAAAAATGGCCTCTAAAGGTGGTTCTAATTATGGTGTGATGGCGAAGGAGCTTGCGTGACATTTACAATATTCAGGTTTTGCAAAATACTCACCTCCGAGCTAAACTGAGCTATCGATCTTTAGTTACAATCTTGGCCTGTTAATAAACTGCCACTTTGGTGTTTCGCATCAATATGTGTGGCGTCCCTCGGATGGCCGTTAAACGGGGCTGCCAGCATAAGTTGGTGGATGTTAAAAATCCCATGGTGACTTTCCTGAAGAGCAACCGAGCTACACTACATGACCAAAAGTATGCGGACACCCCTTCTAATTAGTGGATTCGGCTGTTTCAGCCACACCTATTGCTGTCAGGTATATATAATCAAGCACACAGCCATGAAATCTCCTTCGACACACATTGGCAGTAGAATGGGCCATACTGAAGAGCTCGGTGACTTTCAACGTGGCACCGTCATATAATGCCACCTTTCCAACAAGTCAGTTCGTCAAATTTCTGCCTTGCTCGAGCTGCCCCGGTCAACTGTAAGTGCTGTTATTGTGAAGTGGAAACACTCAGGAGCAACAACAGCTCAGCCACGAAGTGGTAGGCCACACATGCTCACAGAACGGGACCGCCGAGTGCTGAAGCACGAAGCGAATAAAAATCGTCAGTCCTCGGTTGCAACACTCACTACCGAATTCCAAACTGCCTCTGGAAGCAACGTCAGCACAACAACTGTTCGTCGGGAGCTTAATGAAATGGGTTTCCATGGCCGAGCAGCCGCACACAAGCCTCAGATCACCATGCGCAATGCCAGGCATTGGCTAGAATGGTGTCAAGCTCACCACCATTGGACTCTGGAGCAGTGGAAACGCGTTCTCTGGAGTGATAAATCACACTTCACCATCTGGCAGTGCGACGGACGAATCTGGGTTTTTTGTTTTTGTTTTTTTTGGATACAAGATCGAGGCTCGTGAAAGAGCGAACATTAATCACACAAAAAGTCAAACCGACACATAAAACATAAAATAACGGGAGCGGTGGACAAGATGGGGAGAGAGGGGGAAGGACACAAACACAACATTTGAGAGCAGGGACATCGAGAGAAATGTGGGAGGGGTATGGCTTGGGGGGAGGTGGGAGAGGTATACAACATATGAACACTGCAAGGACTTCCAGGAAAGAATTTGGAATTTCAAAAAAGTGTATCTGGGGTGAATTAGCGGGGGTAGAAAAGATCAAGATTTTGGATGGGGGAGGATAAGAGATGGTGGTGAACAGCTGTTTTAAAGACCTGGAGGAAGGTGTGGGATTGAAGGGAGTGGGGGAGTTTGTTCCAGAGGCAGGAGAAAAGGGGAATGAAGGAGTGAAGGTGAGCAGAGAGCCTAGATTTTGGCAGTTTAACCATAAGAGGGTTGCTGGCAGATCTTGTGTGACCTGTAGGAATATTAGGGGGACAGAGCACAGAGAGAGCTGGGGGAGTAAGACCGGAGAGGAGTCGGTAGAAGACAGAAAGACCACCTACCTGCCTGCGGTGAGTGAGTGAAAGGCCCTCGGAGTTAGCTTCATCGCAGGAGATTCCAATGATTCTGAAAGCTTTGGTTTCAACAGCGTGGAGCCGAGCGAGGTGTGAAGCAGGAGCACCGGCCCAGAGGGGGGAACAGTATTCCATTGAGCTGTGGATGAAAGCCTTGTATGTGGTGAGGAGCTCAGGTATGCCAAGGAAGGACTTCGCACGACGAAAGGATGCCCAATCGGCGACTGGCTTTGGAGGCCAGCTTGGAAATGTGGTTTTCCCAAGAAAGATCATGGCAGATAGTGAGACCCAAAAGCTTGAGCGACAGAACATCTTGGAGAGGATTGTTGAGAAAGTAGATGGGAGGGTTTTCCAGTCGGTCTTTTCGGAGAGACATAGTAAGAGTGTGAGATTTGTCAGGATTGAAAGACATGTTCCACTTGTTTGACCAGTCTGTGATTTTGTCCAGGTCTGCAGAGAGTGAGGAGGCTGCAGACTGCCAATCTGAGGGATGAGGAATGGAGCAGCAGAGAGTGGAGTCATCAGCAAATAGATCGAGAGGATTTTCCAGAGAGTCGGAGAGATCATTGATGAAGACCAGAAATAGCACAGGGCCCAGGACACTACCTTGGGGAACTCCAGCCAGAACAGGAAGAGGAGAAGAGAGAAATCCATTCAGGGCCACACGTTGATGACGACCAGAGAGGAAGTCCGCAAGCCATGAGTGGAGATTTCCATGGATACCATAGGAGGAGAGTTTGGTGAGCAGAGCTGGGTGCCAGACCGTATCGAAAGCACGTGATATGTCAAGGGAGACAGCTCTGATTTCCTGTTTGGCATTGAGGACCTCCATCCATTGTTGAGACAGCAGAAGCAACATGTCCAGAGTAGAATGACCTGGTCTGAATCCAAATTGATGATCAGAGATCAAGCCATTGGAGAAGAGGAAGGATTTGATATCCGAAGCAATGATGGATTCCATGACTTTGCTGATAATTGGGAGCAGGCTGATTGGTTTGTAGTTGCAAGGATCTGTTTTTGCACCTTTTTTGTGTAAAGCGGTAATGTTTGCTGATTTCCAAGATGCTGGCAGATGACCTTGAGCAAAAGAGGGTGAAAAGAACAGAGAGAGGGTGAGATAGAGCAGCAAAGCAGGATTTTAGGACCAGTGGGCTGATGCCGTCTGGTCCAGTTGCAGAATCAGAGTCGAGGTTTGACAAAAACTTCTCCACCTTGTCAGGAGAGAAGGACACAGAGTCCAGGAGCAGTTGGGTTCGACTGGGAAAGGTGGGAACAGAGAGAGATGGGTTTGGGACACAAGATTTTGAGGCAAACACAGAGTTGAGGCATTCGGCTTTGTCACGTGCGGTGTCAACTGTGTCGCCATTTGAGGTGAGGGAGGGGATGGAGGGGGAACAAACACCAGAAACATATTTGACCAGATGCCACCAGGATTTGGAGGAAGGAGACAGGTTTGAGAGTTAAATCTTGAGTGTGGAGAGATAGTGCTTCCTGGCACTCCTGAGGGTAGACACACACTTGTTCCAAGCTTGATGGAAGAAACTGAGATTGCCTTCAGTTGGATTTGCCTTCCAAGAGGCAAAGGCAAGTTGTTTCAGGGCAACTGCCTCACCACAAGATTCAGTGTACCATGGACGGGAGAAAGGGTAAGACAACTGAAGACGAGATGGGATAAATCTGTGCATGAGAGAGAGCAGTTTGCTTTGGCAGAATTCCCAGGAAGAATTGATGTCAGAGGCAGTGGAGATGGGAGACCAGTCCAGATGATTGATGGCTGCTTGCAGACCGTGCCAGTCAGCCTGAGTGAAATGCCAGACTCGTCGGCACTGAGGAGGCTCTCTGAGAATGGCCAGAGAGATGTCCACTTTAACAAGCACATGATCAGAATAACCGATTGGAGCAGAAGAAGAGCAGCAGACATTTGCAGGGAAGTTTGTCGTAACCAAGTATAGAAGAGAAGATACTCCATTGACTGCGATCCGGGTCGGGAAATTGACAGATTGTGTCAATCCCAATGAGTCGCAGAAGTCCTTTGTTGAGGTGCCATGGCTGGTGAGAGAGGAACCCACACCCAGCCATCTGGCATGATGACAGTTGAAGTCGCCACATATGAGGAAGAGAGCGTTTGGATGAGTTGATGGAAGTTGGTCCATGTTGTCCGACAGCGAAATGTAAATGGAGTCATCACTGTTTGGAGGACGGTGCAGAACACATGTGAACAAAAGGTCGGAGCGGAGAGGAAGCCGTAGCCAGAGGTACTCCTGGGGGTGGGGTGGAGAGAGGGCAGTGCATGGAGAGTGAGGAAGAGAGTTTTTGATAAAGATAGCCACCCCACCACCAGGACGAGGATCAGGTCTATCGTACCGGAGGAGGGAGTAACCAGGAAGAGATATTAAGGAATCAGAGACATCTTGAAGGAGGAAAGTTTCTGTTAAGCAGATCAAGTCTGGTTTGTCAGAAGCAACCTGAATGGAGAGATCAATCAGGTTTGAGTGAAGGCCCCGGATGTTTGAGGTCCATACCGTTAATGAGGAGAGAGGGGGAGCATCGGGTGCAGGACAGGGAAGGGGAGGGGTAGGGTTAGATGAAGGATGAGAGGGGGGGGTAGGGAGAGCAGTTGATAGTGTGTCAGAGATTACAGAAGAGTTACAAGGAAGGGAAGGATGAGGAGGACAAAATGTTTGATGGTGATGGGTTGAGGCACAGTGAGGGGTTGTTTGAGGGGGGCCAGAGGAAAGTAGAAGGTTGGGGGAGGTGGAGGTATGAGATAGAAGGAGAAGGGAGACGAAATGGGGAGGAGGAAGCTTTGAGGAGGAGGTGGGAGGGGGGAGAATTGGAGAGGGATGGTTGGGGGGGAGATTTGAAGGGGAGGGGTTGGGGGGGAGATTTGAAGGGGAGGGGTTGGGGGGGAGTTTTGAATGGGAGGGGCAAGGGGGGAGTTTAGGAGGGGAGGGGCAAGGGGAGAGTTTAGGAGGGGAGGGGCAAGGGGGGAGTTTAGGAGGGGAGGGGCAAGGGGCGAGATTTGGAGGGGAGGGGCAAGGGGGGAGATTTGGAGGGGAGGGGCAAGGGGGGAGTTTAGAAAGTGGATGATTCATGAAAGACGAACATTTATAACAATTTGGGTTCATTGTGATTTTCAAGTTAGCGATCCGTTTAAGAACGATGGAGGAGGGGTGGAATGAATGTGAATTTGGAGCATGTAGTGAGAAAGAATTGTAAGAGATTGAATATTTTTTTGAATTGGAATGAGTTGAAGAGGGAATTGAAAAAAGCCTTTTAAATAGGAAGAAAACAGCATGTTGTAATATACCACTGAATAAAACACTGCAGGGGAAAGTTAAACATATTTAAACAGAACCGTGAACAACAGTCTTATATTCACAAAAATACCAACAGGGAGAGGGAGCCTTGAGGGACAACCACGAGTCACGTGAACAGGGGAAAAGGTGGAAGGCAAGGAGATAATGGGGGCGGGGCGAGACAGCGCACATGGACAGAAGCACACGATGGGACAACTTCACACGTGGAGGAAGGGAAATAAATGTTGTTGTTTTTTTGTTTGTTTGTTTTTGGGGGGGGGGGGGGTTAAAACGTTAGACAAAGAGTAGATGTTCGGGGAAGTTTGGGGGAAAAGGGAAAAATCTAAGAACCTAGCAAAAACAGCGAAGGAAGGAACAAACTTCGACGGGGGACCGGGGAAGCCTGAGGCAAGGCCGCACATGCGCGGCAAACCAATTTGGGTTTGGCAGACCGCGGGTTTGGCGGATGCCAGGGTAATGCTACCTGTCCGAATGCATCGTGCCAACTGTAAAGTTTGGTGGAGGAGGAATAACGGTCTGGGGCTGTTTTTCATGGTTTGGGCTCGGCCCCTTAGTTCCAGTGAAGGGAAATCTTAATGCTACAGCATATAATGACATTCTAGACGATTGTGTGCTTCCAACTTTGTGACAACAGTTTGGGGAAGCCCCTTTCCTGTTTCAGCATGACAATGTCCCCATGCACAAAGTGAGGTCCATACAGAAATGGTTTGTCGAGATCTGTGTTGAAGAACTTGACTGGCCTGCACAGAGCCCTGACCTCGACCCCATCAAACACCTTTGGGATAAATTGGAACGCTGACTGCGAGCCAGGCCTAATTACCCAACATCAGTGCCCGACCTCACGAATGCTCTTGTGGCTGAATGGAAGCAAATCCCCTCAGCAATGTTTCAACATCTAGTGGAAAACCTTCCCAGAAGAGTGGAGGCTGTTATAGCAGCAAAGGGGGACCAACTCCATGGTAATGCCCATGATTTTGGAATGAGATGTTCGATGTTCGGGTGTCCACATACTTTTAGTTATGTAGTGTACCGTTATGAATTTTGGGTAGGGCATATATAGATCCAGGTATATCTGCATTGGTAGGTGCTCCGATGTCGTGAAGAAGAAGAACCATTTCGATGTACAGTAAGTCAGGGACCTGTCTATTTCGGTTTGTCGGATTAAGTGTATATCTGTGATCATACGAGGATGATCGTGTGGTAGGTAGAGTAGGGATTATGCTAACTCCCCGGTATGTCAAACCTGTGATCATACCTGTGTCCCGTATGGCAACGCATCATATACATTAGTTAGGCCCAATAGCGCACGACACTAATTAAATCCCCCCTCCACCACAATAACTTACAGAAGAACAGACAAGAGGCGACCACGCACTACGGTGGCATGGCAAGCAAACATCGATCAGGCAGGCAATAGCCACGCCCAGAAGGACTCATGATTGACAGGGGGGAGGGGCGAGTAAAGAGCAGGTCGCCGATTGGCAGAGTAGGAAAAGTGAAGGATGTGCCACACTGATTGGCCACCGACTGATGACGTGACATCAAAGGCACGAAGCACTCGGCCAATCAGAGAGGGGGGCGCGAAAGACGAGTAAGAAGCTACGCGCTGATTGGAGGAGAAGCGCCGGTGATGTGAGGAGGGTGCGAAACACTAGCAAGAAGCGACGCACTGGTTGGAGGGGAGGGGAGCTGACGTAAATGGAGCTGACGTAGACAGCCGGTAAAACGACTCGCTGGCCAACATTTCCGCCTCCTCGTTTTTGGATTCCTTCCTGCCTAGACCTCTCTTCCTTTCTCTCCCGTTTGGACCTCTTCCCGTTTGGAACTTTGCTTGTTGGGCGATGACGAACGGTGGAGAGACGGTGGAGCGCCGACGATCATCCTCCCCTGTTGTTCTTGCTCCTGGTGCCTGCGTACGAGTGTTGTGGCGTGGGACGGACCGTGCAGCGAGGCCGGTGTTCGCGCCAAGACCGAGCGGTTCGCGCCAACCAGAGCTGTGGTCGGACGACGTGCTCGGACCTGACGATCCCCGACATCACATCCAGACAGATAAGACTCACCACACAGAACACAACGTTTGTTTTATTTATCCTTCCATTTGTCCTGTAGTTGAAGTCTGTGTAGGAGCGCTCATTAGAGGAGTTTAGTTTTTACCGTCGCGTTCTTTGTTATCGGGTTCCGTTTAATAAACCTTATTTTTGTACACTTTAAATCCGTCTCGGGTTGAATTGATTTGCAGGGTGAAGATGCCTGCGTGCAGCGGCCGCCCAGGTGAGTCGGTATTCTTCATTCCGTCTCGCGTATCATTCGCCATCAATTGGATAACGCCTTCATTAAGCTCGATTGCCATCCGTGGCATACTCTCGGTGTTAACTGAGAGCCAGCCACAGGACAGTACTTTGGGCAAAATCAAAAATTCTGCTCTAATCTCCAGGGTATTCCACTGCATCAGTGGCACAACGGTGGCCCCAGCAAATGATGCCACATACATACAGCCATGCACTACATACAAAAGAAGAAGACTCTGCCAGGGCTTGAAGAAATCTGTGCATCACCTCTCACCATCCCCCATCCCAACCCACAATCTTTATTACCCCCATTACCCTTCATCACCCAACCATAAGCCTTCCTCGCTTACCTGCAGGTTGCTATTTTTTCTCCTCTCTTCGCTTTCACCTTTTCCTATTTGTCCATTCCTCGCTTGATTTGTCCAACTGTGTCCCCAATTTCAATGCATTGCCAATTTGCCCTCGGGTCACCTTGCTCTTCCACGAGCCTCGATCTTGGACATAAAAAAAACACCACAAGCAAATACAAATCGAAGACAGAACGGGCATGCTCAACCAAATGCCTTTATGACAAAGTGTTATTACAAAATAAGCTTAACCATATCCGCATCGGCATGTAATGCATCGTCAGCCGGAACCCTTACCTGTACGCAGAATGGTACCTGCGCAGCACAGTATTGGGCAATAGGCATTCGCACTTTCAATGGAGGAACTCCATTCAATAAATTTACACTGAAATTTGCTTTGCAACAGAAAACATGGACGGGGCACTGTCCGAAAACACCTTGATCAGGTGGAAGTCCTTGTCGCGTGCGTGTTGCGTGGAGCAATTAAAAATTGCAATCTTCCCAGTCTCTTCCTCCTTCGGCATTTATAAATATTGCTTCACATGATCCGATGAGACAGCCATCAGATTTTATTTAGCAGATCTCTTAAAAGGGAGATTAAAAAAAACAAAAAACATTGGGAGGGGGAAAACGGTGAGCGACACTTTTTGGCCTCCTGGCCAGGAATTTGCTTTGGCATGTACTCGCGCACCTGTACACCTGGTCTTGCGTTACCGCCTTTGCAGGCCCGCGCTGCTGTGTCTCCAGAGGCCTCCGCTGGACTCGCTCGATAAAGATGCCGCCCGTTGGATCTACACGAACACGGGCATGATGAACTGTGCCATAAGCACAGCATAATCAATATCTGCGATATCTTTTGCCAAAAGTCCTTTTAGCGGCGTTAGACTTCGCTCGTTCAATTGATACCGTGTTCTCCTGTTTCTCATTAACTTGTGGAAGTGATGCCTCTTGGGGGATGAAATGACAGATTTCCGTACTCACTGAATCGATATAATCGAGTAATCAGAAAATGGCAGTTGATTTTACCTCCATGATACGTCGAAAGCTCTGTGATAGCCATTGTTGTGGTAGGTTAGGGAAGGGTAGGTGTGAGTATGGGGCGTGGGGTCTGGGGGGATACATTTTGTGGATGCTACATAATCCAAAGATCACTATTCCCAAGGTGTTCACTGAGATCACAGAACTATTTTGAATTTTTTGAAATTTGGAAATTGCCAAAATCAAGACTCTCTGCTCACCTTCACTCCTTCATTCCTCTTTACTCCTGCCTCTGGAACAAACTCCCTCACTCTTAGAACAAACTCACTCTCTTCAATCCCACTCCTCCCTCCAGGTCTTTAAAGCAGCTGCATGTTCACCACCATCTCTTGTCTAACCCCATCCAAAACTTTGATATTTTCTATCCCCGCTAATTCACCCCAAATCCACTTTTTTTTTTGGAAATACTGACTTTTTTTCTTTCTTGGAAGTTCCAGCAGTGTCCATGTGTTTTATACTTTCCCACCCCCCCCCCCCCCACCCCCCGCTTTCCCATGCCTCCTCCCCCCAAGCCCTCTCCCTCCTACAGATCTCCCGATGTCCCTGTTTTCTGTTGTTGTACTTGTGTGCTTCCCTCTCTCTCTCCATCTTGTCTCCCGCTCCCTTTATCTTCTGTTTTATGTGTCAGTTTGTTTTTTTGTGATTGATGTTAGCTCTAACACAAGCCTCGATCTTGTATACAAAACCAAAAAAAACAAAAAAAAACTAGACTGCACCCTCAATGTGCACATTTTGCACTTTGATCTCTCTTTGACTTAACTGGGAGAGAGGGGTGGAGTCTGTACTAGGAGGTTGGGCCTGGAGTATAAGGGGCAACAGGGGTACTGCCTCAAGAAGAAGACAATTTTAAGTGTAAACGCAGCCCGGTGTATACACGACGACAGAAAACTGCTTAATTGTATGTCCGTGTGGATCGACCTGTAATTGAGCATATTGGGACTGACCGTGAATAGTCAAATTTACGTTTGTTACTCGGTAAATAGATAAAGTATCTTTCGTGCGTACGAATGCACACCGTACGTGGAATCGTGGACCGTACTCACACTGTTTTATGGGACATGCACGCAAAGGCCGATGACTCCGCCTGTGCGCGCTTTCATCACAATCGGCACTTGGTCGTCATGGCAACAAGCACAGTTAACTTAAAGATTCCGTTATTCATGCCAACCTTAAATTTAAATCAATTAATTGATTATTTTGTTTTTTTAAATAAGCAACTGATGCTGTAAACTATAGCATATTCATACAATCCTGTAGGCCAATACTCAATGGACTCACCCTGTATACCAAAGGCGTCGTGATGCTGCCATCACTCGCGCGTCGTGGGCGAAGCCCCGTCCTCACCGAGCTCGAGTGGCTCGATTTATTTATTGCAGCACATCGCCCGTCATGATTGTCGACCACTGGTTCACAAAACCCCTGCAAAATACATGTTTTGAGTTAGCGGAACCAAACACCTTTTCGAGGCCGTTTTTCCCCGCAGAGCAGGGGTTGGCCTTTTTTCGGGCACAATGGTCCCCTTTTTGAAGCAATGTTTTATGGCCGGATGCCCTTCCTGCCGCCAAACCTGTTAGTCGCCTCTTACGACACAGGGAATTACCAGTGAACTGGTACTCAATTTGCGGACCTCGGAAGGATGACGGGCTGAGTAAACCCCCTGGCGTTAATTCAGTGATCGACCGGGATTCGAACCCAGGATTCTAGAACCCCAAGCCGGCACCCTAACCGCTAAGCCAACACCAGTCCAGGGTTTTGAGTAAGAGATGGAGGAGAGACGCTCGGGCAACATTTGCAACAAGACCAGCCGACAGCAGCGGGCCAGCAAGACCAGCGGCTCATTTTGATGAACTACTATTTGGTAAAAATCGTCTTGGCTGAAGTCAACGAAGGCCAAAATCATCTTGATGGAGTTGCCTGCTCTCTGACAGCCGATGACTTCAATTCCTTCATGTGAGACTGTTCCGGTACTAGTATATTTCCTCACAACTGGAAGAAAAGGTGACCCATCAGCATTGCTGGGTTATTGTTTTCATGTACTGTACAACGAGAACGGCACTCAGTAGGTAGCATACCTCCGCCAGGTGAAGAGTTTATGTTTTGTATCCCAGAGTAGATCAGAAAATCACAATATAGAATCACATTTAATCAAAATCATATCCTGCTTTATATCGATTTTGCCCCATCACTCAATGGTGAAGAATCACTTAAAAATTAAATAATTATCGTATTCCGAATACATATTCATATATTCACCAAAATCGCATCGATTCTTCCTTGTCACAAACACAACCTGTCCAACAAGTTTCGTCCAAATCTGTCCATAACTTTTTGAGATATCCCGCAATGTATCGTTTTTGGCCCTATCTCGCAACGGTGAAGAATCATTGAAAAAATTAAATAATTCTCATATCCGAATCCATATTCAGATCTTCACCAAAATCAAATCGAATCGTCCTTGTCAGACTCCCAACCTGTCCACCAAGTTACGTTCAAATCCGTCCATAACTTTTCTTTAGATATTGCGCAATGTGTAGTTTTTGGCCCTGTGTCCCCAATGGTGAAGATTCACTTCAAAAATTAAATAATTCTCATATCCGAATCCATATTCAGATCTTCACCAAAATCGAATAGATTCTTCTTTGTCACACACACAACATGTCCACAAAGTTTCTTCCAAATCCGTCTGTAACTTTTTCAGATATCCTGTTATGTATCGTTTTTGGCCCAATCTCCCAATGGTGAAGAATCATTTTAAAAATTGTCGTAGCCGGATCCGGATCTTCACCAAAATCTAATTATTTCGTCCTTGTCACATACGCTACATCTCTGCCAAATTTCGTCCGAATCCGTTCACAACTTTTTGAGATATATTGTTCACAAACGGACAAACGGGCAGATAAACAGACAGACAGGGGTGAAAACATAACCTCCATCCACCTTTGGTGGCCGAGGTAAAAATGCATTGCAGGTACTTTATACTTTCAGAACTTGTAAGCTGTTAAACATGACGGAAAACTCACATGGTCTGCTGAAGGCCCAGAAGCACCACCGATGTCAGACGTAGAGGCGGCGTGGTCATCCGTTGTGGAACTTCCTCGCCAGTCAAAAGGTTTCTTGAAGGATAGAGGTGAAAGGTGGGTACGTGCTGTGGGTTTCCAATGTCCTATCACCTAGGGATGGGTGGGAAGAGGAAAAGAGTAGGACGCGGGGAAGGGGAGATTGGGAGACGGAAGAAATAGCAATCGCGGAAATACATGGGAGTATTAAAATGGTGTTCAAGGGTAACGCAAATAGGTGTAGAAATCTTCCTCTTCACAAAATGTATCCCAGAACTTCTTGAACCCAGAACCAAGCTTGAGGCAGACTTGCTCTTGCATTCTGCATCTAGTGCTTGTGACAGCATCCGCTTCCCATTCATTCATACCAAATACCATCCAACTTCCGTAAAAATATAATCTATCTATAATTCCAGTAATCTCTGTGTGTCTGTGTGTCTGTGTGTCTGTGTGTCTGTGTGTCTGTGACCGCTGTTTCTCGACAACCACGGGTCCGATATACTTTAAACTTGCCAGGTATATTGCTGGGGACCCGAGGATGTGCCTTTTCAAGGTTTGTAATTAATCGGACAAGTACTTACCGAGCTATGTCCAAAAAACGCTTCAACCAATCAGAGAGCAGCGAGCTATCACGTGTGCCGAACGTGGCGATCAGACTCTGCCTCGGACGGCACATTTGACAGCGTATTCATTTATTTCACGTTGGAAAACTATGTTGCCGTTAAACTATGTTTTAAAACGAATTCAAACTGCGATTAAATTAAAACGATTCATCGTAACTGCGATTTGCGAACTTCCGGACAGTGACGACTTCACTTCCGGCAGCCAATCACAGAACGCTTTGTTGCGTAGGCGTGGCCGATGTGAGACGAGCGGAGCTGAGCGCGTTACGAGTTGACCGCCATTACGGTACGTAATTCGATTTCTTATGCGCATTATTTCTCCCAATTCAGTCAGAGCGAAGGGCGGAAGCGAAGAGCGTTGTTTTTTTTGTTTACGGGCGTACGGGCGGGGTAGAGCGTACGGGTAGCGTTTTTTTTTTTTTTTGGCAAGGAACGGGCACCCACGTACGGGCAATGCCCTAGTAATTATAATGGGAACAAGCGTTACGCCTAGGTCCCCCGTCGGGGAAGTGATGTGAGTTGACAAAGTGGAAGACGCAGAAAACATGCTATGATATGATATTTCGCTCACAAGGTTCAGACATACATGGAGGCGGCCATCTTGGATTTTGACGTGGCGACCCAATTTTCAATAGCGTTCTTCCTTATGCCTAGATACACCCACACACCAGATTAGAAGTTGGTACTTCGCTTATTTTTCAAGATATTCCGCTCACAAGGTTCAGACATACATGGCGGCGGCCATCTTGGATTTTGACGTGGCGACCCAATTTTAAATAGCGTTCTTCCTTATGCCTAGATACACCCACACACCAGATTAGAAGTTGGTACTTCGCTTATTTTTCAAGATATTTCGCTCACAAGATTCAGACATATATGTTGGCGGCCATCTTGGATTTTGCCATGGCGACCCAATTTTCAATCTTCCATGTGCCTAGATACACCCACACACCAGATTAGAAGTTGGTACGTCGCTTATCTTTCAAGATATTCAGCTCACAAGGTTCAGACATACATGGCGGCGGCCATCTTGGATTTTGACGTGGCGACCCAATTTTCAATAGGGTTCTTCCTTATGCCTAGATACACCCACACACCAGATTAGAAGTTGGTACTTCGCTTATTTTTCAAGATATTCCGCTCAAGAGGGTTCAGACATACATGGCATCAGACATACATGGCGGCGGCCATCTTGGATTTTGACGTGGGTTGCACCCACACACCAAATTCGAATGCGGTCCTTCGCTTACGCATGCACACACGTACGCACGCACGCACGCACGCACGGACGGACGGACACACGGATGGAGGGGAAAACCATAGTCCCCCTTTCGCTCCGTGGTGCGATGGGGGACAAAAAAATTATAATGGAAAAATGGAAGTACTATTTCTTTATTATAACACTTGTATGCTTCATTCCATCCAATGAGCATCCCTACTATCCGGCATCGGTGTGGCGATTTATTGCAATCCCCTAAAATCCTTACCTTGCCCTTTTCTCATCATCCAACGGACATTTGGGAATTTTCATTATCATTCGACTCCAACTTAAACCCAACTGTCTAAACGAAACTTCAGCAAGCAGCCGATTTACATCATGGATAAAAAAGCAGAAGAACTACCGTTGGAGGCCATTTTTCCCCGCAGAGCAGGGGTTGGCCTTTTTTGAGCACCGTGGTCCCCTTTTTGAAGCAATGTTATATGGCCAGATGCCCTTCCTGCCGCCAGCCCTGTTAGTCGCCTCTTGCGACGCGCAGGGAATTACCAGTGAACTGGTACTCAATTTGCCGACCACCTCGGAAGGATGACACACTGAGTCAGATATCCATTAGATAAATCGCCAAGCCTGGGATGCTCACAAAATGTAATCCCGCAAGGTTTAAAGTCCACCCACCAGCAGGGATCATTGGGGAAGTCAGGTAAACGCATGGCTCCAAGTCCCGTCCAAAGGCCTTGCACAGGCTCACATCGTTGGGAGTTTTTGAACTACGGGCTCCAAGATATTAACTTCTTGGGCGAGTTGATCAGAAAATTCTCCAAATCTTTAGCTGTGCAGAGGCACACCTCTTTCTTTCCGGTTAATTTCCAAGTATTTTTGGATCCTTTCAGAAGCTGTGTGAGCCATTTTATGTTACAATCCTTATCTGGCACGCCTCGAGCATTGTGGTGTAGATTATGTCATTTCGAAAGTCGCATATAATCTGGTATCCTGACTGAATTGATTTACATCATGGATGCTTTCCGAAAAACTGCGATGTTATGCAAAACGACATTATTCGGATACAATTTTTTCCCATATACATCTTGTTACAATGGGGGTTGGGAGGACGCATTGCCAAGGTAAGACGTTTGGTCACCTGAACTTAACTTAACCTTCACTTCAGCACATACATGCCTCCAAAAGGCAAATTTCTCTCTTTGTTTGTGTGTGTTCTATGCACGGCCACATTTTTTTTAAAGTTAAAAACTCCAAAGTCGGGGTAAAATACAACTTTGTGTGGGGGGTAACATATGCTATGTGGCTGGGGCCTTACGCAGGAGTGTGGAGGGCAGGAGGGTATTAATTCTCTATGTAAATGTGTACCGTGTAGCGCCATCTGGTGGTGGTGCTAGAGGGTATTACAATTTCCTTTTTTACCTGGAAATACTGAGGTTAAACGGGTAAATTTGGCCGCCTCCCCTCCCCATTCGCTTCCCTACCCCGCACCCTTCTCCCCTCCCCTCACCCTCCCCCCTCCCCTCACCCTTCTCACCTCCCCTCACCCTTCTCACCTCCCCTCACGTTTCTCCCCGCCCCTCACCTTTCTCACCTCCCCTCACCCTTCTCCTCCCCCTCACCCTTCTCCACCCCTCACACTTCTCCCCTCCCCTCACCTTTCCCCCTCCCCTCACCTCACCTTTCCCCCCCTCACCTCACCTTTCCCCCCTCCCCTCCTCTCACCCTTCTCCCCTCCCCTCACCCCTCCCCCTCTCACCCCTTCCTCACCACCTTCCCACCACTCTCTCCCTATTTTCCACTCCCTCTCCCTACCCCTTTCCCCCTCCCCCCTTCCCCCTTCTCCTTCACTACCCCTCCCTCCACCCACCCACCCTGGGCAATGCCAGGTACTTCAGCTAGTATTAGGTATACTTAAGTACACTTCACCACGGCAAGAAACATGTGAGACCGGGACATAAAGTGCCTATAGAAAGTCTACACCCCCTTTCAAAATTTTCACCTTTTGTTGCCTTATGGCCTGGGATTAAATTGCATTAAAGCGGACTTTTTCCACCTTTTTTTACACATTGTAACCCACAACTTCCAAGTGAAAAACAAATTTCAGAAAATTAATTTAAAAATACAAAACACGAATATCTTGGTTGGATAAGTGTCCACCCCCCTGAGTTAATACTTGGTGGAAGCACCTTTAACAGCAATTACAGGTGTGAGTCTGTTGGGATAGGTCTCTACCAACTTTGCACACCTTGATTGGGCAATATTTGCCCATTCTTCTGAACAAAACTGTTCAAGCTCAGTAAAGTTGCATGGGGAGCGTTGATGGACAGCAATCTTCAAGTCATGCCACAGATTTCCGATTGGATTTAGGTCGGGGCTCTGACTGGGCCACTCAAGGACATCACATAGGGTAAGACATACAAGGGATAATTTATCCTTATCCCCTAAGCTAGTTAACGTGCCCCGCCCCCTCGTGACGGGGACGAAGATACACTTTACTCCGAAATTCGGCCAAACATAACTTATTATATGGTGATGGTTCTTACCCGACATCCGGAGCATGATACCTACACAAATGTACCTGACTCTACATATCACTACCCCACAAACAACAATATCTATCTATAATTCCAGTAATCTCTGTCTGTCTGTACGTTTGTTTGTCTGTGACCGCTGTTTCTCGACAACCACGGGTCCGATATACTTTTAACTTGCCAGGTATATTGCTGGGGACCCGAGGATGTGCCTTTTCAAGGTTTCATATTAATCGGACAATTACTTACCGAGCTATGTCCAAAAAACGATTCAACCAATCAGAGAGCAGCGAACGATCGCGTGTGCCGAACGTGGCGGGCACACTCTGCCTCGGATGGCACATTTGAGAGCGTATTCAGTTATTTCACGTTTGCAAACTATGTTGGCGTTAAACTATGTTTTACAACTAATAAAAACGAATTTGCGATTCATTCGCTTTCCTGCGCGTTTGTGCACGCGATGGCGATTGCTTTACCAAACTCCGGAAGCCGTTCGCTTTGGACCAAACCATTGCATGTAAATAGAGGGGGGGGGGATTGTCACCACTCGCAAGCCGTTCGCTTTGGACCAAACCATTTCATGTAAATAGAGGGGGGGGATATAATTTTAGATATAGATATAGTACGGGCATGCCCTAGTCTATCTATAATTCCAGTAATCTCTGTCTGTCTGTCTGTACGTCTGTACGTTTGTTTGTTTGTCTGTGACCGCTGTTTCTCGACAACCACGGGTCCGATATACTTTTAACTTGCCAGGTATATTGCTGGGGACCCGAGGATGTGCCTTTTCAAGGTTTCATATTAATCGGACAATTACTTACCGAGCTATGTCCAAAAAACGATTCAACCAATCAGAGAGCAGCGAACGATCGCGTGTGCCGAACGTGGCGGGCACACTCTGCCTCGGATGGCACATTTGAGAGCGTATTCATTTATTTCACGTTTGCAAACTATGTTGGCGTTAAACTATGTTTTACAACTAATAAAAACGAATTTGCGATTCATTCGCTTTCCTGCGCGTTTGTGCACGCGATGGCGATTTCTTTACCAAACTCCGGAAGCCGTTCGCTTTGGACCAAACCATTGCATGTAAATAGAGGGGGGGGTTCTGTGGTCGTTGCGAATGGACCAAACCATTCATGTAAATAGAGGGGGGGGATTGTCACTGTACTCGCAAGCCGTTCGCCGTTCGCTTTGGCGTTGCGAATGGACCAAACCATTTCATGTAAATAGAGGGGGGGGGATATAATTTTAGATAGATATATAGTACGGGCATATATATAGTACGGGCATGCCCTAGTATAATAAAATACACACACAAAGTAGTAAAGGAAGCATAAAAAGTAGGTGTAGGTGGATAACCTTACATGGTACAGCTGAGTGCGGTATTCTGTTGGTGTGAGGCAACTGCTATTATTCAGTGGTGTGACGAACTCCAGTGGTAGTGAAGAAGTAGATCCAACATCTGCACCACGGAATCTACAACATCACACTACGATCATACCTCACCACTTCAGACGCATCACATGACAGAACATCCAGATAACTGCGTACCTTGCTATCTGAGCACAAGTACTTCAATAATTATAATATGAATCCCCTTACACAGAACCTCAATGCAGGAAGGAGGCATTAGGCCCATCAAAGCCTGTGCTACTGTTGCCAACATATGGTTGGTTGTTTGTGCTCTATCCTTTTTATATACAGACTTGGCATTTATTATGGAATTTTTTTTTTTCTTGACTTGGGTTTACTTTCTTAACTCAGTATATCAATCTGGTGAGTTTCTTTTACACTTTGGTGATTTATTTGTTAAAAGAACCATGTCACTGATTGTCTGTCGCAGCAAGAAGTCAACAACAGGATTATATCACAGGTGGCGTGGCAAAATGTACGGACAGGTGCATTTGATGATTGGCTTCACAGTCGGGTATACAAGAGTTGTTGCGTTCTGTATTAGTGGAAAACAACTGCTGCACGTCTCCAAAAGTTATTGCCGCTTCCTCTGGAGATGGTCCGTCAACTCGACAATGCTGTTTGTCATGGAGTGGTGGCTTTACGAAATTACGGCATGAAACAGCGTGCTATTGCTCGGCAGTATGGCATCACTCAAGGTCAGGTGTCAAAGATCCTGAAACGAAATGCTCAGAGGTGTGTCCCTACTCCAATACCGAGGCCAGGACGTCCCCGCAGAACCACAAGGAGGGATGATCGCCAGCTGCACCGGTTAGTCCGCAATGGTTGTACCAAGTCAGCTAATCGGCTTAGGGCTGAGTGGCAGCAACTGACAAATGTGCCTGTATCCAGAAGGCTAGTCAACCAACGACTGGTTCAAGCAGGCTATCGTGCCAGGCGTCCCATGAGAAAGCCACGCCTGACCAGACAACACCGCCAGCGCCGATTGCAGTGGGCCAGAGAGCACCGTCAATGGCAGCCAGGACACTGGAGGAATCACGTGATCTTCAGTGACGAGTCTAGATTTCTGGTCTATCGTCAAGATGGCCGCGTCCGAGTGCGCAGACAAGTGCATGAAGCCTACAACAAAGATTGTATAGTGCCAAGAGTCCAAGCTGGAGGTGGTGGGTGACTGTTTGGGATGCTTTTCATGCAGGGGGCAAAACTGACCTGGTTGTTCTGAATGGAAACCTGAACCAGTTCAAGTACAGGGCCATTCTGGAAGAAACATTGCTTCCATTTGCTCGTGCAGCCTTTCGAGTCAACTTTGTCTTCCAAGATGACAATGCACGTCCTCATCGTGCTCGCATGATCCAACACTTTCTTGCTGACCGTGGTGTAGAGCATATGGAGTGGCCTGCCATGTCCCCGGATATGAATCCGATAGAGAACATGTGGGCAGAATTAACGCATCAAATCGACCACTTGGACAAGCAGCCGACCTCTGTGCGTGAATTGCAGCAGGCTATTGTCACTGCCATAACATTGCCATTGCCATTGTCAGTGCCATAAAAAACATTGCCTCAAAAAGAGAACCATGACAATCACAAGTACATATGGGCAGGGTGCAGCCCGAAGTGGAGATCGGTTTCTGAGGTTTGGGACATGGAATGTGGGGACAATGACAGGGAGATCAGGAGAAGTGGTGGAAGTATTGGTCAGAAGAAGAGTGGACATATGTTGTGTGCAAGACACGAGATGGAAGGGAAGTGGTGTGAGAATGGTGAAGGGTAGGCAGGGACAGAAATACAAGTTTGTGTGGCAAGGGTGCCCGGAGGGCGTGAATGGTGTTGGTGTCCTGTTTTCTGAGGAGTTTGTAGACAGTGTGGTGAGTGTGACTAGAGTGAGTGATAGGTTGATGATGGTGAAAATGATGATTGGAAAGCTCTTGGTGAACGTCATCTCGGGATATGCTCCGCAGGTTGGTCGAAGCGATGAAGAGAAGGACAAGTTCTGGTGTGCGATAGAGAAGCTGATGGAAAACGTGAAAGATGAGGATGTTGTTGTGGTGGGAGGAGACCTGAATGGACATGTGGGAAGGAGTATGGATGGTTTTGAGGGAGTTCATGGGGGTTACGGATATGGTGTGAGAAATGGAGAAGGTGAAAGGATTTTGGAGTTTGCTGATGGAGCTGATTTGTTGATTTGTAATACTCAGTTCCAGAAAGAGGACAATAAGCTTGTTACATACACGTCAGGTGGGTCGACGACAACCGTTGACTACCTGATGGTGCGTCGGCGAGATAGGGGGCACCTCCGGGACACAAAGGTGATCCTGGGGGAGGAGGCTGTTTCACAGCACCACTTGGTTGTCTGCGACATAAGGGTGAAAGGTGCGAGGAGAGCTCGGCGGGTGAAGTACCAACCGAGAATGAAGGTGTGGAGGTTGAAAGAGGTGACAGTAAGGGAGGCATTAAAAGAGAGGCTGAGTAGGGTAGAGGATGATGTGGTTGAGCTTGAAAGTGGTTGGATGTCAATGAAAGCTAGTCTGTTGGGAGCCGTTGGTGAGGTATGTGGATGGACAAAAGGACCATCGAGGCACTCGGAAACATGGTGCTGGGATGTTGAGGTTGGAAAGAGGATTGACGAGAAGAGGAAGAAGTTCAAAGAGTGGCAGAAGGCGAAGGGTACGGGAGCAGAAACAGCAGAGCATGAAAGTTATAAGGCAGCCAGGAAGGCTGCAAAGAAAGAGGTAGCAAAGGCGCAGGAGGCATGTAGGAAAATGTTCGGAGAACGCTTGGATTCGGAAGAGGGTCAGAAAGCAGTGTTCAGGATTGCAAATCACATAGCGAAAGAGAGGTGTGATGTGATGGGGGTGAGTTGCTTGAAGGATGAAGTGGGACAAATCGTTGTCGACCCAGATGGAATTAAAGGAAGATGGAAAAGATATATGGAAATGCTGTTGAATACAGAGAATGAATGGGATGGCAACATAGAGAGTAACCCAGTTTTAGGACCGGCAGAGAAGATAACTGAGAAGGAAGTTGAGGAAGCGATAAAAGCAATGAAGAGTGGAAAAGCGGGAGGGCCGACGGGAGTTGTGGGAGATATGTTGAAGGCAGCAGGAAGTTGGGGTGTGAAGAGAATGACAGAGATCTGTAATCTGGTGGTGAAAGAAGGCCGCATTCCAGTGCATTGGGAACTGAGTACCCTCGTCCCTCTATACAAGGAGAAAGGTGACCATCTGGAGTGTGGCTCATACCGAGCGATAAAGTTATTGGAGCATGGAATGAAGGTATTGGAAAGGGTGTTGGAGAGGAGGATAAGGAAGAAAGTGAAGATCGACGAAATGCAGTTTGGATTTATGCCAGGAAGAGGAACGACAGATGCGCTTTTCATTGTGAGGCAGTTGCAGGAGAAGTACATGGATAAGAGGAAGAAGTTGTTTTTTGGGTTTGTTGATCTGGAGAAAGCATTTCATCTCTCGCGAGATCTCGATCGGGGCGGTCACGGATTTTCGAAGCTGTTCCACGATCTTCACGCACGCTCGAAGCTAAGTCATTGTCACATTTGTATTCTTGTCTAAACTGTTTATCTTACATGTGTGTACCTTTTAAGTGTCCCTCGGTAGTTTTATCGGGGTTAATCTTTCATACCTGTAAAAAATAGTCGAGTATCTCGTGCCGCGCGCGGCCACGCGGCCTAGTTGTTGAAGCTTCCGACCTGGAGGCTTGGTTTCTCTCCGGGCATCCAAAGTGGTTATTTTTTCATTCGTGTGTTTGTCAAATTTCAACTCGTTACTTTATCGTCCATGCTTTATTGTTTGTTTATAGTTAGTTTTGGTTTGAATTTCCTGTAACTCGTAATTAATTAATCCTGTTCTGCGCCTCGGGTGCGGCCTTGTACCCCTGTCGGTGTTTGTTAACTTAAGTCCCCTACATCGTGTTTTGCTTGGCTCTCAGTTTATCCCTTCTACACCGAACGTAATACTCTCTGTCTAACGTTTTAAATCCCCACCCCACCCCTCCCCCCCCCAAAAAAACAAACAAAAAAAACAAAAAAACATTTATTTTTCCTTTCTCCACGTGTGCCATTGTCTCATCCTGTACTTTCTGTCCAGGTGTATCGCGGTGCTTTTCGCCCCGCCCCCATTATCTCCTTGCCATCCACCTTTTGCCCTGTTCACGTGACTCGTGGTGGTCCCTCTCGGCCCTCCCCCCGTTGGTATTTTGTGCATATAAGATTGTTCACGGTTCTGTTTAAATATTATTTTAAATATGTTTAACCTTTCCCCTTCAGTGGTTTATTCAGTGGTATATTACAACACGCTGTTTTTCTTCCTATTTAAAAGGCTTTTCTCAATTTCCTCTCCAACTCATTCCACGTCAAAAAAAAGAAATTCAATATCTTATACGTCTCCCTCACTACATGGTCTAAATTCACATTCATTCCATCCCTCCTCCATCGTTCTGAATCGGATTGCTAACTTGAAAATCACAACAAACCCAATTTGTTATCAATGTTCGTCTTTCATTAATCATCCACTTTCTAAACTCCCCTCTTGCCCCTCCCCTCCAAATCCCCCCCCTTGCACCTACACTCCTAAACTCCCCCCTTTCCCCTCCACTCTTAAACTCCCCCCTTGCCCCTCCACTCCTGAACTCCCCCCCTGCCCTTCCCCTCATAAACTCCTCCCTTGCCCCTCCCCTCCAAATCCCCCCCCTTGCCCCTACACTCCTAAACTCCCCCCTTGCCCCTCCACTACTAGACTCCCCCCTTGCCCCACCCCTCCTAAACTCCCCCCTTGCCCCTCCCCTCCTAAACTCCCGCCTCACTCCTCCCCTTCAAAACTCCCCCCCAACTCCTCCCATTCAAATCTCCCCCCATACCATTCCTCTCAAATTCTCCCTCCTCCCCCCTCCTCAACGTTTCCTCCTCCCCACCTCGTCTCCCTTCTATCTCATGCCTCCACCCCCCCCCCCCCAACCTTCTACTGTCCCATGCCCCCCCTCAAACAACCCCTCACTCTGCCTCATCCCTTCACCACCAAACCTTTCATCCTCCTCATCCTTCCTTTTCCTGGAACTCTTCTGTAATCTCTGACACACTATCAACTGCTCTCCCTACCTCCCCCTCTCATCCTTCATCTTACCCTACTCCTCCCCTCCCCTGTCCTGTACCCGATGCTCCCCCTCTCTCTTCTTTAACGGTATGGACCTCAAACATCCGGGGCCTTCGCTCAAACCTGACTGATCTCTCCATACAGGTTGCTTCTGACAATCCAGACTTGATCTGCTTAACAGAGACTTTCCTCCTTCAAGATGTCTCTGATTCCTCAATATCTCTTCCTGGTTACTCCCTCTTCCGGTATGATAGACCTGAGCCTCGTCCTGGTGGTGGGGTGGCTATCTTTATCAAAAACTCTCTTCCTCATTCTCCTTGCACTGCCCTCTCTCCTCCTCACCCCCAGGAGTACCTCTGGCTACGGCTTCCTCTCCGCTCCCACCTTTTGTTCATATGTGTTCTGTACCGTCCCCCAAACAGTGATGACTCAATTTACATTTCACTCTCTGACAACATGGACCAACTTCTATCCACTCATCCCAACTCTCTCTTCCTCATATGTGGTGACTTCAACTCTCATCATGCCACCTGGTTGGGTGTGGGTTCCTCTCTCACCAGTCATGGCACCTCAGCAAAGGACTTCTGTGACTCACTGGGATTGACACAATCTGTCAATTTCCCGACCCGGATCTCAGCCAATGGAGTTTCTTCTCTTCTAAACTTGGTTATGACAAACTTCCCTGCTAATGTCTGCTGCTCTTCTTCTGCTCCAATCGGTTCTTCTGATCATGTGCTTGTCAAAGTGGACATCTCTCTGGCCATTCTCAGAGAGCCTCCTCAGCGTCGAAGAGTCTGGCATTTCACTCAGGCCGACTGGGACGGGCTTCAAGCAGCCATCAATCGTCTGGATTGGTCTCCCATCTCCACTGCCTCTGACATCAATTCTTCCTGGGAATTCTTCCAAAGCAAACTGATCTCTCTCATGCACAGATTTATCCCATCTCGTCTTCAGTTGTCTTACCCTTCCTCCCGTCCATGGTACACCGAATCTTGTGGTGAGGCAGTTGCCCTGAAACAACTTGCCTTTGCCTCTTGGAAGGCTAATCCAACTGAAGGCAATCTCAGTTCCTTCCACCAAGCTCGGAACAAGTGTGTGTCTACCCTCAGGAGTGCCAGGAAGCACTATCTCTCCTCACTCAAGAACGAACTCTCAAACCTGTCTCCTTCCTCCAAATCCTGGTGGCGTCTGGTCAAATCCGTTTCTGGTGTTTGTTCCCCCTCCATCCCCTCCCTTACCTCAAATGGCCACACAGTTGACATCGCACGTGACAAAGCCGAATGCCTCAACTCTGTGTTTGCCTCAAAATCTTTAGTCCCAAACCCATCTCTCTCTGTTCCCACCTTTCCCAGTCGAACCCAACTGCTCCTGGACTCTGTGTCCTTCTCTCCTGACAAGGTGGAGGAGTTTTTGTCTAACCTCGACTCTGATTCTGCAACTGGACCAGACGGTATCAGCCCACGGGTCCTAAAATCCTGCTCTGCCACTCTATCTCACCCTCTCTCTGTTCTTTTCACCCTATCTTTTGCTCAAGGTCATCTGCCAGCATCCTGGAAATCAGCAAACATTACCGCTTTACACAAAAAAGGTGCAAAAACAGATCCTTTTAACTACAGACCAATCAGCCTGCTCCCAATTATCAGCAAAGTCATGGAATCCATCATTGCTTCAGATATGAAATCTTTCCTCTTCTCCAATGGCTTGATCTCTGATCATCAATTTGGATTCAGACCAGGTCACTCTACTCTGGACATGCTGCTTCTCCTGTCTCAACAATGGATGGAGGTCCTCAATGCCAAACAGGAAATTAGAGCTGTCTCCCTCGACATATCACGTGCCTTCGATACGGTCTGGCACCCAGCTCTGCTCACCAAACTCTACTCCTATGGTATCCATGGAAATCTCCATGCATGGCTTGCGGACTTCCTCTCTGGTCGTAGTCAACGTGTGGCCCTGAATGGATTTCTCTGATCTCCCCTTCCTGTTCAGGCTGGAGTTCCCCAAGGCAATGTGCTGGGCCCTGTGCTTTTTCTGGTCTTTATCAATGATCTCTCCGACTCTCTGGAAAATCCTCTCTATCTCTTTGCTGATGACTCCACTCTCTGCCGCTCCATTCCTCTTCCCTCAGATCGGCAGTCTGCAGCCTCCTCACTCTCTGAAGACCTGGACAAAATCACAGACTGGTCAAACAAGTGGAACATGTCTTTCAATCCTGACAAATCTCACACTCTTACTATGTCTCTCCGAAAAGATCGACTGGACAACCCTCCCATCTACTTTCTCAACAATCCTCTCCAAGAAGTTCTGTCGCTCAAGCTTTTGGGTCTCACTATCTGCCATGATCTTTCTTGGGAAAACCACATTTCCAAGCTGGCCTGCAAAGCCAGTCGCCGACTGGGCATCCTCCGTCGTGCGAAGTCCTTCCTAGGCACACCTGAGCTCCTCACCACATACAAGGCTTTCATCCGCAGCTCAATGGAATACTGTTCTCCCCTATGGGCTGGTGCTCCTGCCTCACACCTAGCTCGGCTTCACGCTGTTGAAACCAAAGCTTTCAGAATCATTGGAATCTCCCGCGATGAAGCTATCTCTGAGGGCCTTTCACTCACTCACCGCAGGCAGGTAGGTGGTCTTTCTGTCTTCTACCGACTCCTCTCCGGCCTTGCTCCCCCAGCTCTCTCTGTGCTCTGTCCCCCAAATATTCCTACAGGTCGCACAAGATCTGCCAGCAAGCCTCTGATGGTTAAACTGCCAAAATCTCGACTCTCTGCTCACCTTCACTCCTTCATTCCTCTTTTCTCCCGCCTCTGGAACAAACTCCCACACTCCCTTCAATCCCACTCCTCCCTCCAGGTCTTTAAAACAGCTGTTCACCACCATCTCTTATCTTCCCCCATCCAAAACCTTGATCTTTTCTACCCCCGCTAATTCACCCCAGATCCACCTTGTTTGAAATTCCAACTTCTTTCCTGGAAGTCCTGGCAGTGTCCATATGTTTTATACCTCTCCCACCGCCCCCTTCCCATGCCCCCCCCCAAAGCCCTCGCCCTCTCTCAGATCTCTCGATGTCTCCATGTCTCTCGGTCCCTGCTCTCAAATGTTGTGTTTGTGTCCTTCCCCCTCTCTCCCCATCTTGTCTACCGCTCCCGATGTTATATGTTTTATGTGTCGGTTTGTCTTTCTGTGTGATTAATGTTCGCTCTTTCACGAGCCTCGATCTTGTATACAAAAAAAAAAAAAAAAAAAGCATTCGATAGGGTTCCACGCAAAGTATTGACATGGGCATTGAGGAAGTTAGGAGTGGAGGAATGGTTGATCAGAGTAGTGATGGCAATGTACAAAAGAGCACGCACAGCTGTAAGGACGAAGGACGGGAACAGTGGTGAGTTTGAGGTGAAGGTGGGAGTGCATCAGGGGTCGGTACTAAGTCCACTACTATTTGTAGCTGTGATGGAGGTGCTGGCTCAGACCGTAAAGGAGGGTTTACCGTGGGAGTTGTTGTATGCAGATGATCTGGTGTTGATTGCGGAAAGTATGGATGGACTGAAGGAAAAGATGAACAAGTGGAAGGAATGTATGGAGACAAAAGGTCTGAAGGTGAATATCGGAAAGACAAAGGTGATGGCAAGTGGTAAAGCATGTGGTGAGGTGGAAAGAACTGGGAAGTGGCCGTGTGCTGTGTGCAGGAAGGGTGTCGGAGTGAACTCCATTCAATGTACAATGTGTGCTGAGTGGGTTCATCAAAAATGTAGTGGTCTGAGAGGGTCATTAACCAGTGTGGCAGCTACATTCAAATGTAAGGTGTGCACAGAGTGAGCTGCAGATGGAGGAAATGTTGAGTTGGATCTTGGAGACGGCGTGAAGCTGGAAGGTGTGAAAACATTTTGCTACCTCGGAGACATGCTGAATGGAGAAGGTGGATCAGACTCGGCAACGGTTGCTCAAGTGAGATGTGCATGGAAGAAGTTTCGGGAACTGAGTGGCGTGCTGATGGGGAGGAGAGTGTCGCTGAAGCTGAAGGGAAAGGTGTATGCTGCATGTGTGAGAAGTGTTATGATTTATGGGAGCGAGACATGGGTAATGAACGTAGAGCAGCAACGAAGGCTGGAAAGGGTGGAAATGCGAATGGTTCGATGGATGTGCGGAGTATCGTTGAGAGAGAGGAAGACAAATGATGCATTGCGAAAGATGATGGGAATATTGCCTGTGATTGATGCTGTGAAGAGGAACAGGTTGAGATGGTTTGGTCATGTATTGAGGAAGGATGAAAGTGACTGGTTGAGAAGAGTGATGGAAGTTAATGTAGAAGGAAGTAGAGGACGGGGAAGACCGAGAAAGGCTTGGCTAAAGATGGTGGAAGAAGAAATGCGGGCAAGGGGGTTAACAAGGAGAGATGCAGAAAATAGGGCAAAATGGAGAAGATTGTCATGGGGACCGCAAGGCTAACCCCCGCTCTAGCAGGGAACATGGCCTTAAAATGCATGTTGTTGTTGTTGTATTGTCACTGCATGGAAAGCGATTCCTGTCCAAACCTTGGCAAATCTCGTGAACAGCATGCCTCAACGTGTACGTGCTCTCCTGAATGCACGTCGGGGTCACACGAAGTACTGAACTGTAATTTTACTGTCCGTAATCCCAGTCGTAATTTAACTTTTGTTTAAAAATTTTTTGGCTAATGTGCAAAATAAAGAGATACTTCTGGAAAACGTACAGACGTTTAACACAGTACTGTCCATGAATTGAGTTCGATATCAGTTTACATCACTTTCAAGGATCAATTTATTTGTTTCGAAATGTCAAATGTGGTTTTTGTTTCTTTTAAAGGTCACATTAACAAAACCTAGAATAATTTCAACATAATTCCAATGAACTTTTGGTTCTAAGACATCTTGAAAAGTAAGTTCACCCCCACAAAAAAATATTCCATATTAAATGCCAAGTCTGTATATGCAGTAAGTACCATTTTTTAAGGGTTTGGTATGAGTTCGAACAGCCGGCCTCCAAAACCTTCTTTGCTTTAACCAGACTCTAACTTTAAAAAGTAGAGAGCACAGACCAGCAACCATTGCCCAGGCTTTGATGGGCCGAATGGCCTTCTCTTATGTTGAAGGTCACTGTAAGGGAACATGTTTTATCATCCTTCATCAAAAAAAAACAAAGGATGTGATCTCATTGCACAACACTTTGGGGTCAAGCCAAACATTACCAGTGAAACAACTTGTGAACATTTTTTTCCGGATTCATTCCATGTGGCAGCACGGACAGCCGGTATTTTAGTTACGATGGATGACCCTTTGGTAGGAATACTCCACTAGGTCATCGCCACGCAGCTGGCATCGAATAGTGCATACCTCGACACGTAGGGGTGCAGCAGTGCATCCGCTGCCGACGTGCGCCGCACTGGGTTGAACACGAGCAGTTGGTGCAGCAAGTGCAGTGCGTCGGCGGCCGCATCGGGGATCTCTTTGTACAGCGGTTGGTGCTTACTGCACCCGGCACAAAAAGTTGCGTTCGGTGGTGCACGGAAATTGGGCTGAAAAAAAATCAGGGGTCTAGAAACGAAGAAATGAGCAGCCACGGGCAAGAAAACTCAGGAGCTCGTTGCTTTGTGCAGGCCGTTATGTGCAGGTATTTCAAGGTGCTACTTTGATCGTGTAAATTGCCGGTCGCTATATAGACAGTGATGTAGGTGCTGAGGGAACGCACCAAACCAAGCGTTCTGCAAGTGCGGTGCAGTCAGGCCTCAAGGTTGCCAGCTCTGCCAGAAAACAACACGCGGAAGATTTCAATGACAATATTTTACCCAGAAGCCCTCACAGGAAGAGCCCAAGTGAGTGAAAGGCGAGTTTTATGGACTTGCCTTGTAGAGAAGCAGGAGGGACGAAGCGAATAATTCGCTGCAGTTGATCGAGGGTTGAGGAGCCAGGGAAGAGAGGATGACCACTCAACATCTCGGCCAGAACGCAGCCCAGAGCCCAGAGGTCCGCGGCCTTGCCATAACTACAAGACCACGCCACAACCACCACATTTTCAAGGGCATGTACTTCCATCAAACAAAGTGCGTAAAGTTCCAATGGACAATTCTTACTGAATACTGACCAAGGTGTGGAAAGCAGGATCTCAGGTGGGCAGTACCAGCAGGTGGTCACGCCACTATTCAGTCCACCGAGGGGAGGTGGGGTGAGCGAGCAGGCCAACCGGAAATCGCACAACTTCACGACACACTCAGTGTTCAACAAGATGTTTGATGGCTGTGGAACAACACGGCAGGGTGAAACACCATAAATCGAGGGTTGCTTTCACATTGGCCTGTTTGGTGCTCCCATGAGCGCAAATGGCTCGTTATGCCTTGTGATTCAGGTAAAGGACACTGATGTCCCCAAGTGTCCTTGAAAGATTTTTTTTGGTGTTCCATGCATTGCAGAAAGAGTGTGGTGGGGTGAGGGTAGTGGCGTACAAATATTATAGAAAACACCAATGAGATTGTGCTGTCGGGTGGGGACCTTGTGACCATGTGTGTGAGGCCGAAGGTGAATCAAGTAGTTAGAGCGACGTGGAGTCCCAAAAAACAGTGTTTCCCCATCAACCGCTCCTCCTTTTCATGATTATACATCTCTTCCATAATCCAAAATGGACTATCAAACCCAGCCAATCCACTCGAGTCTGGTTTGGTATGAACACACCAAGGCAGAGGGTGATGGACTCCCCTCCACCCCAAAGGACAAACTATAAAAAGGAAGCCACGGTGCAGAAGCATGATTAGAAGTGGGATGGCCGATGATGAGAAACCAGAAAGGGAGTTGATGGCACAAAGTACCACTCCAGGAAGAGCACAGACCACATGACATTAGGCAGGAGTCTACTTCTGAAAGATTTTGAGATATCCTGCTATTGCTCGAACAATAAGAGACTCGGGAGAGTTTCCTGGAACAAAACCAGCTTCCCAATGAGCCCAACCTGGCTAAATCCTACCTTCGCCTTATCACATACTAGCAGAAGTACCCGGCGTTGCCGGGCGGGGGAGGAGGATACAACCACACACCAGATTAGAAGTTGGTACTTCGCTTATTTTTCCAAGATATTCCGCTCACAAGGTTCAGACATACATGGCGTCAGACATACAGTCACGTGAAAAAGTAAGTACACCCCATGTAAAGTTTTGACTTTTTCATCATATTTCAACATACAGCTATTTGATCTTCATTTCAACAATATTGACAGATAAAGGTGATATAATATAACAAATATCATGAAACATTTACATTTTGTAGTCCATTGTATGATTTAAATAAACATAAATGCAAATTCCGCATGTGGAAAAAGTAAGTACACCCTTGGCTCTAATAGGTGGTATTGCCCCCTTTGGCAGAAACAACCTCTAGTAGGCGTTTCTTATAACTGTCTACCAGTCTCTGACATCGACTGGGAGAAATTTTTGCCCACTCCTCCATGCAGAATTCTTTCAGCTGTGCGATGCTTGAGGGGTTTCTTGCATGCACAACAACAACAACAACAACAACAACATGCATTTTAAAGGCCATTTTCCCTGCTAGAGCGGGGGTTAGCCTTGCGGTCCCCATGACAATCTTCTCCATTTTGCCCTATTTTCTGCATCTCTCCTTGTTAACCCCCTTGCCCGCATTTCTTCTTCCACCATCTTTAGCCAAGTCTTTCTCGGTCTTCCCCGTCTTCTACTTCCTTCTACATTCATTTCCATCACTCTTCTCAACCAGTCACTTTCATCCTTCCTCAACACATGACCAAACCATCTCAACCTGTTCCTCTTCACAGCATCAATCACAGGCTCTATTCCCATCATCTTTCGCAATTCATCATTTGTCTTCCTCTCTCTCAACGATACTCCGCACATCCGTCGAACCATTCGCATTTCCACCCTTTCCAACCTTCGTTGCTGCACAGCTCGTTTCAAATCCCCCCACAACATCTCGATGGGATTTAGATCCGGGCTTTGACTTGGCCATTCCAGAACCCTCCATTTCTTTCTTTCAGCCATTCCTTGGTGGATTTTCTGGTATGATTAGGGTCATTGTCATGTTGCATGGTCCACCTTCGGTTGAGCTTCAACTCTCCGACAGATGGCCTCACATTATCCTCAAGCACCCTCTGGTACAATGAAGAATTCATAGTGGATTCTATGATGGTGTGCTGCCCAGGCCTTGATGCAGCAAAGCTGCCCCAAACCATAATATTTCCACCACCATGCTTTACAGTTGGTATCAGGTTCTTGTGGTCAAATTCTGTCTTTGGTTTTCGCCAAACATGTCTTCTGGTACTGTGGCCAAATAGCTCTACCTTTGACTCATCTGTCCAGAGCACATTGTTCCAGAAGTGCTGGTCTTTGCCTAGGTGTTCATTGGCAAACTTTAGTCTTGCCCTGATGTTCTTTCTGGACAGCAAAGGTTTCCTCCTGGCACACCTCCCATGTAGATCAAATTTGTGCAGCCTCTTTCTAATGGTAGACTCGTGCACTTTGTCATCAACAGTGGCAAGAGCTACCTGTAGGTCCCGTGATGACATTCTGGGGTTCTCAGAGACTTCTATCTGCATCTTGCGGTCTGCTCTCGGGCTGAACTTGCTGGGGCGGCCTGGCCTGAACAAGTTAGCAGTTGTTTGGAATCTTCTCCACCTGCAGATGATCTACCGGACAGTCGAATGATTGATTTCAAATTGTTTGGAGATCTTTTTAAATCCCTTCCCAGACTCGTAGGTATCTATAACCTTCTTTCTGAAGGCCTCAGAGAGCTCTTTTGATCTATGCATGGTGACGCCGCTCACTTCAACAACAAAGAGCAAACCAAACGAAATGTCTGAGGTTTAAATAAGACTGGTTCCTCCAAGATTCTCTCTAACGATGTTCTAATCATTTGCACCTGAGCTGGTGCACCTGATTCTAATTTTAGGTATTTGAAGGAGTGATAAATGAAGGGTGTACTTACTTTTTCCACATGCGAAATTTGCATTTTTGTTTATTTAAATTATACAATGGACTACAAAATGTAAATGTTTCATGATATTTGTTATATTATATCACCTTTATCTGTCAATATTGTTGAAATGAAGATCAAATAGCTGTATGTTGAAATATGTTGAAAAAGTCAAAACTTTACATGGGGTGTACTTACTTTTTCACGTGACTGTACATGGCGGCGGCCATCTTGGATTTTGACGTGGGTTGCACCCACACACCAAATTCGAATGCGGTCCTTCGCTTACGCACGCACGCAAGCACGTACGCACGCACGCCCGCACGCACGGATGGACACACGGACGGAGGGGAAAACCACAGTCCCCCTTTCGCTCCGCGGTGCGACGGTGGACAAAAAGGCTTGGGCACTATCGAGCGATGAAAAAAAAAATTCCCAAAAAACGATCTTTTTTTTCAAAAATTTTTTTTTGCCTAAAACACTCCCAGGCATTCACTGATTAACCTCTGAAAGATTGACGAAGATCCATTTATCCATCTCTGAGAAAAATGGCGACACACAGACAGACATCTCTCTTATACAACAACAAACAACAGGCATTTTAAGGCCATTTTCCCTGCTAGAGCGGGGGTTCGCCTTGCGGTCCCCATGACAATCTTCTCCATTTTGCCCTATTTTCTGCATCTCCCCTTGTTAACCCCCTTGCCCGCATTTCTTCTTCGACCATCTTTAGCAAAGTCTTTCTCGGTCTTCCCCATCCTCTACTTCCTTCTACATTCATTTACATCACTCTTCTCAACCAGTCACTTTCGTCCTTCCTCAACACATGACCAAACCATCTCAAACTGTTCCTCTTCACAGCATCAATCACAGGCTCTATTCCCATCATCTTTCACAATTCATCATTTGTCTTCCTCTCTCTCAACGATACTCTGCACATCCGTCGAACCATTCGCATTTCCACCCTTTCCAGCCTTCGTTGCTGCTCTACGTTCATTACCCATGTCTCGCTCCCATCTATCTATAATTCCAGTAATCTCTGTGTGTCTGTGTGTCTGTGTGTTTGTTTGTTTGTCTGTGACCGCTGTTTCTCGACAACCACGGGTCCGATATACTTGAAACTTGCCAGGTATATTGCTGGGGACCCGAGGATGTGCCTTTTCAAGGTTTCATATTAATCGGAGAAGTAGTTACCGAGCTATGTCCAAAAAACGATTCAACCAATCAGAGAGCAGCGAGCTATCACGTGTGCCGAACGTGCCGAACAGACTCTGCCTCGGACGGCACATTTGAGAGCGTATTCATTTATTTCACGTTGGCAAACTATGTTGCCGCTATGTTGGCGTTAAACTATGTTTTAAAACTAATTAAAACTAATTTGCGATTCTTTCGCTTTCCTGCGCGTTTGTGCACGCTATGGCGATTTCTTTACCAAACTCCGCAAGCCGTTCGCTTTGGACCAAACCATTTCATGTAAATAGAGTGGGGGGATTGTCACCGTACTCGCAAGCCGTTCGCTTTGGACCAAACCATTTCATGTAAATAGAGGGGGGGGATTGTCACCGTACTCGCAAGCCGTTCGCTTTGGACCAAACCATTTCATGTAAATAGAGGGGGGGGGGGGATTGTCACCGTACTCGCAAGCCGTTCGCTTTGGCTTTGCGAATGGACCAAACCATTTCATGTAAATAGAGGGGGGGGATATAATTTTAGATATATATATAGTACGGGCATGCCCTAGTAAATCATAATGTTGGAACCCATCTGTGGATCGGTCCCATCGGCCGATGGGTCTGACCCGTTTGCGGATCCGCAGATGGGCGACCCATCTGTGGATCCGCAAACGGGTCAGACCCATCGCTGAGGGCCTCATAGAATCACACTGAGGGCCTCATAGAATCACATAATGCATTATTGTGTTTATATAATTGACAATGCCCCGATTACGAAGCCACACCTTCATCTTTAGCTTTGGGGTGATTAAGGCATGCCAGGAATTGCTATCTATCTATAATGCCAGTAATCTCTGTGTGTCTGTCTGTGTGTCTGTGACCGCTGTTTCTCGACAACCACGGGTCCGATATACTTTTAACTTGCCAGGTATATTGCTGGGGACCCGAGGATGTGCCTTTTCAAGGTTTCATATTAATCGGACAATTACTTACCGAGCTATGTCCAAAAAACGATTCAACCAATCAGAGAGCAGCGAACGATCGCGTGTGCCGAACGTGGCGGGCACACTCTGCCTCGGATGGCACATTTGAGAGCGTATTCATTTATTTCACGTTGGAAAACTATGTTGCCGTTAAACTATGTTTTAATAAAGTTTTAAAACTAATAAAAACGAATTTGCGATTCATTCGCTTTCCTGCGCGTTTGTGCACGCGATGGCGATTTCTTTACCAAACTCCGGAAGCCGTTCGCTTTGGACCAAACCATTGCATGTAAATAGAGGGGGGGGATTGTCACCACTCGCAAGCCGTTCGCTTTGGACCAAACCATTTCATGTAAATAGAGGGGGGGGATATAATTTTAGATATAGATATAGTACGGGCATGCCCTAGTCTATCTATAATTCCAGTAATCTCTGTCTGTACGTTTGTCTGTGACCGCTGTTTCTCGACAACCACGGGTCCGATATACTTTTAACTTGCCAGGTATATTGCTGGGGACCCGAGGATGTGCCTTTTCAAGGTTTCATATTAATCGGACAATTACTTACCGAGCTATGTCCAAAAAACGATTCAACCAATCAGAGAGCAGCGAACGATCGCGTGTGCCGAACGTGGCGGGCACACTCTGCCTCGGATGGCACATTTGAGAGCGTATTCATTTATTTCACGTTTGCAAACTATGTTGGCGTTAAACTATGTTTTACAACTAATAAAAACGAATTTGCGATTCATTCGCTTTCCTGCGCGTTTGTGCACGCGATGGCGATTTCTTTACCAAACTCCGGAAGCCGTTCGCTTTGGACCAAACCATTGCATGTAAATAGAGGGGGGGGATTGTCACCACTCGCAAGCCGTTCGCTTTGGACCAAACCATTTCATGTAAATAGAGGGGGGGGATATAATTTTAGATATAGATATAGTACGGGCATGCCCTAGTATAAACAATGGAGAGCTGAGTCTGCCAGTGCCACCAGCGAAGTAGACCAGCGTTTTTAAATTGAGCGACATTATCTTATTTTTATCTTATCGACAAACGGTTATCGACAAACCACATGTCACGGACTGCTTTCTAAACATTTATGACATCAATTGCTTATTTTTAGGTTCAAATAAACATACTCATCCACCATTGATGCATACACATTCCTTCAAGGTGAACAACACATCCGCAAACGGGTCAGACCCATCGGCCGATGGGACCGATCCACAGATGGGTTCCAACAATAACACTTCTCACACATGCAGCATACACCTTTCCCTTCAGCTTCAACGACACTCCCCCCTCGTCAGCACGCCACTCAGTTCCCGAAACTTCTTCCATGCACATCTCACTCGAGCAACCGTTGCTGAGTCTGATCCACCTTCTCCATTCAGCATGTCTCCGAGGTAACAAAATGTTTTCACACCTTCCAGCTTCACGCCGTTTCCAGGATCCAACTCAACATTTCCTCCATCTGCAGCTCACTCTGTGCACACCTTACATTTGAATGTAGCTGCCACACTGGTTAATGACCCTCTCAGACCACTACATTTTTGATGAACCCACTTAGCGCACATTGTACATTGAATGGAATTCACTCCGACACACTTCCTGCACACAGCACATGGCCACTTCCCAGTTCTTTCCACCTCACCACATGCTTTACCACTTGCCATCACCTTCGTCTTTCCGATATTCACCTTCAGACCTTTTGTCTCCATACATTCCTTCCACTTGTTCATCTTTTCCTTCAGTCCATCCATACTTTCTGCAATCAACACCAGATCATCTGCATACAACAACTCCCACGGTAAACCCTCCTTTACGTTCTGAGCCAGCACCTCCATCGCAGCTACAAATAGTAGTGGACTTAGTACCGACCCCTGATGCACTCCCACCTTCACCTCAAACTCACCACTGTTCCCGTCCTTCGTCCTTACAGCTGTGCGCGCTCTTTTGTACATTGTCATCACGACTCTGATCAACCATTCCTCCACTTCTAACTTCCTCAATGCCCATGTCAATACTTCACGTGGAACCCGATCGAATGCTTTCTCCAGATCAACAAACACAAGAAACAACTTCTTCCTCTTCTCCATGTACTTCTCCTGCAACTGCCTCACAATAAAAAGCGAGTCTGTCGTTCCTCTTCCTGGCATAAATCCAAACTGCATTTCGTCAATCTTCACTTTCTTCCTTATCCTCCTCTCCAACACCCTTTCCAATACCTTCATTCCATGCTCCAATAACGTTATCGCTCGATACGAGCCACACTCCAGAGGGTCACCTTTCCCCTTGTATAGAGGGACGAGGGTACTCAGTTCCAAAACCACTGGAATGCGGGCTGTAAACGCAGTTACGTCATCACGTCCCCGGCACGACTCGATTCCGAGGAAATTTTGGTTTTATGGTGCACGGCTCCATTTCACAACGAATTTGAATTCTGTGTACAGTTTTGCCACGAAAATGAGATCCCCGCATCGAGTGTGGTATCTTATTTGGTGAAATTCGGTCGATTTGAAGTGGTGAAAATAAAATGTGATCGTGGAAAATCGTAGCGAGCGGCCATTTTGAATCGGTTTTCAGTGAATCGGTTTTCGAAGGACGGAAAGTGCAGGTACGGGGTGCCAGTCACTCCCCAGCCGGCCTGCTCTGAAGGTTCGGATCGGGACACCGGGATTCATTCCGGTCGCCCGGTCGGCCCGGAGGTGGGGGTGCGGGGCCTGTCACGGAACGTCAAAACAAACGGCCTGCCGGGGCCGCCCAAAAGTCGGGCGTGAGGGGCGCGTCCACTAATGGAACGCCTCTCGCTTCCCAGATCGAGGGCCACGTGGTCAGGAGAACCTCGTCCCTTCTGGTTGCCTTGCCGTCCCACCACCACCAGATTGGAGATCTGTCATTCTCTTCACACCCCAACTTCCGGCTGCCTTCAACATATCTCCCACAACTCCCGTCGGCCCTCCCGCTTTTCTACTCTTCATTGCTTTTATCGCTTCCTCAACTTCCTTCTCGGTTATCTTCTCTGCCGGTCCTAAAACTGGGTTACTCTCTATGTTGCCATCCCATTCATTCTCTGCATTCAACAATCTCTCTTATATAGTAGAATATCAGCCCGCCGTTCCCATGGCAACCGCTGTCACAAGCAGAGACACCACCCCACGTGGCCCTTCTTATATCTTCCTCTGTTACCTAAGGTATACACTTTGAAATGCATCACACCTTCAGATCCCGATGGATGATGTTTACAGAATGCAGATACTTGGTCGCAAGGAGAAGCTGGTGCATGATGTATCGTTGGTGGACATCCTCGAGGATGTTCCCCTTCTGAATGACCTTCTGGAGGTCGGTATCTGCCACAAAAGAAAGTGACTACATTACACCTCTGATAGAATAACCTGCTGGTGAATGATTTGGCAAATACTCGCAAAATACATTGGTCAACTTATTATCCCTGGATGGATGTTTTGTGGTTGCCTGGTTCAAAACCCGAGGCATACACACCCATGAACTCAAAGATAAGGTAGATGTCACGGTCGTTCTCCGCTGGGATGACGTCTTTCATCTTGATTATGTTTGGATGATCAACTTCCTGGGATGAAAGGGATGAAAGTTGACATCACTTTCAGCAGTTTGACAATGTCTTTCATTGTCCCCAGTCTTTTCCATGTCCATCAATTATTCAAGGAGACTCCCATATATATTTTAGGGTGTTAACACTGAATGATATGACATGGAGGCTGGTGTCAATAAACACGTAACTCATGCCCATATGGGCCATAACAAGCCTCATGGGTGGCATGCTATCCTTTAAGATGTCTCCCATGGAAAAGAAAGTGAAGCGATGCTCCGGGCGAGAGCCCTTCTTCAAAGGGAGAGGGCTCCGGCCCGCAAGGTCGCTTCGCCTTACTTCCCCGTAGACATCAGCATACCTCTCTCAACATTTGTTTGAGAAAATTATTTCTCCACATTTTTCTGCCGATGCAAACGGAACTAGAACGGCACTCAGTAGAGAGCATACCTCCACCTGGTTGGCCATATCACTCAATGGTGAAGAATCACTTAAAAAATTAAATAATTCTCATATCCGATTCCATATTCAGATCTTCACCAAAATTGAATCGATTCTTCCTTGTCACACACACAACCTCTCCACCAAGTTTCGTCCAAATCCATGCATAACTTTTTGAGATATCCTGCTATGTATCGTTTTTGGCCCTATCTCCCAATGGTGAAGGCATTGCATTTGGGGCCGTTTGTCTGCCTGTCCACAAATAATGTGCTACTGTAGGCCATAATCTTACAATATATCTTCTTTTCAAATACGTACCTCTATAAAGTACGTACGATTCGAATGGGAGTACGTCTGTAAAGTATGTACAATTATAATGTCTATAAAGTACGTCCTATCTTCTTTATCATCTGCAGAGTAGCATCATTGGCTGAAGGCGAGGTTGTGGTGCTGATGCAGCTCCCTCTTCTGGTTAGTTCAGGAATTTGTAATTTGTCAGGGTGCCAGCGATATATCGCCTCCTCTTCACTAAGAATATCGCGACCCAATTTTCAATAGCGTTCTTCCATATGCCTAGATACACCCACACACCAAATTAGAAGTTGGTACTTCGCTTATTTTTCAAGATATTTCGCTCACAATGTTCAGACATATATATGGTGGCGGCCATCTTGGATTTTGACGTGGCGACCCAATTTTCAATAGGGTTCTTCCTTGTGCCGAGATACACCCACACCAGATTAGAAGTTGGTACTTCGCTTATTTTTCAAGATATTTCGCTCACAATGTTCAGACATATATATAGTGGCGGCCATCTTGGATTTTGACGTGGCGACCCAATTTTCAATAGGGTTCTTCCTTGTGCCGAGATACACCCACACACCAGATTAGAAGTTGGTACTTCGCTTATTTTTCAAGATATTTCGCTCACAATGTTCAGACATATATATGGTGGCGGCCATCTTGGATTTTGACGTGGCGACCCAATTTTCAATAGGGTTCTTCCTTGTGCCGAGATACACCCACACACCAGATTAGAAGTTGGTACTTCGCTTATTTTTCAAGATATTTCGCTCACAATGTTCAGACATATATATGGTGGCGGCCATCTTGGATTTTGACGTGGCGACCCAATTTTCAATAGGGTTCTTCCTTGTGCCTATGTACACCCACACACCAGACTAGAAGTTGGTACGTCGCTTATTTTTCAAGATATTCAGCTCACAAGGTTCAGACATACATGGCGGCGGCCATCTTGGATTTTGACGTGGGTTGCACCCACACACCAAATTCAAATGCGGTCCTTCGCTTATGCACGCACGCACACATGCACGTACGCACGTACGCACGCACGCACGCCCGCACGGACGGACACACGGACGGAGGGGAAAACCATAGTCCCCCTTTCGCTCCGCGGTGCGACGGGGGACAAAAAGAGGACCATATTCCAAACTTGCCTTGAGGAAAATGACTTCCCGGAAGGTCCTCTGAAACGAAAAGAGGGATTTATAAATTAACGTTGGCATCAGGTAGTTCATCAGAAAGATGACACGCAAGCATAAAACAAAGTCAATTATTTTAACATCCATGCTTCTTCATGTATATCACGCCAATGTTAACTGATATGCAAGGAAGGAAGAAATGGCCATGCCTGACATTGCAAGTCGAGGTTCTTGCAATGTCCAACTGCCGAGTTATCATACTTAGTAAAGTAAGGTGGGACAAGATAACTCCCACAGGGATGCAAAGTTTCACAGAACCTCCCGCAAGGATGTAAAGATCTACAGAACCTTCAGAAAGGATGTAGAGTTTGACAGAAACTTTGTTTGACAGAAAAACAGAAAACAAACTCCCACAAGGATGTAAAGTTTCAACAAACCTCCCGCAAGGATGTAAAGATATACAGAACCTCCAGAAAGGATGTAGAGTTTGACAGAACTTCCCACAAGGATGTAAAGTTTCACCAAACTTCCCGCAAGGATGTAAAGATATACAGAACCTCCAGAAAGGATGCAAAGTTTCACAGAACCTCCCACAAGGATATAAAGATCTACAGAACCTTCAGAAAGGATGTAGATTTTGACAGAACCTCCCACAAGAATGGAAAGATTGACAGAACTTCCCACAAGGATGTAAAGTTTCATCAAACCTCCTGCAAGGATGTAAAGGTCTACAGAACCTCCAGAGAGGATGTAGAGATTGACAGAAACTCCCACAAGATGTAAAGATCGACAGAACCTCCAGAAAGGATGTAAAGATTGAAAGAACTTCCTACAGGGATGTAAAGTTTCACAGAATCTCCCACAAGATGTAAAGATCGACAGAACCTCCAGAAAGGATGTAAAGATTGACAGAGCTTCCTACACGGATGTAAATTTTCACAGAACCTCCCGCTAGGATGTATAGATGTACAGAACTTTGGGCGAGAAAGTAAAGTAAAGCACAAAACTTCTCGACTGTACCTGTGCATCGGTTAAGTTGCGGAAAGCATTGTAGATCTTCTTAATAGCCACGACCTCGCCTGTCCACCGGTCCACTGCTTTCCACACCGCACAATGAACCTGCAGCCCAAGCAACACCAACTGCACAAGAGCTTCCTAAAACTACAAATCAATCCATCACTTACACTTACAGGCAACTGCAGTCTACATTGTATAGCAATAAAAAAAAACAAAAATAACTAGAACTGTGAGCAGTGATGATAGGCTTCCAGGCAAAATGGCCACCATACCACCTGAATGATGACATCATCATTCTCAATAAAATTTATTGATGGGTAGTCAATCATATCTGTAAATTTTGGTTTGGATCGGTTAAGTGGTTCTGGAGATGTGTAGATTTTCAAATTTTCCTTTAAATCCAAGATGGTCACCATACCATGTGACTGATGATGTCATAGCTTGCAAAGAAAATTCTTCATGTGTCGTCAATATTATGTATGAAGTTTCCGATTGATCCGTTGAGTGGTTTTGGAGATATGGATTTTCAAATATTTTTCCCTTAAATCCAATATGGCCACCATACCACGTGACTGATGATTTCATAGTTCAGAAACATTTTTCCTCATGGAGAGTTGATCCTACAAATGCAATTTAATATTGATCCGTTCAGCAATTCTGGAGAAAAATATGTCTCAAGATTTTCCTTAAATCCAATATGGCTAGCATATCACATGACTGATGATGTCATAGTTTACAAATACTTTACCCACATCAGTAGTTGATCATGTGCATGACATTTTGCATGATCCATTAAGAGGTACTCCAGAAAAAATTATTTCATTTTTTGCTTAAATTTAAGATGGCGGCCAAACAACGTGACTGATGACGTCATAGTTTGCAAATATTTTGCCCCATCGGAATGGAAACATGCGTTTCACGTGTTGTATCGATCGGATAGGCGGTTTCAGAGAAGTAAAACATTTTTTTCTTTTTAAATACAACATGGCCGCCAAACCAAGTGACCGATGAGGTTTTTTTTCCACAAAGTCTTATCCCCATGGCTAGGCGATCATATTTGTAAAATTTTGCGTTGATCCGTTAAGCGGTTGTGGAGAAGATGTTTCACGTTTATGACGTCATATGCAATGGCAGCCAATGTAAGTCAAAAATTGCAAAAACAAAATTAATGATGAGTTAAAGTTTCGTAGAGCTAGCTATAACGGTTTGTTGGAATCGTCTCCACGAAATGTGAGAATAATAATAATAATCCTCACAAGAACAATAGGTAATCTTTCTTAACAAAGTCGAGGCTCATAGCGGAACAAATTGACAGGGAATGAGGGTGTTTTGACTGACAGGGAAGGGCAGATGAGAATCTTAGGGAAAGGTTAGGAGGAATAAGAACTCCATCAATTGCATCGCAGTGTATATACAATGAAAGATAGACAATTGATTACTATTGAAAGTAACAATTCAATTACCACATCAAAGAGAGATATTAAATGATGGAAGAATCTAACTGGATTATGTAATGTATTTTTTACAATGTACGTGAGATTTGTTTGGTAAATAACCAGGTACATACCCCCTTTCCGATGCGCCGTCGAATGGTGTACAGTCGCAGGATTTCAGGGTCAACCTTTGATGTCATGGCTCCTTACAAAGCCTGAGGATGAAAACACAATGACCGAGCACATATTAAAGTAAATAATAAATTTACTCCAAAATAAAACGCATAATGAATGCAAAATTATTCCCGCCTAATTAAGGCGATCGGTTGGAGAACATTTTCGTTTTACGCCCAACTATTTCCCGAACTGGTCAGGCCTGATGTTCTTCGAATGGCGATTTGGGCAGGAACTTGTAATTTGTTTCAGGGTGCTGGTGGAAACTCGCCTACTCTTTGGTGGAAACTCGCCTACTCTTTGGTGGAAACTCGCCTACTCTTTGGTGGAAACTCGCCTACTCTTTGGTGGAAACTCGCCTACTCTTTGGTGGAAACTCGCCTACTCTTTGGTGGAAACTCGCCTACTCTTTGGTGGAAACTCGCCTACTCTTTGGTGGAAACTCGCCGACTCTTTGGTGGAAACTCGCCTACTCTTTGGTGGAAACTCGCCTACTCTTTGGTGGAAACTCGCTTACTCTTTGGTGGAAACTCGCCTACTCTTTGGTGGAAACTCGCCTACTCTTGACAAATCTGTAACATCCACCAGTGCTAGCAGGCAGGTCTTCTGGGTTAACGTTTCTCCAATGGCCAAGACACCCTGCCCGCAAAGCACCAGGATGACCATTTGTATCTGGCCGAGGTTTGAACCAATGCTGGACAGCTGAGGCGAGGGCGCACACCTCCAATCAAATTGTCTAAGCTACCCTGCCCATGCCCCACATGTATATACATCATATTCCTCATATTGAAGCTGGCTACAGGATTAAACTAGAACACCACTCGGTAGCGAGCACACCTCCGCCAGGCTGAACAGTTTATGTTTTGTATCCACCGATAGGCCGGATCTGGATTTGGACCTGAACCAAAATCGAATCGGCTTGTTCTTGTCACCTATCCAATGTATCCACCTAGTTTGGTCCGAATCCGTCCGCACCTTTTTGAGATATCATGCTATGTATCGTTTAGGCCCAATCTCTCAATGGTGAAGAATCACTTAAAAATTATCGTATCCAGATCTGGATCTTCACCAAAATCGAATCATTTCGACCTGGTCACACGCGCACTCAACTTCCCACCAAGTTTCGTCCGAATCTGTCTATAACTCTTTGAAATATCCTGCTCACAGACAAACAAATAGGAAAGATGATGTGCAGAGTACGATACTTGCACAATCGCGAAAACAACTTTGACCTTAAAAAGAATTGGTAATTGAATTCAGTGACCTGATATGCAAATCCTGTTCAAAGTTAAAGTTCAGTGAAAATCAGTGAAAGTTCAAGTCAATCGGATGAAAATTTTGGATTTTAGAAAGTGCACCTAAGTTGGTGAACTTTGGCCTATGTTTACCTTATGGCTGATGTTGACCTTTTGGCCAATATTAGTTAACCTTTTGGCCTATGTTGACCTAGAAAATTATTTGGTGGTTGAATTCAGCGACCAGATATGCAAATCCTCTTCAAATTTCTATTCAATCGGATGAAAATTGAGGATTATAGAAATTTGACAAAGTTGGTGAACTTTGGCCTATGTTGACCTTTTGGCCTATGTTGACCTTTTGGCCTATGTTGACCTAAAAACTAATTGGTGGTTGAATTCAGTGACCAGATATGCAAATCCTCTTCAAATTTCTAGTCTTGACATAAAGACAGACAAAGAGACAACATAACACATGTAACAAACAAACAGACACGACACAGGGGTGGAATTGTTGACTCCCTTAGTTTGCTTTCGGTATTTAAGAAATCCTCTCCACTGTGACACTCTATGGTTTATAAACCCCAGAAACTGGTTTTGACATCAAAATGGAGTCTCGAAAGTTGCATACTGCAGGTTCAGACCTGTTCATCCTCATAATGGAGTGGACAATGGAAATGGATCCTTTCCTCAAAGGGATGGACCATTGGACCATTGTCTCCCAATCAGTGACAATAAATTCATCAATGACTTTTAGAAGACGAAGCGCTGCTTGATGTAGGGAGACCACAACTCCTGCAGTTGTGGGTAAGGACCCGTCGGGTGAAAGTTAACTAGAGGATGGTCAAGGTTCGATGTGTCGGTGATTGCTCGATCCTCCCACAACATTTCATAGTTAGTGGAGAAACAGGTGCTTTTGGTCATTCATGAAACCTGAAGGAGTTTGTGCGACGTTCAATAATCGCTCATGGAGGACGGCTAGCTACAGGGTGCCCCAACAAAAGTGTGCCCCTGGAAAAGTTTAATAACCTTCACAGTTTCCATTCAATCTCCATACATTTTCAGGAGGTCTGAACTGAGTTAAGGGAGAGCGCACCTGCCGAGCTTCTTGAAGTCTAAGAGCGGTGTAGCCGGGCATGCAAAATATTATAAACCATAAACACACATGATTAGCTTTTTAAACAGTCGCTAATGGTGTTTATAACATTAAACAAATAAATTTGGAGGAATCCAGACATCCGTGAGGTAAGTTTTACTTACAGAACTGAGGGAAGATCTACTGTAATCTACATGTCCCACAAGGTTTGGAGGTGTGCTCATTTACCAAGCAGCTAGCTAGCGCTTGCCAAGCCAGCCGTTCCATAACGGTTTTGAACGGAGTACTTGCTCGAATGTTTAAACCACTTGGCGATCTCTCCACAAGAAACTTGGTAAATGAACACACACCCAATGTTATTGAGACCCGACCATAGATCGACTGTAATCTATATACCCCAAAGAGGAATGACCCTTTCTGCAGCTCCCATAGTGAGCTGGTGTAGGCTGACTCGTACATTAAAATGTCGGTCGGTGGAGTCAGCCGTCGTAATGACATCATAGACGTAATGACGTAATGGCCACAAAACTGCTGCAAGTGCTCACGGAGGTATATAATAAACTGGAGAGCCAATGACGGCTGTCGGCTGAAGCTAGCGGAAGTTGCTTGGCGGCCATATTGGGAAGCCGATTGTGTCTGCGTCCGTGTTTGATCTCACGATCGTTTGAGTTTTATGGAGAACAACTCAGTTGCTTTTTAAAAGATTTAGAGCTGAGCCGAATCCCATTTTGTACACTTTCTTGGCATTTCCCCCCCGAAGCTTTGTTGTAATAATATTTAACAAAATGTTTAGTCTTTGAAACAATGTTACAATACGTCCAACGCAGTCACATCTATTTCTAATTAGAACCCCAATCTAATGAACGAAGCTTCTAAGCATTCGGCTCAGCCCTAAAAACAACTTAATGAGTATTAATGGTTCACCTTTTATTTTCTTTCCAAATAGGTTACAGCTTTGAGGAAAGCGCCAGTGGCCAGGTCTGTCATCCAAGAAGATACACCAGAACCTCAAGCCACTACTCAAGATCCTGAACCTGAGGTGGGACCCTCATTTCAGACCACAGATCACTCCTACTCCGTCACAAGTCCACTGGTATTGAAGCACAAGCTCGATGAAGCAGTCCACAAGCTGGACAACTTTCGAAAAAAATTAAAAGTGAGTCAGCAACACAACAGAAGGTTAGCCAGAAAAGTGGAGTCCCTGAATACCATCGTGGAAGACCTGAGGGAGAATGGGATGGTCACCGACAATTGTATTGAAATGCTCAACACAACATTCTCTGGTGTGTCAAAAGCTATTGTGAGCAGAATGCTGAAGAACAAAGGCAGCGGCAAACGCTCGAGAGATGAATACGATCCAGTCATCAAAGCTTTCGCACTCACTCTTCAATTTTATTCTGCTAAAGGATACGACTATGTTCGAGAGACATTCGACTTGGCACTGCCAAGTCCATCCACAATCCGGAAATGGTACAGCGCAATTGATGGTTCACCTGGTTTTAGTGCAGTTGTATTCCAAGCACTAGAGAGCCGGTTTAAAGCAGAGAAGGAGACTGGCAAGAGAACACTGTGTAGCCTGATGTTAGACGAGATGGCCATCATGAAGGCAATTGACTTTTTAGGGGACAAGGTATTGGGGTACGTCGACATCGGAAACGGAGTCCAAGATGACAGTGCTCCCCAGGCCAGCAACGCACTGGTTTTCATGCTGGTTGCACTGAATGACAGTTGGAAAGTGCCTGTAGCATACTTTATGATAAATGGATTGTCGGGGAAGGAACAGGCGAATTTGGTGACACAATGTCTACTAAAATTGCATGATATCGGTGCAGAGGTGGTTTCCTTAACTTGCGATGGACCGTCCGCTCATTTGACAATGTTACGTGAGCTAGGTGCCGACATCACGCCGCAGAATGTGAAACCAACATTTCCCCACCCAGCAAATCCCGAAAAGAAAATTTGTGTTGTACTCGATGCATGTCACATGCTTAAACTTGCAAGAAACTGTCTTGGATCCATGAAAATGATGGAGGATGGCAACAAAAAAGTCATCGCGTGGAAATACATCCAGGCACTCTTTGATCTGCAGAAGAGGGAAGGCTTGCGTCTGGGGAATAAGCTCTCCCGGAAACACATCGAGTGGAAGAGCAATGTCATGAAGGTGGACACAGCTGCTCAGACATTGAGCACTAGTGTGGCAGATGCAATTCGGTTTTGCAGGGACACTTTGCAACTATCAGAATTTCAGGGCAGTGAGGCTACCTGCCAATACATTGAAACATTGGACAAACTGTTTGACATTCTAAATTCTCGCAATCCATTGGCACGAAACTACAAGGCACCACTCATGACATCACGAGAAGGACTTTTCCTGCCATTCCTGGATACTGCCTACAGTTACTTGTCCAACATCAAAAACATGAATGGTCAAGTTATGACCAATACGCGTTTGAAAACCCCCTTCATTGGTTTCATGATCTGCATAGAGAGTGTCAAAATTTTGTATTTCACATATGTCAAACCTGCCTCATCTCCCCTGCGATACCTGCTCACGTACAAAATGAGCCAAGACCACATTGAACTTTTCTTTGGAGCGGTCCGCATTGCATGTGGAAGTGGGAATAACCCAACGGCCCGGCAGTTTGTTGCCGCATATAAGCGCCTCTTGATGCGACATGACATCAAGTCTGCAAGTGGGAACTGTTCTGCACAGGACTCAACCAGAATCCTGAATGCGGCTTCCTTCAAGTGCGTTGCAAAGCAGGCTGTGCCTGACGAGAGTCACGACATGTTGGTGGCCAGACGATACGACCTGGAGTTGAGATCGCCGGCAAAAGAGGACCACGACTATGCGGATATTCCAAATTTTGAGCAACTTTCCATCTTTACAGAGTCATGTGTTGGCTATATTGCCGGCTATGTGGTGAGGATGGTGAGGAAGACTCTGAAGTGTAGCCAATGTCTTTCTGCATTGACCAGTAACAACGAAGAATGGCAAACCACACCAATGTACAGCCTGATTGTTACCAAGAACAGGGGTGGCCTCATAGTTCCCTCGCACAGTGTTGTTCGTGTCTGTGAGGCGACTGAACGCTGTGTCAAGAGGCTCCTGGCTGTAAGCAATGGCAAAATGCCTCGTGAAAGTGGGATAAGAGTGGCAATTTCCACTTCTGTCCTTTCTGAGGTCGGTCGGTCTACATTTGCTTCCTTGGATCGGCACATGTTTGACTGTGAGGCAGACAGCAACCATGTGTTTGCTTTAATACATTCTGTATCACAATCATACAGCAAGATACGTTTCCATCATGTTGTGAGAACACTCGATGATGACATGAAGGAAGAGCGCATCAGGAAAAAATATTGCAAACTGGTCCTGTTTGCTCACCAGTGAGGCAACACCAGAGCAAGCTGAAATATAAGAGCGACCTCATCTCTACATGGTGTGGGTGTGTTTTGTGGGTTAACTGTGAATTGTGTGGGTTAACTACATGACAGCGTTTCATGTCATTTATGTGACTGACTCACTGTTGATGTGTTGCTGACCCATGTCAGTGTAGAATAAACTCTGGTTATCATTATATCTGCGTGGTTTCTAACATCTCGGTAATAGAAACATACACATCTTAGTTACAATATAATGACTGAATTAAGTAACATCATATAACATGACAACAAATCAGATCTTTATATTGAGGAACATTATAGAACAAGCCAAAGAATGGCAAACGACGATGTACCTCAATTTTATAGATTTCTAGAAAGCTTTCGACTCCTTGCCCAGAGAAAGTCTGGGTCATAATGAAGAAATACAGCATACCTGGAAAATTAGTGAACCTTGTAAAAGCCCTTTACCAAGACTTTCAATGTGCGGTCGTCGACCAAGGTGAAACAACAGAATGGTTCAAGGTGAAGACAGGAGTTAAACAGGGGTGTAACATGTCAGGATTCTTATTCCTACTAGTGGGTGATTGGGTCATGAGAAGAACGATAAAGAACACCGAGCGGTAATTTTGGGCACTTTTTTTTCAAACAAGCTCTAAACCATTGGATTCCCCAGGAAAAATGCGTCTAGAACCAACTTCAAACTTAATGAACACCATTTCCTTAAAGAACGGGATTCTGAGCCCGAATATCAGTTCAAATATTAGTATTCTATATTAATTAAATAGTCGGCGGTCCTAAAATTCGCTCCAGCTGCATCATCAGTGCGCCACGCCTTTGCTTTGACAGGCTTACGATCGGCTTCCCAATATGGCCGCCAGACTATTTCCGGTGGCTTCACGGCGGCTAATGCTGCGAGGTGGCCAATTGGCTCTCCATATTATATACCTCCGTGCAAGTGCTGCTTCTTTAATATGGAGAACATGATATATTTTAACTTCCGGTACGTTTGCAGTCACTACGAAGGGATTCGTGTTATGATTAGATTTACTACAATATTAGCGTTACATTATCATTATTTCGAAAATGATATTAATATTTAAAAAACCGAAGAAAATTCCTTACTTCCTCGGTTATTAATATTAGTGCCGAACAACGCTCATCATAGATCATGAATCATACACCGCTTATCATTGATCATGAACCATACACCGCTCATCATTGATCATGAACCATACACCGCTCATCATTGATCATGAACCATACACCACTCATCATTGATCATGAACCATACACCGCTTATCATTGATCATGAACCATACACCACTTATCATTGATCATGAACCATACACCGCTTATCATTGATCATGAATCATACACCGCTCATCATTGATCATGAACCATACACCGCTCATCATTGATCATGAACCATACACCGCTCATCATTGATCATGAACCATACACCACTTATCATTGATCATGAACCATACACCACTTATCATTGATCATGAACCATACACCGCTCATCATTGATCATGAACCATACACCGCTTATCATTGATCATGAGCCATACCCCACTCATCATTGATCATGAGCCATACACCACTTATCAATGATCATGAACCATACACCACTTATCATTGATCATGAACCATACACCACTTATCATTGATCATGAACCATACACCACTCATCATTGATCATGAACCATACACCGCTCATCATTGATCATGAACCATACACCACTTATCATTGATCATGAACCATACACCGCTCATCATTGATCATGAACCATACACCGCTTATCATTGATCATGAACCATACACCACTTATCATTGATCATAAACCATACACCGCTTATCATTGATCATGAATCATACACCGCTCATCATTGATCATGAACCATACACCGCTCATCATTGATCATGAACCATACACCGCTTATCATTGATCATGAGCCATACCCCACTCATCATTGATCATGAGCCATACACCACTTATCAATGATCATGAACCATACACCACTTATCATTGATCATGAACCATACACCGCTCATCATAGATCATGAATCATACACCGCTTATCATTGATCATGAACCATACACCGCTCATCATTGATCATGAACCATACACCGCTCATCATTGATCATGAACCATACACCACTCATCATTGATCATGAACCATACACCGCTTATCATTGATCATGAACCATACACCACTTATCATTGATCATAAACCATACACCGCTTATCATTGATCATGAATCATACACCGCTCATCATTGATCATGAACTATACACCGCTCATCATTGATCATGAACCATACACCACTTATCATTGATCATGAACCATACACCACTTATCATTGATCATGAACCATACACCGCTCATCATTGATCATGAACCATACACCACTTATCATTGATCATGAACCATACACCTCTCATCATTGATCATGAGCCATACCCCACTCATCATTGATCATGAACCATACCCCACTCATCATTGATCATGAACCATACCCCACTCATCATTGATCATGAACCATACCCCACTCATCATTGATCATGAACCATACACCATGAACCATACACCGCTTATCTTTGATCATGAGCCATACACCACTCATCATTGATCATGAGCCATACACCGCTCATCATTGATCATGAGCCATACACCACTCATCATTGATCATGAGCCATACACCACTCATCATTGATCATGAACCATACACCGCTTATCATTGATCATGAGCCATACACCACTCATCATTGATCATGAACCATACACCGCTCATCATTGATCATGAACCATACACCACTCATCATTGATCATGAACCATACACCGCTCATCATTGATCATGAACCATACACCGCTTATCATTGATCATGAACCATACACCGCTCATCATTGATCATGAACCATACACCGCTCATCATTGATCATGAACCATACACCGCTCATCATTGATCATGAACCATACACCGCTTATCATTGATCATGAGCCATACCCCACTCATCATTGATCATGAACCATACACCACTTATCATTGATCATGAACCATACACCACTTATCATTGATCATGAACCATACACCACTTATCATTGATCATGAACCATACACCGCTCATCATTGATCATGAACCATACACCACTTATCATTGATCATGAACCATACACCGCTCATCATTGATCATGAACCATACACCACTTATCATTGATCATGAACCATACACCACTCATCATTGATCATGAACCATACACCGCTCATCATTGATCATGAGCCATACCCCACTCATCATTGATCATGAACCATACCCCACTCATCATTGATCATGAACCATACCCCACTCATCATTGATCATGAACCATACACCACTTATCATTGATCATGAGCCATACACCACTTATCATTGATCATGAACCATACACCACTTATCATTGATCATGAACCATACACCGCTTATCATTGATCATGAACCATACACCGCTCATCATTGATCATGAACCATACCCCACTCATCATTGATCATGAACCATACACCACTTATCATTGATCATGAACCATACACCACTTATCATTGATCATGAACCATACACCGCTCATCATTGATCATGAACCATACACCGCTCATCATTGATCATGAACCATACACCGCTCATCATTGATCATGAACCATACACCACTTATCATTGATCATGAGCCATACACCGCTCATCATTGATCATGAGCCATACACCGCTCATCATTGATCATGAACCATACACCGCTCATCATTGATCATGAACCATACACCACTTATCATTGATCATGAGCCATACACCACTCATCATTGATCATGAGCCATACACCACTCATCATTGATCATGAACCATACACCACTTATCATTGATCATGAGCCATACACCACTCATCATTGATCATGAACCATACACCGCTCATCATTGATCATGAACCATACACCACTTATCATTGATCATGAACCATACACCACTTATCATTGATCATGAACCATACACCACTTATCATTGATCATGAACCATACACCACTTATCATTGATCATGAACCATACACCGCTTATCATTGATCATGAGCCATACACCACTCATCAGTGATCATGAGCCATACACCGCTTATCATTGATCATGAACCATACACCGCTTATCATTGATCATGAGCCATACACCACTCATCATTGATCATGAGCCATACACCGCTTATCATTGATCATGAGCCATACACCACTCATCATTGATCATGAACCATACACCACTTATCATTGATCATGAACCATACACCACTAATCATTGATCATGAACCATACTCCGCTTATCATTGATTATGAGCCATACACCACTCATCATTGATCATGAACCATACTTTAGGAGTTGCCGAAGTCGAGAAGAAGAGGCCATTTCGTTGGGTACAAAGCTTGTTTATTGTTCAGAAATCTCCAGCAACTGCTCGCGAACGGAAGTCGTAACGGCTTATATAAAACCAAAAACCCTCTTCGGAGGGCGTGGCTCCAACATCCGCGCGTGCGTCACGACCACACAACCAAAAGCCCGTGCGCGTGAATTAGACCAAACATATGGTATTGGTAACCGTCACATGCGGATAAGTTAACCGCGACATGTGAATAAGGTAACCGCTACATGCGCCCCCCCCTCCCCCGCCCCCAGAAGGCACGCCACGGGCGTGTACGTAGTTCGCAGGCGCACTCGGCATTGCCGAGAAGGCTCAAGCAGGGCCCTGCCCCGGTACGCGCGAACAAACGCAGCCGTGGGGTTGAGCCGACCGAGGGGCTGGTCAAGTCCTCAGGGGAGGCTGCCGAGGTTCCTCGCGGGCCTCCCGAGGTTGCAGTTCGCGGGTGCAGTGCCGAGAAGGCTCGAGCGGTGCACGCGAAAAGCGGTTGAGCCAACCGAGGGGCTGGTCAAGGCCTCGGGGGAGGCTGCCGAGGTTCCTCGGGGGCCTCCCGAGGATGTAGCGTAGGAGTCGTAGTTGCGCGAGTGGCGAGCAGCGGTAGCAGTTGTAGTTGCAGCAGTAGGAGTTGCAGGAGTGGCGAGCAGCAGTGCGCGCGAAGGTAACGAGGCTCCAGCGCGCGCGAAGGTAACGAGGCTCCAGCGTGCGCGAAGGTAACGAGGCTCCAGCGCACGCGAAGGTAACGAGGCTCCAGCGCGCACGAAGGTAACGAGGCTCCAGAGTGCGCGAAGGTAACGAGGCTCCAGCGCGCTCGAAGGTAACGAGGCTCCAGCGCACGCGAAGGTAACGAGGCTCCAGCACGCGCAAAGGTAACGAGGCTCCAGAGCGCGCGAAGGTAACGAGGCTCCAGTGCGTGGCCTGTGTGCGCGAAGGTTACGAGCAGCAGTACTCGGCGTGTGTGCGTGGAGGTTACGAGCAGCAGTGCGCGCGAAGGCGACGAAGTAGCCGTGCCGCCAACGCCTCGTAACGGCGTTCCTTCGGAGGGTCCCGGAGCAGGCTCGCCCCTCTAGTCGTAGAGGAGGAACCGAGCGTGGTGCGCGAACCACATGGCCGCTCGTCGTTGCTAAAACTCCGGCAGTTCGAGTTTAGGTCTTGTGGAAGAAATTGCGGTCGCAATACTGCCGTGTTCATTTGCAGCCCCCGAAGACGTTCGGGGGCGACCGAGGTCACCAGTTTAGGAGTTGCCGAAGTCGAGAAGAAGAGGCCATTTCGTTGGGTACAAAGCTTGTTTATTGTACAGAAATCTCCAGCAACTGCTCGCGAACGGAAGTCGTAACGGCTTATATAAAACCAAAAACCCTCTTCGGAGGGCGTGGCTCCAACAGCCGCACGTGCGTCACGACCACACAACCAAAAGCCCGTGCGCGTGAATTAGACCAAACATATGGTATTGGTAACCGTCACATGCGGATAAGTTAACCGCGACATGTGAATAAGGTAACCGCTACAATACACCACTTATCATTGATTATGAACCATACACCGCTCATCATTGATCATGAACCATACACCGCTTATCATTGATCATGAACCATACACCACTTATCATTGATTATGAACCATACACCACTTATCATTGATCATGAACCATACACCGCTTATCATTGATCATGAGCCATACACCGCTCATCATTCTTTTTTTTTCTTCTTTTTTTTTGTATACTGAATTGAGGCTCGTGAAAGAGCTAACATTTATTTCACAAACAAATCAACCAGACAAACAAAATATACAAAAAGAGGGAGCGGAAGACAAGATGGGGAGAGCAGGGGAAGCACACAACCACAACATTTGAGAGCAGGGAGAAGTGTGGGAGGGAGAGGGCTTGGGGGCAGGAGGAGTGGGAAGGGGGGTGGGAGAAGTATAAAACACAAGGGGACCGAAATTAGCGGGGGTAGAAAAGATCAAGGTTTTGGATGGGGGAGGATAAGAGATGGTGGTGAACAGCTGTTTTAAAGACCTGGAGGGTGGAGTGGGATTGAAGAGAGTGAGGGAGTTTGTTCCAGAGGCGGGAGAAAAGAGGAATGAAGGAGTGAAGGTGAGCAGAAAGTCTTGATTTTGGCAGTTTAACCATAAGAGGGTTGCAGGCAGATCTTGTGCGACCTGTAGGAATATTTGGGGGACAGAGCCCAGAGAGGGCTGGGGGGGGCAAGGCCAGAGAGGAGTCGGTAGAAGACGGAAAGACCACCAACCTGCCTGCGGTGAGTGAGTGAAAGGCCCTTGGAGTTAGCTTCATCGCGGGAGATTCCAATGATTCTGAACGCTTTGGTTTCAACAGCGTGAAGACGGGCTAGGTGTGAGGCAGGAGCACCAGACCAGAGGGGAGAGCAGTATTCCATAGAGCTGCGGATGAAAGCCTTGTATGTGGTGAGGAGCTCAGGTGTGCCAAGGAAGGACTTCGCACGACGGAGGATGCCCAGTCGGCGACTGGCTTTGGAGGCCAGATTTGAAATGTGGTTTTCCCAGGAAAGATCATGGCAAATAGTGAGACCCAAAAGCTTGAGCGACAGAACTTCTTGGAGAGGATTTTTCAGAAAGTGGATGGGAGGGTTTTCCAGTCGGTCTTTTCGGAGAGACATCGTAAGAGTGTGAGATTTATCAGGTTTGAAAGACATGTTCCATTTGTTTGCCCAGTCTGTGATTTTGTCCAGGTCTGCAGAGAGTGAGGAGGCTGCAGACTGCCGATCTGAGGGATGAGGAATGGAGCGGCAGAGAGTAGAGTCGTCAGCAAAGAGATAGAGAGGATTTTCAAGAGAGTCAGAGAGATCATTGATGAAGACCAGAAAAAGCACAGGGCCCAGAACACTACCTTGGGGAACTCCAGCCTGAACAGGAAGAGGAGATGAGAGAAACCCATTCAGGGCCACATGTTGACTACGACCAGAGAGGAAGTCCGCCAGCCATGCGTGGAGATTTCCATGGATGCCAAAGGAGGAGAGTTTGGTGAGCAGAGCGGGGTGCCAGACCGTATCGAAGGCACGTGAAATGTCAAGGGAGACGGCTCTAATTTCCTGTTTGGCATTGAGGACCTCCATCCATTGTTGAGAAAGCAGAAGCAGCATGTCCAGAGTAGAGTGACCAGGTCTGAAACCAAATTGATGATCAGAGATCAAGCCATTTGAGAAGAGGAAAGATTTCATATCTGAAGCAATGATGGATTCCATGACTTTGCTGATAATTGGGAGAAGGCTGATTGGTCTGTAGTTGCTGGGATCTGTTTTTGCACCTTTTTTGTGCAAAGCTGTGATGTTCAATGATCATGAACCATACACCACTTATCATTGAATATGAACCATACACCACTTATCATTGATCATGAACCATACACCGCTCATCATTGATCATGAGCCATACACTGCTCATCATTGATCATGAACCATACAACGCTCATCATTGATCATGAACCATACACCACTTATCATTGATCATGAACCATACACCGCTTATCATTGATCATGAACCATACACCACTTATCATTGATTATGAACCATACACCACTTATCATTGATTATGAACCATACACCGCTCATCATTGATCATGAACCATACACCACTTATCATTGATCATGAACCATACACCACTTATCATTGATCATGAACCATACACCACTTATCATTGATCATGAACCATACAACGCTCATCATTGATCATGAACCATACACCACTTATCATTGATCATGAACCATGCACCGCTTATCATTGATCATGAACCATACACCGCTTATCATTGATCATGAATCATACACCACTCATCATTGATTATGAACCATACACCACTTATCATTGATCATGAACCATACACCACTCATCATTGATTATGAACCATACACCACTCATCATTGATTATGAACCATACACCACTTATCATTGATCATGAACCATGCACCGCTTATCATTGATCATGAACCATACACCGCTTATCATTGATCTTGAACCATACACCGCTTATCATTGATCATGAACCATGCACCGCTTATCATTGATTCGTGAACCATACACCACTCATCATTGATCATGAACCATGCACCGCTTATCATTGATTCGTGAACCATACACCACTCATCATTGATCATGAACCATACACCACTCATCATTGATTATGAACCATACACCACTCATCATTGATTATGAACCATACACCACTTATCATTGATCATGAACCATGCACCGCTTATCATTGATCATGAACCATACACCGCTTATCATTGATCATGAACCATACACCGCTTATCATTGATCATGAATCATACACCACTCATCATTGATCATGAACCATACACCGCTTATCATTGATCATGAATCATACACCACTCATCATTGATCATGAACCATACACCGCTTATCATTGATTATGAACCATACACCACTTATCATTGATCATGAACCATACACCACTTATCATTGATTATGAACCATACACCACTCATCATTGATCATGAACCATACACCACTTATCATTGATCATGAACCATGCACCGCTTATCATTGATCATGAACCATACACCGCTTATCATTGATCATGAACCATGCACCGCTTATCATTGATCATGAACCATACACCGCTTATCATTGATCATGAACCATACACCGCTTATCATTGATCATGAACCATACACCGCTTATCATTGATCATGAACCATACACCGCTTATCATTCATCATGAACCATACACCGCTTATCATTGATCATGAACCATACACCATTCATCATTGATCATGAACCATACACCGCTCATCATTGATCATGAGCCATACACCACTCATCATTGATCATGAGCCATACACCGCTTATCATTGATCATGAACCATACAACGCTCATCATTGATCATGAACCATACACCGCTCATCATTGATCATGAACCATACACCGCTCATCATTGATCATGAACCATACACCGCTCATCATTGATCATGAACCATACACCGCTCATCATTGATCATGAACCATACACCGCTCATCATTGATCATGAGCCATACACCGCTTCAATCCATAATAGGCTATCAGCTAGGGGGGTCAACCGGTACCAAATTGAGGGAGTAAGGCTAATAATGATTTTTGACAAGGTTTTTACCTCTAGAATAAGAAAATATGTGATAGCAAATTCAACGATGTAGCTAAATGTGTGTTATCACCCATTTTCAAAATGGCCGCCACTTTACATACAAAATTTAACGTTGTTGTTGTTTTGTTTGCTTTTTTTTCTGTAGGAACGGTGGTCGGAGCAACGAGCAACGGAGTAGATAGAAAGTAGATACTATACGATTAGAATAGAAATAATAGTACACACCAAGTGATGAGGTCTACTAATTTTCCAAAATGAACAGCGCCACAGAAAGCAAAGAATGCGTTATACACATGACAAGATCGGATGACGATGATCATCTGGTGAGCCCACAAAACTACACATCTTGGTTGACATTACTGGAAGCGGCTAAGGTTAGGAACCATGAACATATCATCAATATTGCCGAGGGGCTTGAGGGCAATGAAGTGCCAGAAATATTCTACCACCGAAAATGTAGGAGCCTGTTCACCATGAAACGAGATTTAAACATGCTAAAGAGGAAAGCCAATGAAGACACTGAATCTGAAGCAGGAGGTAGCAGCGCTCCCAAAAGGCCATGTAGGAGGTCATCAGTAGAGAAAAGAGTGTATGATACGGAGTGCATCTTCTGTCGCAGAGACAAGTATGTGAAGGGGTCTCATACACGTGAAAAACTTTCACAAGTTGTTCAACTCAGAGCAGATGAAAGATTGAGAGAATGTGCAATAAAGAAAAATGACAAGGATATGATAGCGCTTACCAGTAGAGATATTGTGGCAGCAGAAGCGTGTTACCATTTCTCATGCTACAGGAATTACAACAGAGAATGTATGCAGCCTGAGGTTGAAGGTGCAGATGGACCCGATGACACAGATGATTTTGCACAGTATCAGAGGATCGAGAAAGAAGCATATGCAAAACTTCTCACCTATATCAGAACAGACGTAATCCCAAACAAGACCATCATACCAGTCATGTCACTCACTGCTAAATTAGAAGAATACATGCATTTTGGTGGCCATTTTGAAAATGAGGTGATAACACCCATTTAGCTACATGGTTGAATTTGCTATCACATATTTTCATATTCTAGGGGTAAAGACCTATCCAAAAATCAATATTAGGCTTACTCCCTCATTTTGGTACCAATGGACCCTATTTTGGGGGTCTGGCTGATGGCCTATAAACCTTCAATTCACGACATTGGGATTAAAGTATTATGGTTATATTTATTATATTATTATTATTATTATTATTATTATTACGAAAATGATACGACTGAAACGATATACTACTGTATTAAGAAACCTGGGCTTAATTTGTCCGAAGGGGTCTGAAGGTGAGGCATGAAGCCTAAGGCCTATACGTACCGTTTTGTTGTAAGAGACGTAACGTCTATGTTTTCGATATTTCATGGTCATTTTAACAATTGGTTTGTGTTGTGTCTCACACTGAATGAAAAACGTAAAGGTAGAGCATGGCGATTGTGATATATGACAGGTTCGACGATATGTTCGGCCTGAACGGCATAGAAATCAAAATGGTGATGTGCAGTCAGCCACCGTACCTCCGTAATGACGTCACACGTAATAACATCACCCTGTCATGTGACGAGGTCCTCAGCTCTCATTGGTATACGTTTGAGGGGACATACATACTGTACATACATACATACATGCATACTGTACATACATACATACATAGATACATACATACATACATACATACATAGATACATACATACGGACGGACAAACTGTTCTGGACTGCTTAGCCGGATGGTCTCAACCGTAAAAAACGATATATAGCACGATATCTCAAAAAGTTATGGACGGAGTCAGACAAAACTCGGTGGACAGGTTGGGTGTGTGACAAGGACGAATTGATTCGATATTGATGAAGATCTGGATCGGGATCCGGATACGAGAGTTAAAAAAAAAAATTCAAAGTGAATCTTCACCATTGAGTGATAGGTCCAGAAACTATATGTCGCACGATATCTGAAAAAGTTATGGACGATTTATGACAAAGCTGAGTAGACGAGTTGGTTCAGTAACAAGAACAAGACGATTAGATTTTGGTTCAGGTCCGAATCCAGATCTGGCCTATCAGTGGGATACAAAACATAAACTGTTCAACCTGGCAGAGGGATGCTCTCTACCTAGTGCCCTGCTAGTGTTGGACTGGACCTGGGATGACCTGAGATAGTGATGAACATCTGTCTTGAAGACCTGGAGGGAGGAGTAAGATTGAAGAGGATGTGGAAGTTAATTCCACATGTAGGGAAAAAGAGGAACAGATAATTGGAGGTGAGCAGAAATCCTGAATTTAGATCGTTTTAGCAGAAGAGGGTACTGAGTGCCGTTCTAGTTATCTATTTGCTGATGACTCCACTGACTACCGTGACATCCCGTATCCTTCAGACAGATAGGCTACAGCCTCTTCCCTCTATTCAGACCTTGGGAAAATCTGGTCAAACACTTGGAATATCTCTTTCAATCCTGACAAATCTCACATTCTGACTCTCTCTCGAAAGGACCGTCTGGGAAACCCTCCTGTCTACTTTCTCAACAATCCTCTTGAGGAGGTTCAGTCATTCAAACTCGTGGGTCTAACTCGCCATGATTTTGCTTGGGCAAACTACATTTTAAAATTGGCCTCCAAGGCCAGCCGCCGACTGGGCATCCTCTGTCGTACAAACTCCTTCCTTGGCACACCTGAATTACAATCCACCTGCAAGGCTTTCATCCGCAACTTGAAGTACTGCTCTCTCCTCTGGGCTGGTGCTCCTGCCTGTCATCTTGCTCAGTTTGACGTCTTGGAAACCGAGGCCTTCAGGATCAGTGGAATCTCCTGCGCTGAAGCTGAGTCTATGGGTCTTTTACTTTATCATCACAGACAGGTCGGTGGTCTCTCTGTCTTCTACCACCTCCTTTCTGGTCTTGCACCCTCTGCTCTTTCCGTGCTTTGTCTTACGTTTCGTATCCCAGAGTAGACCAAAAAATCACAATACAGAATCACATTTAATCAACATCATCCGTCCATGACTTTTTGAGATATCCTGCTATGTATCGCTTTTGGCCCTAATCTCCCAATGGTGAAGAATCACTTAAAAATTAAATAATTCTCATATCCGAATCCATATTCAGATCTTCACCAAAATCAAATCGAATCGTCCTTGTCAGACACCCAACATGTCCACCAAGTTTCGTCTGAATCAGTCTATAACTTTTTGAGATATCCTGCTATGTATAATTTTTGGCCCTAATCTACCAATGGTGAAGAATCAGTTAATAATTAAATAATTCTCATATCCGAATCCATATTCAGATCTTCACCAAAATCAAATCGAATCGTCCTTGTCAGACACCCAACATGTCCACCAAGTTTCGTCTGAATCAGTCTATAACTTTTTGAGATATCCTGCTATGTATAATGTTTGGCCCTAATCTACCAATGGTGAAGAATCAGTTAATAATTAAATAATTCTCATATCCGAATCCATATTCAGATCTTCACCAAAATCAAATCGAATCGTCCTTGTCAGACACCCAACATGTCCACCAAGTTTCGTCTGAATCAGTCTATAACTTTTTGAGATATCCTGCTATGTATAATTTTTGGCCCTAATCTCCCAATGTTGAAGAATCAGTTAATAATTAAATAATTCTCATATCCGAATCCATAATTCAGATCTTCACCAGAATCGAATCGAGGTGTCCTTGTCAGACACCCAACATGTCCACCAAGTTTCGTCTGAATCAGTCTACAACTTTTTGAGATATCCTGCTATGTATCGTTTTTGGCCGTATCTCCCAATGGTGACGAATCACTTAAAAATTAAATAATTCTCATATCCGAATCCATATTCAGATCTTCACCAAAATCGAATCGAGGTGTCCTTGTCAGACACCCAAAATGTCCACCAAGTTTCGTCTGAATCCATCGACAACGTTTTGAGATATCTTGTTCACAGACAAGCAAACAAACAGACAGACGGACAGACAGACAGGGGTGAAAACATAACCTCCATCCACCTTTGGTGGTGGAGATAAAGAGTATTTTCAAGAGAATCAGAGAGATCATTGATGAAAATCAGAAATAGGACGAGGCCTAGAACACTGCCTTGGGGCACTCCAGCATTGACAGGAAGAGGAGATGAAAGGATTCTGTTGAGAGCCACAGGTTGTCCACGAGAGTCGAGCAAGTCAGTAATAATAAGCTATTTGTGGAGTTGGCCTTCGATGCCATAGGCAAAGGGTTTGGAGAGCAAGGCAGGATGTCCGACTCTATCAAAAGCACGAGATAGAGAGACGGCCCTGATCTCCAGAGAGACGGCCCTGATCTCATGTCTGACATTGAGGCCTCCATCCATTGTTGAGTGAGTAGAAGCAGCATGTCCAAGGTGGAGCCACCTGGTCTGAAACCAGATTTGTGATCCGAGATGAGGTTGTTGGAGAAAAGGAAGGATTTTACATCAACTGCGATGATGGATTCCATGACCTTGCTGATGATTGAAAGCAAGCCGACAGGTTTGTAGTTAAGGTCATCAGTTATTGCACCTTTCTAATGTAATGCTGTGATGTTGGTGGATTTCCAAGCAGATGGCCGATGACCGAGGGACAATGACAGGGTGGCAAGGGCAGAGAGAGGATGTGAAAGAGCAGCGGAGCAGGATTTTAGGACACGTGAGGTGATGCCGTCCGGTCCAGTGGCAGAGTTGGAGTCGAGGGTTGAAAGAACCTTCACCACCTTCTCAGGTGAAAAAGACACCAAAAAAAAAGACCCTTCAATTTCAAAAGAGTCCAGGAGCAGTTGGGTACGACAGGGAAGGATGGGCACCGAGAGTGAGGGGTTGGGGAAGCAAGAAGTGGAAGCAAACACAGAATTGAGGCTTTCGGCCTTCTCCCTCTGCACGGAATATGAGAAGCCTTGACAATAAATGGAGGTTATTGATCCAATTATTGATATCCCATATCGAATGCATTGATTGCAAGCTCAGGAGCTCCAATTCTGCCAACTGGACCGTTAACGGGTTAAAAGCGCACAGATGGAAACTTTTGATGCAATACAAGTCTTGCACAACATTTGTTTGTTTACTCGAGGCCCTCATCCACTAAATAGCCTGAACGTCCTGTTTTGTGGTTCTGAAAATCCCCACAACAGTGAAGAAGTCACCACTGCAGGGTGAATACAAGTTACAGTGAAGTTGGTGTTCTCCATAAGGTTCTGTGGGTCTCATCGGTCTCGTATTCATTTCAATGGATGAGCGCATTGTCAATATGGTGCTAACATGTATGTTGCATGTGTTTGTATGTATGGGTGTATGTTTATGTGCAGGTCCAGTTGACGAGTCATGACAAAATTAATTTGGAAGTCACTGTTTGGACATCTTCCGCAAGTTTCGGCTGTGAATCCCCTCCGGACCTCCATCCTCCTCCTCGGTTTACCTATCCAGCCAATTCCTAGAAGATTTACAGTTCCTGGATCCCCGAGGCCTCAAGACCTGTCGCAACCTATCTTGGGCGAACCGCATCGTTAAGCTGGATTACAAGGTCTCCTTGCTTTTCTCTGAAGAGTTAAACCCATTCTGAGCCACACATTGTGTCATATGGAGGACAAGTCACCACTCAGGGCTGATGCAGCTGCTTCCTATCTTGCTCCCCTGGAGGTGATCAAGTCCAAGGCATCTCCCGGTAGGTAGCCAAGTCCCAAGGAATGCTTCTCGCCCACCGCAGGCAGTCTGGTGGACTATCGCTTTTCTATTGCCTCACTTGATGATCTCGTCCCTCTGTCCCTACCCTATCTCACCCAGGTCTCACGCACTCTTCCAGAATCCCACACCTAGTTACCTTCCCCAATTATAAGTGAGACTCTCACCTGTGCAAGAGACTCCTTGCAGTGTCTGTTGTCTTGTGCAGCTCCCTCCAGGTCTTCAAGCGTGCTGCCCATATATACCTCCTGCTCTCTCCAATACCTACACCTGCTCTTTTTTTCTTTTTTTTCTCTCCAATACCCACACCTGCTCTCTCCAATACACCTGCTCTTTTTTCTTTTTTTTTCTCTCCAATACCCACACCTGCTCTCTCCAATACCCGCACCTGCTCTCTCCAATACCCGCACCTGCTCTCTTCCATCCTCGCTCATCACCTATGCTTTCCCTTCTGTCCCCCACAATCACTCTCGTCTGTGATATGTCTCTGTCTCCCCGTTCCTTTCTGATGTACTCTCAGTGTGTGAACATGCTGCTTTGTTGTTGCGCTCCTCCATGTGTATATACGTATATATATTCATAAACATGAGGAACACTTCGATAGTTTGTTTAATCAAGAACACTGAACACCTCTTATAATAAATTACATAACACAATGATGCAATACAACGGAAAACAAAATTGATTCTTTTAAAGCAGTTTATTCCCCCGCCCCCCTCCCGTTTTCTTTTGTTCTTCACTTCACCCTCCTCCCATTTCCCTTTGTTCTTGACTCCACCCTTCCCTATCCCATTTCCCTTTGTTCTTGACTCCACCCTCCCCTATCCCATTTCCCTTTGTTCTTGACACTCCTCCTCCAGTTTTCCTTTGTTCTTGATCCTCCTCCCCCTCCAATTTTCCTTTGTTATTGACTCCCCCTCCCCTTTCCTTTGTTCTTGACACCCCTCCCTCCTCCAGTTTTCCTTTGTTCTTGACTCCCCCCCCTCCAGTTTTCTTTTGTTCTTGACTCCACCCTTCCCCTCACGTTTTCCTTTGTTCATGACTCCCCCTACCCCTTTATTTGTTCTTAACTCCACCCTCCCGTTTTCCTTTGTTCTTGACTCACCCTCACCCTTCCTTTGTTCTTGACACCCCCCCTCCAGTTTTCCTTTGTTCTTGACTCCCCCTCCCCCCTCCAGTTTTCTTTTGTTCTTGACTCCACCCTCCCCACTCCTGTTTTCCTTTGTTCTTGACTCCACCCTCCCCCTTCCCGTTTTTCTTTTGTTTTTGACTCCCCTTCCCCCTTCCTTTGTTCTTGACTTCACCCTCCCCCCTCCAGTTTTCCTTTGTTCTTGACTCCACCCTCCCCCCTCCCCCCTCCCGTTTTTCTTTTGTTTTTGACTCCAACCTCCCCCTCACGTTTTCCTTTGTTCATGACTCCCCCTACTCCTTTCTTTGTTCTTGACTCCACCCTCCCGTTTTCCTTTGTTCTTGACTCCCCTCCCCCCTTTCTTTGTTCTTCACTCCACCCCCCCCCCTTCCCGTTTTTCTTTTGTTCTTGACTCCACCCTCCCCCTCCAGTTTTCTTTTATTCTTGAATCCACCCTCCCCCTCACGTTTTCCTTTGTTCTTGACTCCCCTCCCCCTTTCTTTGTTCTTCACTCCACCCTCCCCCTTCCAGTTTTTCTTTTGTTTTTGACTCCCCTTCCCCCTTCCTTTGTTCTTGACTCCACCCTCCCCCCTCCAGTTTTCCTTTGTTGTTGACTCCACCCTCCCCCTCCAGTTTTCTTTTATTCTTGAATCCACCCTCCCCCTCACGTTTTCCTTTGTTCTTGACTCCCCTCCCCCTTTCTTTGTTCTTCACTCCACCCTCCCCCCTCCCGTTTTTCTTTTGTTTTTGACTCCCCTCACCCACTCCACTCTCTCTCTCCAACAACATCCTTGTACGTACATTCAATGTTTTCACAAACTATTGAAATTGAACATTACAGACACAAACGACCAAGAGCAGTATATTGATCATTTTCGGTAAGGCCGACATCACAGGATAAGCGTACCTGGCACGGGTGACGTCGCTATACCGGTTGGTGGCGGGTTGCCAGCCAGCACCTCGACCACCACTTAACTCCAACAACCCCCAAGCTCAAGGTTACCCTTCACTCCCACCCGAGTCATCTTCACCTCCTATCTCGACAGCATCCTCCCCTCCCCGACCTTGATACATATATATATTTTATGATTCCTCTCTTTGCTTTATCTCCCTCCGAAGTATTACCCTCTCGCGTCCTTTCTCTTCTGTCTTTCTCTCTCTCTCCTCCCATCATCCATCAACTGCTTCCCCCTCCCTGTTCTCGCATACGTCGCGCTCCTGTTGGGTCGGTTGCCATGGCGACGCGTGTAAATATTAGCGCCGACCGTCACGTGTCATTGGACCTCGCCCGGAGGATTTCATTTTTGTTGTTGTTTTGTTTTGCCGTTTGTCGCATTTTCCAGCTTATCCTGGTCAGTTGGAACGTTTCACAGCGTAAAAACGACCCCACGACCGCAACCACAACACGTATGTACGTACTCGGTCGCGTGTCTATCGATGTACGACTCTCGCACGACCAATAATCACCTGACACCGTATACCACGAGTCGTTGCCGATGGTCTTCGTCGACCACTCGAAACCCCCTGCCCTGTAGACCCCCTTAGCTATATATAGAGAGGTCGTTTGGGTTCTGAGTTTGTCAGACCCTCACGGCTGTTGTTACGTTTCCATGGCGACGTCTGTTGCCCTGACGCCGGAACAAGCACGATGTAAACAGCTGGCGCCGAGGGCGGGGCGGCCATGTCGAGGAAAGGTTCCTGGCATTTCCCCTTGTAACCCTCACCTGACCTGTGTTAGCGCACAGTCGGGACAAACAATTATGGCCGATACACACCATATCATGCGTTCCGTCGGTTAAACTTTCCGGGAGAGGGAAGGCAGATCCATACTCTCAAACACCCAGCTTGCCCCCCCTGCCCCCCCAAACAAACCTCTGTTATTCCACCAACGACATTTCAAGTGTCAAGTGAGAATGGATGAGTCGATGCTCAAGGAAATGGAAGTTCAAGTGCCCGAGGACATTATTAGGAGACGTACCATAAATGTCAGTTTACTTGAATTAAGTAATGGTATTAATTATAGACAAGAGGGAGGATGGCCTGGAGGTACACACACACTCGGGTTTGAATCCCGACACACCTATAAACTGGACTTCCCATCTTACCTGCATTCGTTGATGGACGTTAAAGATCCCTCAGCGGGCTTCGTGAAGAGTCGGCGAGTTATCACCGGCATCCTGAACTAATTACAAATTCCCGCCCTAACTACTGCTGGGAAAAGAATGGACAAACCAGTGGAGGGTGTGGGATTTTGGAACACTAACCTGGAAGTAAGAGGGCTGGGTACGAGTAGGGTTAATGAGGGTGGAAAGGATTGCTCCACCATAAGGAGGAATAGGGGATGACTTGAGACGGCTGGTGCACCGTTTACCTGAAGTCCTCGAGGAAGGAAGTTCAGAAAATGGAAAAAAGAGGAACAAATTGGAATGAATGTGGGCATGGGCCCTTGCTTTTGGCAGTTTTAAACAGCATTGGATTATAATTGGAAGAACGCATGCATCCTGGGGAAGCTGGGATGCCTGTGGCCAGAGAAGAAGAAGAAGAGGCTTTCGAGTCCACAGAATCCTGGACGGAGATGTGATGCTGGAGCCCCAGCCCATAGGTGAAGCACTACTCCAATGAGCTATGGACGAAGGCCTAGTAGGCCGAGTGCGGTAGTTTCGACTTTTCCCAAGGAAAGACTTGGGATGAGAAAGTCCAATGACATGGGAAGGTTGGTGCCAATATTTACGTGCATCGGCATAGCAACCAAACCAACAGGAGTGCGGGCTAAGTGAGAAAGGGAAGGCGGAGCACTTGAAGCTGACTTTGCTTTGTAGTCAGCTGAGGCCTAGAAAAGTCGAGGCCGAGAAACCTCTTCCAATACCTGACCATGGATATATATATATATATATATATATATATATATATATATATATATATATATATAATTATATATATATATATATGTGGGTTCGTTTGACGATCCTGCCAGAGCTACATGGAGTGAGACAGTGGGATTTTTCCAAGATTTAAAGACGTCTAATCAATTCCAGATCAGCAAAGACTGATGCAGCTGCTGTCTGGCTGTGAGTGGGATGGCGGCACTTCCTGTACGGCACAATGTAGAGTCGTCTGCAAAAAGGAACGGGTTTTCAAGAGCATCGGAGACATTGTTTATATATACTACAGTATTAGGAACAAGTACGGCCCGGCCCCACAGTCTCCACTGGGAGAGGGAAAGTTGAGGTTTCCTTTGAAAGAATTCCACTGAGTGGATGAATGCAGCAAGTCAGAAATACAGGTACGAAGGCAGCTTTGGATGCCACACACAGAGAATCTTGACAAGCAGAGCAGGATACCTGGATTGAATAGCCGATGTATGTCCAGGTAGACTGTCATACCATCTTGTTTAAGATTTAGGACCACCAACCAACCAGAGGAGCAGCATGCCCAGAGTTGAGTGGCAAGGATGAAATCCAAACTGATGTCCGGAGATCTATCTATCCTCTTCGGGCCAAGTGGCCCATAAGGCTGCAGTGCGGGCCAAGTGGCCCATAAGGCTTCAGTGCGGGCCAAGTGGCCCATAAGGCTGCAGTGCGGGCCAAGTGTCCCATAAGGCTGCAGTGTGGGGCAAGTGTCCCATAAGGCTGCAGTGCGGGCCAAGTGTCCCATAAGGCTGCAGTGCGGGCCAAGTGTCCCATAAGGCTGCAGTGCGGGCCAAGTGGCCCATAAGGCTGCAGTGCGGGCCAAGTGGCCCATAAGGCTGCAGTGTGGGCCAAGTGTCCCATAAGGCTGCAGTGTGGGCCAAGTGTCCCATAAGGCTGCAGTGTGGGCCAAGTGTCCCATAAGGCTGCAGTGCGGGCCAAGTGTCCCATAAGGCTGCAGTGTGGGCCAAGTGTCCCATAAGGCTGCAGTACGGGCCAAGTGTCCCATAAGGCTGCAGTGCGGGCCAAGTGTCCCATAAGGCTGCAGTGCGGGCAAAGTGTCCCATAAGGCTGCAGTGCGGGCCAAGTGTCCCATGAGGCTGCAGTGCGGGCCAAGTGTCCCATGAGGCTGCATTGTGGGCCAAGTGTCCCATAAGGCTGCAGTGCGGGCCAAGTGTCCCATAAGGCTGCAGCGCGGGCCAAGTGTCCCATAAGGCTGCAGTGCGGGCCAAGTGTCCCATAAGGCTGCAGTGCGGGCCAAGTGGCCCATAAGGCTGCAGCGCGGGCCAAGTGGCCCATAAGGCTGCAGTGTGGGCCAAGTGTCCCATACGGCTGCAGTGCGGGCCAAGTGTCCCATAAGGCTGCAGTGCGGGCCAAGTGTCCCATAAGGCTGCAGTGCGGGCCAAGTGTCCCATGAGGCTGCATTGTGGGCCAAGTGTCCCATAAGGCTGCAGTGCGGGCCAAGTGTCCCATAAGGCTGCAGCGCGGGCCAAGTGTCCCATAAGGCTGCAGTGCAGGCCAAGTGGCCCATAAGACTCTCCAGTCTGTCCTGTTTCTGGCTATCGGCTTAGCTTCATTCCATGATCTCCATCCTATCTCTTTTCTTCCTTTTTCCACTGTTCTCCTCCAGGTTGTTCTGGGACATCCCATTTTCCTTCTTCCCTCAGCCTTCCATGACAATGCTGTCATGGAATTCATTTTCATCATTCATTCTTGGCACAGGTCCAATCCATTTCCATCTTCTGATCTTGGCTTCATCACTGATCTTCATCATTTTAGTTATTTTGAGTATTTCTGCACAGACATTTGGATATAAATGTGTCGAGTTTCCGATTGTCCCCTTTGTTCATCTTCCAAGCCTCACATCCATATAGCAGGACTGATTTGACAAGTGAGTCTTAATTTTGTTTTCAATGTATAAATGCTTGAGATCCATATTTGTTTGAGCTTCATGAAGGATACCATAGCTTTACAAATTCTGTTCCAAACATCTTCTTCCCCTCCTCCTTGCTTGTTGACGATGGCTCCTATGTCGGTGTACTTATCGACTTAATTTCGATGTTTGTCTCCAATTTGAATTCTGTTGTTGTTTTTATTATTGATCCTCAAAACCTCTGTTTTCTTCTTGTTTATTACATCTGCCACCAAAGGTAGATGGAGGTTATGTTTTCACCCCTGTCTGTCTGTTTGTCTGTGAACAAAATATCTCAAAAAGTTGTGGACGCATTCGGACGAAATTTGGCAGATATGTAGCGTAGGGGACAAGAACGAAATGATTAGATTTTGGTGAAGATCCGGATCCGGCTACTAGAATTTTAAAAGTGATTCTTCACCATTGGGACATAGGGCCAAATACGATACATAGCAGGATATCTCAAAAAGTTATGCACGGATTTGGACGAAACCTGGTGGACAGGTTGGGTGTGTGACAAGGAAGAATGGCTTCAATTTTGGTGAAGATCCGGATCCGGCTAGTATAAATTTTAAGTGATTCTTCACCATTGGGAGATATGGCCAAAAACGATACATAGCAGGATATCTCAAAACGTGGTGGACCGATTTGGACGAAACCTGGTGGACCAGTTGGGTGTCGGACAAGGACAATTCGATTTTGGTGAAGATCTGAATGTTCATTCGGATATGAGAATTTTTTTTTAAGTGATTCTTCACCATTGATGAGATCGGGCCAAAAACGATACATAGCAGGATATCTCAAAAAGTTGTGGACCGATTTGGACGAAACCTGGTGGACCAGTTGGGTGTCGGACAAGGACAATTAGATTTTGGTGAAGATCTGAATATTCATTCGGATAAAAGATTTTTTTTTTTTTAACTGATTCTTCACTATTGATGAGATCGGGCCAAAAACGAGACATAGCAGGATATCTCAAAAAGTTGTGGACGGATTTGGACGAAACTTGGTGGACAGTTATGTGTGTGACAAGGAAGAATCGATTCAATTTTGGTGAAATCCAGATCCAGATCCGCGCACTCTTCACACATAAACGTGCGACTGAGAAAGACGTGCAGCGGCCCCTTCCGTTTTGAGGATTTCAATCTTTTTTCAAAATGGGTGCCATGTACTGTTTAGATTTTGATGATTTGCGTGTGATATGATTCAACGGATGTTTATATGAATCGTTTAAAATAAAAAAGCCTTCAATTTTTGATATTTTGCCTATTCATTTGGGCTTCCCAATGAAAGCCCCACCCATAGGGCAGGTACCGTTGCTCGTTCACCAAATGTCTGTCCGTCTGTTCCCAGGTACCGCAAAAACAGCTGAACCGATCGCAACAAAATTTTGGGTGGGTAATCCTGGGACCCCCTGGAGTAAAATAGGCTCTATTGTTTTTCCAATTTTCCCAAACACGATGGAATAATATTTACCGATATAAACAGTGATGTGGCTTTTATTGAAATTCTACAAATACTGTTTAGATTTTGATGATTTGCGTGTGATACGATTTAACGGATGTTTATATAAATTGTTTAAAATAAAAAAAAGCCTTAACTTTCTGATATTTTGCCTTTTCATTTGAGCCTCCCAATTGAAGCCCCGCCCGTAGGGCGGGTACCGTTGCTAGTATAGTTAATATGATCTGATTTTGCACCTTATTGTGGACTGGAGTGACGTTATCTGACTTCCAGGGCAAGGGCCAACAAGCATGACGGACCAGCAAGATCAGATTGCATAGAAAATATGGCGGGTAGTCAAAAGTGGGTGTCATTGAAGGAGATCGAAGATGGCTGTGAGCTTACCACCTTGAAGGACAGGAGTGAGCATCAGAAATAGACAGGAGAAGGCGGTTTCAAAGATGGGAAGACTGGGGCGAAGGAGTCGAGGTGAGCTATCGGCTTGAACTTTGTTCGTAGGTTCACACAAAGGGTGTCGGTTGATGAAGCTGTTGGGCCGAAGAAGATTGCATGTGGATGCGGTCAGTTGGATCAAGACAAGCTGAGAAATGGTATATGAAAGGAAACCGTTTTTATCAGTCTCAATCCTCCAAGACCTGGTGGCAAATTCAAAATGATCTCTCAAGAGTTTCAACCCTTTGCGGCTTGTCTTACCGAATATAGATCTACAACAAAATAGATCTACAACAAACATCACTCACAACAAAACTTATTTCACAGCACTCGTCTCAAATCGATTTCCTCCAATATCTATCCTAGCTGCCAAGGCTGAAGCAGTATTGTACACCGCTCCTTTCCTATTCCATCTCCAGGCACTGCATGACGTCATCGCCGGGCACCGAAGGGGACAATGACACGCCCGGAATGGGAGTACTCAGTTTTCACTCCGGTTTCTTGTTTGTCCGGGCGATATCTCAGCCATCCTTTGAGCTAGGAAGCTAAAATGTCGGCACAATAGTGAGCACGTGCTTTGGAAAAAAGTGTATTCATTGTTTTTTGATTAATCAATTAATTGTTTTTATTTAATTAATTGATTAATTATTTAATTATTATCGACTTATTAAGTACTTGTTTATTTCCTTTCTCATCTGAGCAATATCTCAGGCACCTTTTGAGCGAGGAAGGTGATATTTAAACAGGACAATAACCAAGTGATTTGGCAGTAAAGGGTATTTTGGATTTATTGATTAATCAATGAATTATTTAATTTTTTCGATTAATGACATAATTAATAGATTTTTTTAAAGTTACAGATTTGGATGAAACAATGGTGGTTTACGTATTGTATTAGCCAATTGATTAACAATTTAATTATTTTACGATTATTATTTATTTATTTTCGTTATTAATCACTTATTTATTTTCTTTCTCATCTGGGCAATATCACAGCACCTTTTGAGCTTGGAAGCTGATATTTGGACACGATAATGACCAAGTGATGTGGCTAGAAAAGATATTTTAGATTTATTGATTAAGAAATTAATTAGTTATTGATTAATCAATTAATTTTAAAAAAAAATTCAATTAATGACTTATTTAATTACTTTTCAAAAAGTAACAGCTTCAGATGAAACACTGGTGGTTTAGGTGTGCTATTAGCCAATTGATTAAGAAATTATTTTACGATTATTGTTTATCGATTTTAATTACGCAATTAATCAATCAATTATTGTACACCTCTCCCTCCCAATACCGTCCCTATGTGCTGCACGGCGGTATCACCGGGCGCCAAAGGTGTCCTGGAAATGCCGCGCTGGAGGATTTTATTTATTTATTTGGCATGGGGGCGGTGTACTTTGAATGTATCTGTACTTGTCTCTTTTGATTTTTGCTAACCCACAGAAGATCAGGCAATGGTCTACAACATGGAACATAACTCTCAGTTCCAATGCATACGTGCAATTTTTTTTTTACCGTACCTGTATTTGGCAGAACAAATTAGAAAGCAGACTTCGAGACAGACACACTCTTGGAAACCTCAATGTATAGCAATACTGTGCTTTGGCAATGAAATTGGCAAAATCATACGTCGTCTCATCCCACGTGTGCAGCGGGGTAAAACGATTGTTTAAATTGTCTGTCAGTCCAAGAAAAATTAAAATCATTCCAAACAGGAAAGACTATAGGGACTTCATACAAGACACAAACAATAGGCACGAATAACTAATGACCAAAATGCATCAATGGCGGTAAAATTTAGATTTGATTGTTTGGGTTTTATTTTCTGCGGCCTATAAAAATCCCCTTTCATTGCAATTGAACTATATATTTTGAACACTATATAGCACAAATTGGCTTGTTGGCATTTCCAAATTTGTATACCGTCTAGACCAAACAAAGGCGCCGCTCACACTGCCCCCATGACTCCCAGGCTTTAGTGCGGAGACTCTCACAGATCTACTTCCACCAGATCAATATCGTGCACGTGAGAGGATTGAACAGCAAACAGAAACAAGTAGTTGCCTTCCACAGAATATTGTGTAAGAGTGTTGTCATTTCCATGAAGAACGATCAGCCTGTCGAGCCGTATCAAGGTTTCTTCAGTGCATCCTTCCCACATCCTTTTCCTCAAGACTGCGAGAGGTAGTGTTCCATGAACTCTCTAATTACCCTGCGCATGCGAAGCGAAAAGCGGGATTAAGTAATCGGTTCACTTCTGTCTGTCTTTCGGTCCATCCACAAACATCAGTTTTTAATCGAGGAACAACTTAATTTCAATTGAATGGTATATTTTGAACACTAATTGGAACAGGAACCTGCCGTTTTAGTTATTTGCCTTTGACCTGATCGCACATGCGAAAGGAAGTCATAAAGGACACAAATAACAGGCAAGAAGACCTAACGAAACGTGTTAGATAAGGTGGTGTAAAAGACGCTGCTTCAATGGTGGTAAACTTCGATTTTTTTTAAACATATGACCTCTAAAATCATTATTTTATTTCAATTGAATTATATATAATTGCACACTTCACGGGGTGAGGTGTTCTATGAATTCTCTAGTTTAGTCTACTTTCAGTTTTCGGTTTCCTCATAAATCAAATCCGTCGCCATTTCCAAACTGTTCAACTTCTTCTTCCTCACTCTATGTCGGTCCCAAACTCACTTGTTCTCGCCTTCGAGATCATTCTCATGTAGGTTTATTGGAGTCATGTGGTCGATTGGCATTCCAAGAAGACCTGCTGGTTGTTATATTCAATTCCATCAATTTATAGGTAAATTAAGTTTCTGGAATTCATTTTATACTGGACAGGGAGGAAGAAAGTGGCTAAATTGATGAAAATGGCACGTAGGGATGATGGGAGTGATGGAATGGAAATGTGCGATGGCCCAGCAAGTCGGGAGATAAAATATAAAATTCCACCATTTGGAAGTCCATATGATGGCAATGCTCATGGCTCATGGAAGGCTCATGGAATGTGGGCAAATGATGCCAATGGATCTTTGGCAAAGTGAAATACAAACACCGCTGCCAAAACGGTGCTCTTTGAGCCGAAAGCATGAAGTCGAGTTGAAATGATTAGGTAGGTATATGCTTTGCACACAAAGGCCTACTTGTTTGCCTCGTCTTTAGTGAACATTTTAAATGCACAAATCATTCAATTACTGTTGCAAAATTTTTGAAATCCCCCCAAAAAACAACAATCGTCAAAAACAAACAAAAACCAATGACAAATTGTCATCATCTTGCCTGATGACCCTTGAACTGGAATGTTTGCCATCCATATGGACGAGGGTCTTTGAAAACTCAGCATGGCTTAACCACCAATTTCCAAGAACCCGTTATATAACAAAGCAACGTGTAGAGCAGTACGTGGCAATGGCCACGGGGGCCATGTCGTGGGGTCTTGCTCACTGCAGGTTGCTCAGGAGGGCACGGGCCCGCTCCATCTCATGCAGAAAGTTGTAGAACTGCGGCATCGTGAGCTCTGTGAGGAGAGGAATAACTTAGGGGCCATAACCAGTACATAACACACACACTCTCACACACACACACACACACACACACACACACACACACACACACACACACACACACACACACACACACACACACACACACAAAAATGTTGGCGGAGTGGGAAAAAAACTTCAGACAAGTAAGGGCAACAAGGCAGGATTGGGGAGAAGAAAGAGTGAATGTTGGAGGAAAGGAGTAAAGTTTATCTCTCCCCACCCTTACCCCCATCCACCAATATTCCCCTATTTTACTATGTGTACCATTCTGAAGGAGAGACTGCAACTTTCCAAGTCAATGCTAAAGCTTCCCAAAGCGACCCGCTTGCTCCTTACCTGTTTACCATTGCCTTGGACTACACCTTAAGAACTGCGGCAGAAGACTGGGATGGTTTAACTCTCCCGTCTCTCTCTCTCTCCATACAGTGGCCTGCAACAGAATTCACCCCCTCCAAAGTTTTCATATTTTGATGCACCACTCATTTATTCTTCTCTTTTCCCGCCTGTGGAACCGCTTTCCACACTCTCTTCGATCCAATTCTTCCCTCCGGGTCTTCAAGACAGCTATTCACCACCATCCCCCATCCAAACCCATGATCGTGGAAACACGTTCTCTGGAGTGATGAATCGTGCTTCAACATCTGGCAGCCTGACAGATGAATCTGGGTTTGGTGGATGCCAGGAGAACGCTACCTGTCCGAATGCATTGTGCCAACTGTAACGTTTGGTGAAGGAGGAATAATGGTCTGGGGCTGTTTTTCATGGTTCGGCCTAGCCCCCTTCGTTCCAGTGAAGGGAAATCTTAATGCCACAGCATACAATGACATTCTAGACGATTGTGTGCTTCCAACTTTGTGGCACCAGTTTTGGGAAGGCCCTTTCCTGTTTCAGCATGACAATGCCCCCATGCACAAAGCGAAGTCCATACAGAAATGGTTTGTAGAGATCGGATTGGAAGAACTTGACTGGCCTGCACAGAGCTCTGACCTCAACCCACAACCCAATCAAACACCTTTGGGATGAATTGGAACGCCGACTGCGAGCCAGGCCTAATCGCCCAAAATCAGTGCCCGACCTCACGAATGCTCTTGTGGCTGAATGGAAGCAAATCTCCGCAGCAATGTTCCAACATCTCGTGGAAAGCCTTCCTAGAAGAGTGGAGGCTGTTATTGCAGCGTGGGGGGTAGGGGGGTGGGGTGAACTGCATATTAATGCCCATGATTTTGGAATGAAATGTGTGATGTTCTGGTGTCCACATACTTTTGGTCAAGTAGTGTAAAATTATACATCGATTTAAAGATAATTCTACTGTTCATCTGACGACATAACTCTCAAGGGTGAAAGAAGAGTTTGTAGAATAAAAAGAAAGGTTACCACCTTCGCTAATTTCTCCAAATATACACTCTGCAAAAATGCACGGCAATGCTGGGTACCTTTGCTCGTAAAATACATTTTGTTTACAAAGTGGTGCAAGCAATTTACACTTTCTGATAATTGAATGTCTTCTTTCGGTGTGACAGCTCCGTTGCACTCTCAGTGCTTTCCGACAGCGCACAACAGCGCAACACTCACCCATGTAAACGTTCTCCACTTTTCCTCCTTTCTTCACGACGAGCTTCAACTGAGAGAAGAAAAAAAAACAAAAAAACAAAAAAACGAGCTTCAACGAGCTTCAACTGAATAATAACAAGAAATGATTATAAATACAGGGACACATTGCTAATGCATGGATCTTTGATGGACCGACACAGAAAAAAAGGATTAACTGCTGCCATCAACCTCGTCATGGTTCTTAAGAAAAGCTGCTGAGGTAGCTCTCAAGCAGGGAGGGAATTCAGAACTAGGGGAATAATATATGTTAATGATGATGTCATCGGTGCCTTCGTTATGACATCATAATTTGACAAGTATAACGCTTCATCCTATCTGTATGAATTGTTTTTTTCTCTGCAACTGTTGGTCTGATGGACACAAAATTTTCACCATAGGAGAGCCTCCTCCTGTAGAATATTTTAATGATAATCATGATGTCATAGGTCATGTGATACAGGTGCCATCTTGAAAAAAAAACAAAAAACGTTGCACGTCTATATCTCCGAAACCGCTCCGTGGAAAAAATAGAGACGAGGCTCGTTGTAAAGAACTCCACATGGGGAATAAGTGTTGTTAACGATGACGTCATTGGTGCCTTAATTATGACGTCATAATTTGACAGGGACAACGCTCAGTCTGATCAGTTTGAAATTTCTTGCGCGTGATCTACGCAACAATTATATTAGAGAATATAAACTTATGATGTAATCGCTCACGTGGTCTGGCAGCCATATTGGATCAAAGAAAAAAAAACCCTTCAAAAACAGAAGAGTTGGCTCGCACCAAGTTGACTGCGCAGGGTAAGTATTCTATGAATACCATCGAGTTTAAAATAAAGTATTTGGTATGACTCAGCTGGGGTTTGAACCACTCACCTCCCAGACTCAGAGCAGACGTTTTAACGATTACACCACAGAGTATGGTTTGCCCATGGTACCGGTATGCAATAGCCTTACTTTATTTACTAACGGATCTTTCACATATATGTGTGAATGCGAGCTCATAGGACAGTTGCCTCAACTTCCCTTCCGAAGAAGGGTATACTCGTCAATGAGAAACTCTACCGACAACACGGCAGGGCAGTTTATGGTTGAACAGGGAATCCAACCATGTGTCGACAGCTCAGAGGTGAGTACAGTATCTCGAAGCTATTCCGTGAACCTCAATCACCAATTAGACATCTTCATTTTGTCTCATGGGCGTTAGTGGCCTGTGTTGAGAATGTCGGTGTGTGTGATTGCTCATAATGGAAGCTATTTTTTCCAGCCACTAACATCAACTAGAAAGAGCAATCGGAGATTGCAGACCTTCGCCAGGACGTGTTTTCAGTGGTTAAGGTTTTTGTGTTAAAACAAATATGGCGGCCAAATGACATAACAGATGACGTCATCTTTTTTTTCTCCACCAATTTATCCCTAGATGATGCTCAAGAAATTTCATCTTGATAGGATGAAGTTTTGTACTTGTCGAATTATGACATCATAATGGAGGCACCTATGACATCATCATTAACATACGTTATTCCCCATGGAGAGTTCTTTACAATGAGCCATGTCTCAATTTTTTCTATGCAGCGCTTTCAGAGATAAAGAGGTGCAAAAATTTTCGTTTTTTTCAAGATGGCACCCATACCACGTGACCCATGACGTCATAATTATCATTAAAAAATTATACAGGTGGAGTTGCACCTCTGGTGAAAATTTCCTGTTAATCGGACCAACGGTTGCAGAGAAAATTACATTTATTCTGTGCGGACAAACGAACAGACAGACAAACAAAGGACTCAAATGCAATACTCTCTCCTCAGGGGAGGGCAATTGGACATTTTCATTAGACACCCATTATACATCCCAGACATTGCAAGTACGATTTCGATAATACCCTGGCATAATCGGTCAAGCATCACAAACGTACAACTTTTTGAACATTCCGCGTATCTAATCTGCAAATATAATTACTTTGTTGGTTTGGACACTGTAGTGAGGAAAATTTTGCAGGAGACTAGATGTACTTGATGCATAAACAGCAGTGGCAATGTGCATGACATTAGAAGAAGGAAAAAAAACATCACGATTCCAGGTAAGTTACCTGTAAAAATAGGTTCCCAGCTTGCTTCACCTCGCTGCTGCCAGCACTGACTGCAACATAATGCAGACTTGTCAGAGGCCCAATTTTTTTAGGTCGAGTCCCCCTGTTTTAGGTAAGCATAAATATTGTAACAGATTAAGTTAAACTAAGTTAAAGGAGTATAAAAGTTAGTATTTGGTTGCATAACCCTTGCATGCAATAACTGCATCGAGGCTGTGACCCGGTGATGTCACCAAACTCTTGGTATCTTCCTTTGAGATGCTTTGCCAGACTTTACTGCAGCCATTTTCAGTTGTTGTTTGTTTTGGGGGGTTTCTGACTTTAGTCTCCTCTCCAGCAAGTGAAATTCATGTTCCATTGGATTTAAATCAGGAGACTGACTTGGCCAGTCTGAAACATTCCTTTTCCCCCCCTGATGAACTCCTTGGTTGCATTGGCAGTGTGACTTGGGTCATTGTCTTGCTGCATGGTGAAGCGCCGTCCAATGAGTTTGGAGGCATTTTCTTGTACATATGCAGACAAAATGTTTCTGTACACTTCCGAATTCATTCTGCTGCTGCCATCATTAGTTACATCATCAATAAAGATGAGTGAGTCAGTTCCAGAGGCAGCCATGCAAGCCCAAGCCATTACACTACCTCCACCATGCTTCAGAGATACACTACATGGCCAAAAGTATGCACACATCCCTTCTAATTAGTGGATTCGGCCTGGTGTTGCCTTAACAGTTAGGGTGCTGGCTTGGGATCCTAGAATCCTGAGTTTGACTCCCGGTCGATCGTTGAATTAACGCCAGGGGGGTTGACTCAGCCTGTCATCCTTCCGAGGTCGGCAAATTGAGTACCAGCTCACTGGTAATTGGGGCACTGCATCAGCAGCACAAACGTGCTTCCAGAGAAATGATGCATATATCTCTGGCCACAGGCTGCATACGAAACAACAACAGGTGGAAAACTACAATTGCTGGAGTTGTTGTTTAAGTGTGAATGCAGCTTTATTCAGAGTCTCCTTGATATTGATATACAGTACTGTAGCCTCTCACGAAGATCAATAGTTGAATGAGAGTCGACATATGATGATATATATATACACTAGATGGCCAAAAGTATGCTGACACCACTTGTAATTAGTGGATTCGACGATTTCAGCCACACCCATTGCTGACAGGTACAGTCACGTGAAAAAGTAAGTACACCCCATGTAAAGTTTTGACTTTTTCAACATATTTCAACATACAGCTATTTGATCTTCATTTCAACAATATTGATAGATAAAGGTGATATAATATAACAAATATCATGAAACATTTACATTTTGTAGTCCATTGTATAATTTAAATAAACATAAATGCAAATTTCGCATGTGGAAAAAGTAAGTACACCCTTGGCTCTAATAGGTGGTATTGCCCCCTTTGGCAGAAGCAACCTCAAGTAGGCGTTTCTTATAACTGTCTACCAGTCTCTGACATCGACTGGGAGAAATTTTTGCCCACTCCATGCAGAGTTATTTCAGCTGTGCGATGTTTGAGGGGTTTCTTGTATGCACAGCTCGTTTCAAATCCCCCCCACAACATCTCGATGGGATTTAGATCCGGGCTTTGACTTGGCCATTCCAGAACCCTCCATTTCTTTCTTTAGTGGATTTACTGCTATGTTTAGGGTCATTGTCATGTTGCAAGGTCCACCTTCGGTTGAGCTTCAACTTTCCGACAGATGGCCTCACGTTATCCTCAAGCACCCTCTGGTACAATGAATAATTCATAGTGGAGTCTATGATGGTGAGCTGCCCAGGCCCTGATGCAGCAAAGCTGCCCCAAACCATAATATTTTCACCACCATGCTTTACAGATGGTATCAGGTTCTTGTGGTCAAATGCTGTCTTTGGTTTTCGCCAAATATGTCTTCTGGTACTGTGGCCAAATAGCTATACCTTTTCCTCATCTGTCCAGAGCACATTGTTCCAGAAGTGCTGGTCTTTGCCTAGGTGTTCATTGGCAAACTTTAGTCTTGCCCTGATGTTCTTTCTGGACAGCAAAGGTTTCCTCCTGGCACACCTCCCATGTAGATCAAATTTGTGCAGCCTCTTTCTAATGGTAGACTCATGCACATTGACATCAACAGTGGCAAGAGCTACCTGTTGGTCCCGTGATGACATTCTGGGGTTCTTAGAGACTTCTTTCAGCATCTTGCGGTCTGCTCTCGGGCTGAACTTGCTGGGGCGGCCTGGCCTGAACAAGTTGGCAGTTGTTTGGAATCTTCTCCACTTGTAGATGATCTTCCGGACAGCCGAATGATTGATTTCAAATTGTTTGGAGATCTTTTTAAATCCCTTCCCAGACTCGTCGGCATCTATAACCTTCTCTCTGAAGGCCTCAGAGAGCTCTTTTGATCTAGGCATGGTGACGCCGCACACTTCAACAACAAAGAGCAAACCAAACTAAATGTCTCAGGTTTAAATAAGACAGGTTCCTCCAAGATCCTCTATAAGAATGTTCTAATCATTTGCACCTGAGCTGGTGCACCTGATTCAAATTTTATGTATTTGAAGTAGTGATAAATGTAGGGGTGTACTTACTTTTTCTACATGCGAAATTTGCATTTATGTTTATTTAAATTATACAATGGACTACAAAATGTAAATGTTTCATGATATTTGTTATATTATATCACCTTTATCTATCAATATTGTTGAAATGAAGATCAAATAGCTGTATGTTGAAATATGTTGAAAAAGTCAAAACTTTACATGGGGTGTACTTACTTTTTCACGTGACTGTATATATAATCAAGCACACAGCCATGCAATCTCCATAGACAAACATTGGCAGTCGAATGGGTCATACTGAAGAGCTCAGTGACTTTCAACGTGGCACGGTCATAGGATGCTCCCTTTCCAACAAGTCAGTTCATCAAATTTCTGCCCTGATAGAGCTGCCCCAGTCAACTGTAAGTGCTGTTATTGTGAAGTGGAAACATCTAGGAGCAACAACAGCTCAGCCACGAAGTGGTAGGCCACATAAGCTCACAGAACGGGACCGCCGAGTACTGAAGCGTGTAGCGCATAAAAATCGTCTGTCCTCGGTTGCAACACTCACTAACGAGTTCCAAACTGTGTCTGTAAGCGACGTCAGCACAGCAGCTGTTCGTCTGGAGCTTCATGAAATGGGTTTCCATGGCCGCGCAGCCACATACAAGCCGAAGATCACCATGCGCAATGCCAAGTGTCGGCTGGAGTGGTGTAAAGCTCGCCGCCATTGGACTCTGGAGCAGTGTAAACGCGTTATCTGGAGTGATGAATCACGCTTCACCATCTGGCAGTCCGACGGACGAATCTGGGTTTGGTGGATGCCAGGAGAACGCAACCTGCCCAAATGTATAGTGCCAACTGTAAAGTTTGGTGGAGGAGGAATAATGGTCTGGGGCTGTTTTTCATGGTTCGTGCTAGGCCCCTTAGTTCCAGTGAAGGGAAATCTTAACGCGAAAGCATACAATGACATTCTAGATGATTGTGTACTTCCAACTTTGTGGCAACAGTTTGGGGAAGGCCCTTTCCTGTTTTAGCATGACAATGCCCCCGTACACTAAGCGAAGTCCATACAGAAATGGTTTGTCGAGATCGGTGTGGAAGAACTTGACTGGCCTGCACAGAGCCCTGACCTCAACCCCATCGAACACCTTTGGGATGAATTGGAACGCCAAATGCAAGCCAGGCCTAATCCCCCAACATCAGTGCCCGACCTCACTCATGCTCTTGTGGCTGAATGGAAGCAAATCCCCGCAGCAATGTTCCAACACCCAGTGGAAAGCCTTCCCAGAAGAGGGGAGGCTGTTATTTCAGCAAAGGGGGTACCAACTCCATATTAATGCGCATGATTTTGGAATGAGACGTTTGATGAGCACATACGGGTGTGATGTTCGGGTGTCCTCATACTTTTGGCCATGTAGTGTATATTGGTCTCATCTGTCCATAAACTCCCTCACCCCTCCCCCCCTCTGTACTTCTTGCCAAATTCTAATCTGGCCTTTCTATTTTTGGTGCTGATGAGCAGTTTGCTACTTGCCGTGTAGCCTTTGTAATTCTGCTGTCAAAGTTTTCTGCGAAAGGTAGATTGTGATACTTTCACCCCTGAACTCTGGAGGTTGTTGGTGATGTCACTGATGGTTTTAGTGGTTTTCTTCACAGCTCTGATAATTGTTCTGTCATAAACTGTAGTTGTTTTCCTTTGCCGACCTGGCCATTGTCGATTGCCAAGTACACTGGTGGTTTCTTTCTTTTTCAAAATATTCCAAATTGTTGTATTTGCTATACCAAATTGCTGTGCTCTGGTTCCAATTGAATTTTTCTCTTCTTTCAGCTTCCAAATTGCTTGCTTTTCTTTCATAGACAGTTCTCTGGTCTTCATGTTGGTTTATGTCGACTGACCCCAGGGGTAGACTCCCAAGGCAAAAGCAAAGGCTAAAAACAAGACGAGACATTCACAGCTCTTTTATCTGTGAACAATCAATGCAACAAGAAACACCTGTCAGTCATTTCTTCCATTACTTATGCTTACCTGAAAAGGGGGGACTGAATATAAAAGTGTTATTGTTCTACAATGATACAACATATATGCATAGAAATAACAATAAATAAAAGCTGACCTTCTGTACTCTTGCATCATATTCATACTTTGATCTCAAATACAAATTTCTTGAGTATATAGCAATAAAAACAAATTTGACTTCACTTTTCCAATACTTATGGAGTGCACTGTATGCAAGTATGTAAGTATGTATGTAAGTATGTATGTAAGTATTGTTGCGGAACCCAACGTCGGCCTATGGTTCCCCTTTGAGGGGGGATTAGTCCCCTCGTTTGTGACTGACTGACGTGGTCCCTGAAGCTGCACCGCGACCTCCGGAAAGGCCGGTGCACAGCCCCGTTCGTACCGCGGACAGATGTTACTTGATTGCCGAGCGGTGTTTAGCAACCGCAGCACGAACTGTTACCAAGACTAACCCAATCCTGAAACGTTGGCCAAAATCGTGCCACAGGTGTCCAATGAGGGAAAAGACAACAACGACGGATGTAGAGGAAAGAAAGGCAAAGGGTAAGAAATACAAATATGATTTATTTACTATTTACACAATTGAAAGCAACCAAGGAGGAGGAAGAATAAAAAAATAAAAACAGAAGAGGCAGAAGCGGACACAGTGCACCTTAGCTTACCTATGCAGTCTTACTTAACCCAGGACAGAACAAACAAAAGACAGACTCACACGAATGGGGAATGAAGGCAGGAACGATTGGCTGGAAGGAAGGGAAGGTCCAACTGGAACCGGAGCACGGTCGGGCCGGGAGTGAGCAGCCGCCGCCCCCTTCTCGATCGGCACGTTCAGCAGCCGCCGTTCCTTCGCGGCCACGGTCGAAAACTGCCGTCGAAGCTCAAAGCTGTGGTGGTTTAAAGCTCATGGGACATCCCTCTCTCCTCTCCTGGATCACGCAGCTCGTCTCAGATGCGTCGCGTGCTTTTTAAACGCTCATCCTCTGTGCTCATCTCCGTAGCTCATCTTGACTCATCTCTTGCGCGTCTCTCTCATGGGGGGCGTCGTGGTGCGGGTTATATAGGCCACGCCCCTCAACCTTCGCGAACCTACTCGATGGTTCTCCCCACGCCCTCTCAAAGCCAAACCCCTCGTTCTGGGTTGGTCGGCAAGGGCTGGCTCACTCCTCCCCTCTATGACGAGGTGGAGACACGCCTTTCTTCTCCGAGCCGACCGCGTGCTCAATGGAGGCAAATGCAGTTGGTAATAAAGGCTTTAGGAATGGGAATGAAAGTGAATCTACTCTATTTGAATTCGGTGCAATGGAGTATTAATTAATGGAAGACAAAGCCTTAACCTAATACACAGAATAAGGAAATAACTACCAACAAGGAGGAAATCTATGATTGGCTAACGTGATTGTTTATGACCTAACTAAGGGACGCCCTTTGACCTTTATACACAACAACTGGAGGAAGGAGGGTGATATTTTTTACAACAATAAAAAAACACAATTCTCATTTCCACAACAGTATGTATGTAAGTATGTATGTAAGTATGTATGTAAGTATGTATGTAAGTATGTATGTAAGTATGTATGTATGCGGTGAAGACCGCTGGATGACGGAAAGCCGAAACGGTCCTTAATTCCGAGGCGCGTAGCCAAATTTGGTGGTTTGTCCGTCGCGCGTGGGTGAAGGAACCAAAGCAGTTACCTGAACGGAAACCACACAGGTTTATTCTCGGACCCATGAACAAAGAAACACACACGACAAATAAAATGCAAAAATAATGAATTTAATGAAAGTAAATATAAGGGATAAAATAAATGCGGAGGTGAACGTAATATTTCATACTTGAGGATGCTCAATTCAGACACAAAGACGAACAAAGGGGAAAGATAAAATAAAATAAAATAAAATGCTTTATAGAGTCGGCCGGTACTCAATTCTGGTCCAAAAATGCGCCTGGGAGCTTGATGGTCTCTGCAGCCCGTGCGGAAAACGCTCCGACAATGGCATCGAAAATGCCCAGGCGTGAGCAAGCAGTCAAACGGCCCTTCCTCGCTTCCACTGCCAAGTGTAACGTGGCTCCAGCTCCCCCGAAAAGCACCACAGTCCAACAACACCCCCTCCTCCAATGTTGCAAACGTTCCACAAGCTCCGAAAAAGTCTCCTCACAAGCACACACGAGCAAAATCGCACCGGCACGAACAAATAAAAAATTGTGCTGCTTTCTTGTTCATGCCGAGAGATCGAGAGAGCCAAAAGGACCGAGCGAGAACAAAGACCCAGAGAGAGACTCTTATTCCTCCCTCCTCTTCAACTTTCTCGATGCCGTCACTCTGGCCAATCACAAGCCCCATTGAATCACCCTGTGTCTCCACGACCAATGATGAAGCTCGGGGCGTGGCCTGCCGGTTACGATCCTTTGAAGGCAGGGTTTAGTTGTCGATTGAGAATGTTCGGGCTTCTGTCGGCAATTATGCCAGTTCGGGTTGGTTAATGGACGATTGTTGTTATTGTTGTAACGAGGGTTTTTATGGACGGCCTTGATGTAGTTTGTAAAAACGTAGGGGAAAAGTCATAGGGGAGCAATCACATAATGGGGGAAACTAATCTTAACCCCTATCTACTTAACACAGCTTCACCCCCCCCCCCCACCCCACCCCGTGTGAAGACACAAACAATTTAAGCTTCGGTTTCCCGACTTAATATATCGAGATGTCTCCTACGCGTCCACGGTCCATGCTATGGGATTCCATCATCTTTTTTTTTTTTCTTTTTTTTTTGTATACTGAATCGAGGCTCGTGAAAGAGCTAACATTTACTTCACAAACAAATCAACCAGACAAACAAAATATATAAAAAGAGGGAGTGGAAGACAAGATGGGGAGAGAAGGGGAAGCACACGAACACAACATTTGAGAGCAGGGAGATGTGTGGGAGGGAGAGGGCTTGGGGGGAGGAGGCGTGGGAAAGGGGGGGGGGGGGGTGGGAGAAGTATAAAACACAAGGACACCAAGGACTTCCAGGACAGAAATTGGTATTTCAAAAAAGTGGAATTGGGGTGAAATTAGCGGGGGTAGAAAAGATCAAGGTTTTGGATAGGGGAAGATAAGAGATGGTGGTGAACAGCTGTTTTAAAGACCTGGAGGGTGGAGTGGGATTGAAGAGAGTGAGGGAGTTTGTTCCAGAGGCGGGAGAAAAGAGGAATGAAGGAGTGAAGGTGAGCAGAGAGTCTTGATTTTGGCAGTTTAACCATAAGAGGGTTGCAGGCAGATCATGTGCGACCTGTAGGAATATTTGCGGGACAGAGCCCAGAGAGAGCTGGGGGGGGGGCAAGGCCAGAGAGGAGTCGGTAGAAGACGGAAAGACAACCAACCTGCCTGCGGTGAGTGAGTGAGAGGCCCTTGGAGTTAGCTTCATCGCGGGAGATTCCAATGATTCGGAATGCTTTGGTTTCAACAGCGTGAAGACGAGCTAGGTGTGAGGCAGGAGCACCAGCCCAGAGGGGAGAGCAGTATTCCATTGAGCTGCGGATGAAAGCCTTGTATGTGGTGAGGAGCTCAGGTGTGCCAAGGAAGGACTTCGCACGACGGAGGATGCCCAGTCGGCAACTGGCTTTGGAGGCCAGATTTGAAATGTGGTTTTCCCAGGAAAGCTCATGGCAGATAGTGAGACCCAAAAGCTTGAGTGACAGAATTTATTGGAGAGGATTATTCAGAAAGTGTATGGGAGGGTTGTCCAGTCGGTCTTTTCGGAGAGACATCGTAAGAGTGTGAGATTTGTCAGGATTGAAAGACATGTTCCACTTGTTTGCCCAGTCTGTGATTTTGTCCAGGTCTACAGAGAGCGAGGAGGCTGCAGACTGCCGATCTGAGGGATGAAGAATGGAGCGACAGAGAGCAGAGTCATCAGCAAAGAGATAGAGAGGATTTTCAAGAGAGTCAGAGAGATCATTGATGAAGACCAGAAAAAGCACAGGGCCCAGAACACTACCTTGGGGAACTCCATCTGAACAGGAAGAGGAGATGAGAGAAACCCATTCAGGGCCACACGTTGACTACGACTAGAGAGGAAGTCCGCCAGCCATGCGTGGAGATTTCCATGGATACCAAAAGAGGAGAGTTTGGTGAGCAGAGTGGGGTGCCAGACCATATCAAAGGCACGTGATATGTCAAGGGAGACAGCTCTAATTTCCTGTTTGGCATTGAGGACCTCCATCCATTGATGAGAAAGCAGAAGCAGCATGTCCAGAGTAGAGTGACCAGGTCTGAAACCAAATTGATGATCAGAGATCAAGCCATTGGAGAAGAGGAAAGATTCCATATCTGAAGCAATGATGGATTCCATGACTTTGCTGATAATTGGGAGAAGGCTGATTGGTCTGTAGTTGCTGGGATCTGTTTTTGCACCTTTTTTGTGCAAAGCGGTGATGTTGGCAGATTTCCAAGCAGATGGCAGATGACCTTGAGCAAAAGAGAGGGTGAAGAGAACAGAGTGAGGGAGTGAAAGAGCGGAAGAACAGGATTTTAGGACCCGTGGGCTGATGCCGTCAGGTCCAGTTGCAGAATCAGAGTCGAGGGTTGACAGAAACTTTTCCACCTTGTCAGAAGGAAAGGACACAGAGTCCAGGAGAAGCTGGGTACGACTGGGTACGGTGGGTACAGAGAGGGATGGGTTTGGGACACAAGATTTAGAGGCAAACACAGAGTTGAGGCATTCAGCTTTTTCACGTGCGGAGTCAGCCGTGTGGCCGTTTGAGGTGAGGGAGGGGATGGAGGGGGATCTACCCCCACAAACGTAACAGTATGCAAGTATGCATGTAAGTATGTATGTAAGTATGTATGTATGTAAGTATATATAAAGCAGGGTAGGGCAATTATAGTGTAGGTAAGAATCAGCTAACATGCTGAATGGAGAAGGTGGATCAGACTCGGCAACGGTTGCGAGAGTGAGATGTCCATGGAAGAAGTTTCGGGAACTGAGTGGCATGGTGATGAGGAGGGGAGTGTCGTTGAAGCTGAAGGGAAAGGTGTATGCTGCATGTGTGAGAAGTGTTATGATTTATGGGAGTGACACATGGGTAATGAACGTAGAGCAGCAACGAAGGCTGGAAAGGGTGGAAATGCGAATGGTTCGGTGGATGTGTGGAGTATCGTTGAGAGAGAGGAAGACAAATGATGAATTGCGAAAGATGATGGGAATAGAGCCTGTGATGGATGCTGTGAAGAGAAACAGGTTGAGATGGTTTGGTCATGTGTTGAGGAAGGATGAAAGTGACTGGTTGGGAAATGTGATGTAGTAGAGGACGGGGAAGGTAGTGGAGGACAGGGAAGACCGAGAAAGACTTGGCTCAAGGTGGTGGAAAAAAGAAACACGGGCAAGGGGTTAACAAGGGGAGATGTAGAAAATATGGCAAAATGGAGAAGATTGTCATGGGGTCCGCAAGGCTAACCCCCGCTCTAGCAGGGAAAATGGCCTTAAAATGCCTGTTGTAGGATTGGTTCGGGCTGGAGATGAGAGGAGAGGGGTTGAGGGACTGTGGACTGATGGGTAATTTTGCTTTGCCTATTTGGCAATTATCATGGAGGGCCATGTATCCTCAAACGATCCTTGACAAGGCTTGTGATAGGACATTGATGGAAACTGAGACTTTCAAGGGAATATTTAATTTTGGGTTTCCAATCATAAGGCTGCGTTTCACTTTGCTCAAGTCATATTATAATTGCAACAAACCCAGTCAGAAAAACAGTCATTTCTGGATGATACAACTGCATTAACCCACCGCAATCAGAAGGAAACAATAATCTGCATATTCACCTCCAAACCTCCACTCCATATCGACGAGTCGGTTGGTGGTGACACCTTGATATCCTAGCTTTGGGGAGAGACTCCATGCTTTGGGGTTCCACTGCAAACCAAGCACAAATCTTCATCACAAAATGACATTGTATTGCAAAGGCACTAAATTATGACAAGTGCTCCATGTGATAAGCAGCCGCGCTGAGGTACAATCACATCATAATTGAAGGATGTGCATACATTTATGAACCCCAAATGAACTCGACACTACCTTGTTAGTTGGCTCATGTTGGTCAGAAATTGTAATACATCCGTACAACACAAATTACTCATAAATACCGTGGATTTGTGTTAAAGCTAATAGTGGCTATATTGCATCAAGAAAAGTGAAATTAAAATGCAAAATAACCAATCAGCAGCTTTTCAAACACAGCGCAGGAAGCGGCCACCATAAAAAGGAGACAGACAGCATGATTCGCAATATATGTATGCATGTATGTTGAGTACCAGCTTGCTGGGATGAATGATCCCGGTGTGTACCCCGATATAGAATAGGTACACCATATCCCTGCGCATCGTAAGAGGCGACCAAGGGTTGGCGTCAGGAAGGGCATCCGGCAATAAAAACATTGCCTCAAACAGGGAAGCATGATTGCCACGGGGCCCGCAAGGCTAACCCCCGCTCCAGCGGGGAAAATGGCCTTAAAACGATCATTCATTCATATTCATGTGTGTATATATATATATATATATATATATATATATATATATATATATATATATATATATATATATATATATATATATATATATATACACACACACCTATTCAAAGCGCCTTTGGGCTTCTGGAAAAGCGCTATACAAAATAAATGAATTATTATTATTATAATATATATATATATATATATATATATATATATATATATATATATATATATATATAATAATCCACAACTATATATATATCTATATATATATATATATATATATATATATATATATATATATACAGTATATATATATATATATATATATATATATAGTATATATATATATATAGTATATATATATATATATATATATATATATATATATATATATATATATATATATATATATATAGTTGTGGATTTGAGAATTGTTGTAAACTAGGGCATTGCCCGTACGTGGGTGCCCGTTCCTTGCCAAAAAAAAAAAAAAAACGCTACCCGTACGCTCTACCCCGCCCGTACGCCCGTAAACAAAAAAAACAACGCTCTTCGCTTCCGCCCTTCGCTCTGACTGAATTGGGAGAAATAATGCGCATAAGAAATCGAATTACGTACCGTAATGGCGGTCAGCTCGTAACGCGCTCAGCTCCGCTCGTCTCACATCGGCCACGCCTACGCAACAAAGCGTTCTGTGATTGGCTGCCGGAAGTGAAGTCTTCACTGTCCGGAAGTTCGCAAATCGCAGTTACGATGAATCGTTTTAATTTAATCGCAGTTTGAATTCGTTTTAAAACATAGTTTAACGGCAACATAGTTTTCCAACGTGAAATAAATGAATACGCTGTCAAATGTGCCGTCCGAGGCAGAGTCTGATCGCCACGTTCGGCACACGTGATAGCTCGCTGCTCTCTGATTGGTGAAGCGTTTTTTGGACATAGCTCGGTAAGTACTTCTCCGATTAATTTAAAACCTTGAAAAGGCACATCCTCGGGTCCCCAGCAATATACCTGGCAAGTTTCAAGTATATCGGACCGGTAGTTGTCGAGAAACAGCGGTCACAGACAAACACACAGACACACAGACACACAGAGATTACTGGAATTATAGATAGATATCACCCTCTGTAAGTGTAATGATTCCTTGTAAATATCTCCGTTTTGTGTGTAAAGGTCAAAGGTCGTCCCCCTTAGTTAATCCATCGCATGCACGCAGAAAATCATATACCCTTCTAAATAGTTATTTCCTTATTCTGTGTATTAGCTTAAGGCTCTGTTTCCCATTAGTTGACTCTGCATTGCATCAGATGACATAAGATAGGATCCCTCCGACGCCCCCATGGCATCTTCAAAATGCCAGTAACTTTGGGTGGGGTTATTGGCATCCCCATCGCCCTAAACTCCATTACGCACGCGGTCAAGCCCACGAACAAGGGCGTTGCCCGCCCCTCGTCATCAGAAGGTGGAGCCAGGAAAGCCCCGAACGACCAACCACAAATCAGTGGGTATGGCTTGGTAGGGCGTGTCATATAACCCGCGGAGCGACGCCCCCACCTCAGATGATTGGGAGATGAGTTCAGATGCGTCAGAGAGAGTCCACCGGTGGTTGTTGCTGAGAGTAAGAGAGAAGGGAGAAGTTCATCAAAAGGAGTTTACCGCAGCTTTGGACAAACCGGAGCTGAACCAACGGCAGTTTTGACCACAGCAGCTTTGAGCGTCGCAAGCGGTTTTTGGCCGCGGCTACAAAGCGACGCCGCCGTGCGAACACGCCTGCGGAGGGGCGGCGGCTGCTCACTCCCGGCCCGACCATTCTCCTGCTCCAACTGAACCTTCCTCCCCTTCCATTCATCCCTGCCTTCATTCCCTGTGTAAGTCTGATTGTCGTCCGTCTTCTGTGTTGTCCTGGGGTTTAAGTAAGTCTGCATAAGCTAGTGTTGCACTGTGTCTTCTGGTCCTTCCATCTTTCTGTCTTTATTTTCGTTTCTTTCCTTCTCCTTGGTTCTTTTGGTCTTGTACATAATAGTTAGTAATAAATTATATTTGTTCTTCCTACCTTGCCTTTCTTTCCTTTACATCCGTTCGCTTTAGTGATTTCCCCATTGGATACCTGTGGCACGATTTGGCCAACGTTTAAGAATCGGGTCAGTTACTTGCTAATGGTTCGCGCCGCGGCTGCTAATCCGCTCGGCAATTAACATCTTGTCCGCGGTCGCGAACGGGGTTGCTCACCTGCCTCTCCGGAGGGAGCTTGGGCAACTTCAGGACTCACGTCAGTCAGTCATACACAAGGGGATTAATCCCCCCTTCTTAAGGGGAAAAAGGCCGACGGAGAGATCCATAACAATATATAAGTTCAAAACACACCTGGTCACAAGTGTGCCGCACTGGTCACAAGTGTCCTCAGTCGAGGTCCTCAGCATCATCCCATTTCGGCCCTTCAACCTCGATACGGTCAGCTAAGGTGGGCCAGCAGGGGCACATACACATCCACATGCAGCAACTGCACCTGGATGCGTACATACCCCCACCCCCAGCCAGTGCGAACAACAACAACACCTCCACATCCAGAATCCACAGCACCAAACAAACATGGTGGAACACTCAAACACCCACCTTTATACCCTTCACCACTCACCAAAAAACACACCAGATCATTCATACACACACATACACACCCATACACACATACACACACAACACCAACCAACCAACCACCTACCCTTACATCATACACCACTCAACACACAAAAACACACACTCATGCAAAAATTAATTCATGCAAAAACACACACCCTCACCCACTCACTCATATACACAAAATAAGAAATAATAATGGTAGCAAAAAAACCCCCCCAAAAAAAACACACACAACCAACCTACACCGTTCGACGTGCCTCCGTAAACTTCCTCCGATATCCAAAATGAGCCTTTCAAGGCAACCTGGGCCACCTTGTCACACATCCTCCTTCTTTCTGTCCCACACACTCCCAGCCTAGCAAGAAATGCAGAAAAGGAATTGCCAATATACCCTCTACACCCCACCTCAAATGGCTGACACGAAACTCGCCAACCCTTCTCCCGGCACTCTGCCTCCAGCTCACTGTACTTTCCTCTCTTCCTCTCGTGCACCTCCTCCATGTTCTCTTCCCAAGGTACCGACAACTCCCCCTAAGATGACCTGTCTTGTTGCACTTGACCAAATGACAATGTCAGGCCGCAACCTTGTCACACAGATCTCCTCTGGGAATACCAATTGTGGCTTGAGGTCTGCCACCACCTGCCAATCACAAGCATCTGACAGCCCTCTTGCTTTCCACCTCCTCCTCTTTCCACCTTTCCACCTCATATATATATTGCAGAGGTTGTGATTGTGGAGGGGTAGTTGTGGAAGTTATGAACAGCTTTAGATTTCTAGGTGTTCAAACCTTTGATGATATGACATGGTCCCACAACATCGGATCCATGATAACAAAAGCACAGCAGCGCCTCTATTTTCTCATATGGCTGAGAAAATTTGGACTGCACACTCCTACACTTGTGAACTTCTATCGCTGCACCATTGAAAGTATACTCACAGGCTGCATCTCAGTCTAGTATGGGCATTCCACCATGCAGGACCACAAGGCCATACAACATATTGTTAGGGCTGCACAAAAACATTATATGCACAGATCTCCCATCCATTGAGGACATCTCCACTAACAACTGCCATAGAAAGGCCCATCGTATCATAAAAGACTGTTCCCAACCCGCACATGATCTGCTTTTACTCCTACCATCAGGCAGACGGTACCGTAGTTTTCCGACTCAAACTACCAGGTTCAAGAACAGTTTCTGCCCCAAGGCTGTCCGGATTTTGAACAGCCACTGAGTTGGACTACGCTGTTGTTACCTCCGCCACCGAAGGTGGATGGAGGTCATTTTTTCACCCCTGTCTGTCTGTGAACAGGATATCTCAAAAAGTTGTGGACAGATTCAGACCAAATTTGGTGGAGGGGTTGGTTATGTGACAAGGAAGAATCGATTTCAATTTTGGTGAAGATTCAAATCTGGATCCATATCAATTGAGACACAGCTAAGTGGTAATGACTCACGTAGTATGTGGCAGGGACTACACATAATATCGGACTTTAAAGGGAGACCCAGCTGTGTAGCTAACGTTGCAGCCTCCCTCCCAGACGAGCCAAATGGTTTTTAGGCCCGTTTTGAGGTTCATAACACCAACCTCCCGGAGGGAGTCACCACCACCGCCGACCCGTCCAGCACTCTGGCTGTCACCGAGGCCGACGTGCGCAAGGCATTCAGGCACATCAACATCCGCAAGGCGGCCGGACCAGACGGCATCCCAGGCCGAGTGTTTAGAGAGTGTGCGGCGCAGCTGGCTGGTGTGTTTATGGACATATTCAACCTCTCCCTTTCTACGTGTACAGTCCCCCCCTGCTTTAAGTCATCCATCATTGCTCTAGTGCCGAAGAAAAGCAAGGTAGCGTGCTTGACGCCATAGCCACAACACTCCACACCGCCCTCACCCACCTGGAGAAGAGGAACTCCTAAGTGTGGATGCTGTTTGTAAATTACAGTTCAGCATTCAATACAATAGTCCCCTCCAGACTCGACACCAAGCTAAGGGGCCTCGGACTTAACCCCAGCCTGTGCAGCTGGAACCTGAACTTTCTGTCTGGTCGACGCCAGGTGGTGAGGATGGGCTCCAACACCTCTGCCCCTCTGACCCTCAACACAGGAGCCCCGCAGGGTTGTGTACTGAGCCCCCTCCTCTATGCCCTGTACACCACGACTGCGTGGTCACGCACAGCTCCAACTCAGTGATTAAGTTCGCCGACGACAAAACAGTGATAGGCCTGATCACCGACAGGGACAAGACGGCCTACAGGAGAGAGGTCAACAACCTGACACAGTGGTGCCAGGAAAACAACCTCTCTCTCAATGTCGAGAAAACAAAGGAGCTGATCATGGACTTCAGGAAGAGAGGAGAGAGGCTAGACCCCATCGCCATTAACGGGTCTGCTGTTGAGAGAGTCAGCAGCTTCAAGTTCCTCGGCGTCCACATCACCGAGGACCTCACTTGGAACGAGCACACCAGTCAAGAAGTGAAAAAGGCTCAGCCTTATGGTGTGGAATCCCTTGAACTCAAGGTGTGGAACATGGTTCTATTCTCGAGATATATATATATATATATATATATATATATATATATATATATATATATATATATATATATAGTTGTGGATTTGAGAATTGTTGTGTTTTTTTTGTATTGTTGTAAGTGTAATGAATTGTTGTAAATATCACCCTCCGTGTGTAAAGGTCAAAGGTCGTCCTCCTAGTTACTCCATATACATACACGTAGCCCTCTTAAATAGTTATCTCCTTATTCTATGTAGTTGAAGGCTCTGTTCCCACTAGTTGACACTGCATTGCATCAAATGGAAATAAGGTAGAATCCCCTTTCAATTGCCCCAGAACCCGCATTGCCAACCGCATTGCCAACCGCATTGCCAACCGCATTACCAACTACATTTGACTCCATTATGCACGTGGTCAGCCCGGCGAAGAAGGGGCGTTGCCCGCCCATCGTCATCCGAAGGTGGAGCCAGGAAAGCCCTTGCCGACCAACCAAGGATGAGTGGGTATGGCTCAAGAGGGCGGGGTTATAAAACCCATCGCATCAGCCCCCACCGAGGGAGATGCGTAAGGGGCCAGACGAGAGAGAGAGTTCTGAGGGAGGTGCGCTGGGCGAGAGGCAGATTCTGTGGAGTGTAAAGAGAACTTCGGAGACGCAGGAGGCGGAGGACGAATAAAGCAAGCTGCCGGTGTGAAGCCGAATACGTGGAGCTGCCGGCTCCTCGTTGCCAGCCCGGAGTGGAGCTGTTTCCTGGGATTTTCGCCTCGACCCCAAAAGCGTGGACCGGAGCGCACGCTGGGAGCCGGACCTCGACGCCTACCATCTGCCTGGCCCCTTTCTCTGCCTTCCCAACCATCGATCCCTGGCATCCATCTACCCCTATTCGTGTGAGTGAGTTCGTTCTGTCTGTCTTGTCCCTGGGTATAAGTTAAGCCTGTTTAGATAAGCTAGTGTTGCACTGTGTCTTCTGGTTCTTCCTCCTTCTGTCAATTATTTTATTATCCTTCCTTCTCCTTGGTTTCTTTAATTGTGTAAATAGTTAGTAAATAAATCATATTTGTATTTCCTACCTTTGTTCTTCTTCTTCATGCTCATCCGGTTGCTTTAGTGATTTCCCTCATTGAATACCTGTGGCACGATTTGGCCAACGTTAAGGATCGGGTCAGTCCTTGTTAATAGTTCGTGCCGCGGTTGCTAAACCGTTCGGCAATTACCATCTGTCCGCCGTCGCGAACGGGGTTGCGCTCCCGCCTCTCCGGAGGGAGCTGTGCAGCGTCAGGACTCACGTCGGTCAGTCACGAACAAGGGGACTAATCCCCCCTTCTTAAGGGGAAGAAGGCCGACGTCGAGATCCGTAACAATATATATATATATTGTTGCGGATATGAGGACTGTATTTTTTTGATTGTGTGTATTATTATTATTGCTGGAGTCTGGCCCCTCCTGCCTCCAGTGTTGTGTAAAGGTCAAAGGGCGTTCCGGTAGTTAATTCCATAAAGCATCCATTGAAGGACACGATAAAACCCTTGTTCAGTAGCTTATATCTTTATTATGTGTTTTAGGGTAATGCCTTGTCTTCCATTAAAATGACACTCCATTGCACCAAGTGAAATAGATAGATTCCCTTCATTCCCATTCCCAAAAACCTCCATTTCCCCTTTCGTCATGGCCAAGCCTCAATTTGCCAATTACATCCCCTCCAAAGCCGCCATTGAACATGTGCTTGGGTCGGGGAAGAAAGGCGTGCCCGCCCGTCGTCATCAAGGGCGGAGCCAGAGGGTCGCGTGACCAACCATGGCCGAGGTGAGCACACCGATGGGCGTGTCCTGAAGGCCGGCGGCTTAATCGCCGGAGGCGTTATAAAAGCGCGGGCGCAAGAGTGATAAAGAGGGAGTCGTCAGAGCAAAGCTGCGTAGAGAGGTCCATGACAAGAGAGGTCCATGACAAGTGAAGTTGGAACGAGCTGAGTTGTGTGGTTTTGGAAAGAGCTGGGTTGGTCGTCAGTGGTGGTCAGTGGTTGCGTTGAGTGGTCAATGGTTGCGTTGAGTTGTCGGTGGTGAGGAGTGATTGAACCAAGAGGAAGAGTTGGACCAAGAGAGAGAGAGAAGGGAGATCATCCAGCAGCGATTCTTGTCCAAGAGAAGAGATCATCCAGCAGCGATTCTTGTTCAAAGGAGATCATCCAGGGAAGCACAAAGCCTGCTATTCGTCGCCTTGCTCGCCAGCAGCAGCGTGCACAGCAGCAGCAGCAGCGGCGGCCACAGCAGCAACAACACTCAACAGCCGCTTGGGGCCTGGACGGCGGTTTTGAGCAGGGCCGAGAGGGAACGGCGGCTGCTAAACGCGCCGATCGTGCTGCACAATACAACTCCAAGCCATCCACCTCCGCCATTCCTATCATCATTCCCCGTGTGAGTCGTCTTCATTTGTTCTGTCCTGGGTATTAATTAAGTTTGTATAAGCTAGTAATTTTCACTGTGTCTCTAAAAGCTTCTGTATATTATTTTCTTATCTTTCCACCTTCCTTGGTTATTTTGAGCCTGTAAATAGTAAATAAATTTACTAGTATTGCCAACTTTTTTTTTGCCTTCGTCTTCCTCTTCTTCACATCCGTGTCGTCTTTGTCTTTTCCCTATTGAATATCTGTGGCGCGATACGGCCAACGTTTGGGGATCGGGTGAATCGGGGAAACTGTTAGGTCGCGGTGCCATCCGCTCGGCAAACCAACATCCTTAACCGTGGACCGTAACAATATATATAGAGAGCCTGTGATTGATGCTGTGAAGAGGAACAGGTTGAGATGGTTTGGTCATGTATTGATGAAGGATGAAAATGACTGGTTGAGAAGAGTGATGGAAATGAATGTAGAAGTAAGTAGAGGACGGAGAAGACCGAGAAAGACTTGGCTAAAGATGGTGAAGAAGAAATGCGGGCAAGGGGGTTAACAAGGAGAGATGCAGAAAATAGGGCAAAATGGAGAAGATTGTCATGGGGACTGCAAGGCTAACCCCCGCTCTAGCAGGGAAAATGGCCTTAAAATGCATGTTGTGTGTGTGTGTGTGTATATTATATATATATATATATATATATATATATATATATATATATATATATATATATATATATATATTGTTGCGGATATGGGATTTGCATCCATCCATATCCGCTTGTAAATATTCCCCTATTTCCTCAATACTTCCCAACTATCCCCAATCCCCCATTCCCTAGTCCCATTTTCTGTAAACAACACTCTGTAGACCCGACCTCCCCCTATTTCCCCCATTAAATGTCGCATCCAGGTCCACCGCATCTCATGTAAGACAACTATAGGACATCTTGCTAGTTATTCTTAGTCTATGTCAGTTAAGGATTCGTTTCCATTTATTCTGACCCTTCGTTGCACCAGAATGTGATTGTATGGCACCGTTAGGAAGTTTAGGACCTCCCAATACCTCCCCGCAGCTCTTCCTCACAGTTCGCAGTAACAACAACAACAACAGCAACAACAACAACAACAACAACAACAACAACAACAACAACAACAGCAGCGGCGGGCGCGGGAAGTGCGCGTCCTCACTCCGGCTTGGTTGGTAGGGGGTGTTGAGAGGGCACTAGGCCTTCCCAACGAGCCGCCATCGAACATGTGCTCGACGGGGTTACCAAATAGGGGCTCCCTGTCAGCTCCTCGTCAAGGGCGGAGCCCGGTAACCCCCGCACCCAATGGAAGCGGCGGACCGGCCCCAGTGGGGCGGAGCCAACGAGCCGAGGGCGTGTCACTCCCCGTTGAGCATGCGCAGCAGAGGGAGTGGTGACGTCAGATGCGCGCTGAGCTTGGAGCAAGCAAGACGTACCCTCCGAGCGCTGTGAGGCCTCCCCGCATCTCTGGACTGGACCGTGCTTTATCCTGTCCCTGAGCCAAGGTGCACCTTGTGCTATCGACTACCTGTTCCTTCCTGCCATAAATCCCTGTGTAAGTCAGCCTTGTTCCGTTTGTCTGTGGTCTGTCTGGGCTAAGATAAGACTGTAATTAAGTGCCTATCTCTTCTGTGTCTTTACCTCACTACCTTGTAATCTACCCCTTTTCTCCACCACTGTAATTATATCCTCCTCCGGAGGTCTTGAGAACTGTACCCCTTGCGTCGTTTCATCTATCCCAGTCGTTGTGTCCTTTCCATCATTGATTTAGCATAGCGCGATTTGGTCAACGTCTGGGTGGAATCGGGGTCTAGTTGGGGAATAACTGTTCGGTCGCGGTCATACCAACCGCTCGGTCAAAATAACATCCTAACCGCGTCCGTAACAATTGGTGTCGAGGAGTGAGATTCGAGGCCCGAACCAAATTTTTTTTTAAAACATCTAGGAAAAAATTTGGTCAAAATTATAAAGACACCGAAATTTGATTTTGTTTTACAAAAAACCCGAATTTTGAAAGTCGCGCTATGGCAGATCAAGACGGCTGGGTTCCGGTAGAGGAGAGTGAGGCAGGGTCGATCCAGGACCAAATTGAGGGACATGAGGAGAGCGAAGCAGTGAGGGCGGCAGGTTCGCAAAATGGCGTCCTCGCGCACGAGGTTACGGGCGCGCAAAATGGCGCCTCGCACATGGCTACGGCGACCGCGCCCGTGACCGTAGCAGCGCCGTTGGTGGATTTGAACCTTTTTTTATACAAATGAAGGCCCTTATGGACATGAATAGCGAAGAAATGGAAAGCAGAATGATGGGGGTAATGGGGAACCGGATGGATGCTCAGAGTGAGCAAATGAGGGCTGATAGTGAGTGATTGGGGGGCAGAATGGGGGGCAAAATGGGAGAAATGGGGGAACGGCTAGAAGCTAAATTAGAGGGGTTAGACAATGGGATAGAAGGGGTGAAACCTGGGTTAACGGGGGTAGAAAACAGAATGGCCGCTCAAGAGAATCAAATAGAAGGGGTGAAACATGGGTTAGCGGGGGTAGAAAACAGAATGGCCGCTCAAGAGAATCAAATGGAAGGGATGAAAAAGGGGTTAGAGGGGTTAGAAAACAGTATGGAAGGCAAATTGAGGGACATGAGGGACCAAGCGGAAAGGGAAGTTAAAGAAATGGGGCAGCAGATAGAGGGGGTCAGAATGGGGGTAGAAACTAAATTGGATGCTCACAGGGAGGAAATGGAGCAGATGAGGGTGGCATCTGGGCAGGAGATGCAAGTGATGGGAGAAGAGATCAGAAGAGGTGTGAGTGAGGAGGTCGGAGGAGTGCACGAGGAGGTGAGGCACTGTAAGGAGCGCATGGAGAAGGAGGTGAGAAAGGGGACTGTAAAATTGCAAGGTGGTATAGAGGAGTTGACGCTGGGAGTAGAACAGCTGACAGTGGGACAAAAGGAGTTGGGGGACCAGGTAAAGAAGAACACAGCGGTAATAGAGGGTTTAAAATCGACACAGAAGGAGATGAAAAAGGACGTAGGGGTAATTAAAAAAGAGTGTCAGACGGTACATGAGGACCTGACGAGGAAAATGAACAAGGTGGTAGAGGTGATGGAGGTTAAAGAGCGGGAGGTGCGGGAGCACATAGAAAAAAATAAGGTGGAGTTAGAGGAAGAACTTAAGGGGGCGCACGAGGAGATGAAGGAGGTGAAGCAGAAATTAGAAGAAGTGGAAGAAGGGGTGAGCGAAATTAAGAAGCGACGGAGAGAGCATAAGAAAGAGATAAAGGAGGAAGTAAAAGAATTGGTCCAAAGTCTGTGTTCGGATCGTGATGAGGTGCTCATTAACCGGATGAGGGATTCGCAGGTGATGGAGGAGAAGCGAAGAGAAAGAGGACCCGGTGTAAGTGGTGACCAATATGGTCGTGCGTATGATGTGCCAGGTGATTTAATAAGCTTGGGGGTCGAGATGGACCCGGATGTTCGTGAGAGGCCAAGAGTGAGGTGTATGGCTGGTCCGGAGGGTATGGAACGAGGGTGCGAGCGAGAGGATCCGGTGATGGGAGAGGTGCGAGGTGTGAGTGAGCAAGGTTGTGGTGGTATGGAATGGGTAGCGGGTTGCGGAAGTGTGACCCATGCATCGACACCAACAGGGGTAGTTTTTAGAGGGACAGGGGAGGCACGGGAGCCCCTTGGGGGTAATGTACTGTGGGGGCCCGGCCGGTTCGGCCCCGCGCTGACCCCGCAAGGGGCGACGCACGGGGTCCGGCAGGCGGGCAACGACTCGCATACGAGGTGGTCCCACAAGGTCCCACTCGCGCCGTATGACGGCAAGAGTGATCTACGCGCGTACCTGGCGCAGTTTGACTGTGTGTGTAAGGGCAACGGTTGGGGTGAGGACGAAGGTGGAGTACACCTGGTGGCCGCATTGCACGGCGCGGCGGCGGAGGTGCTGACGGCATTACCACCGGGTGCTCTCACCCTGCCAGCCCTCCGCGACGCCCTAATTAATCGATTCGGCATTGAACACCAGAGCGAGCTTGTTAAAGCTCAGCTCGCGCTGCGAAAACGCAAGCCCCAGGAAGCCATCGGGGAACTTGCCCACGACATTCGCCGCGCAGTGGGGATCGCACATGCTAACATGGCAGCGGATTCCCGGGAAAGCCTGGCGCTGGACCATTTTATCCAGGCCCTCCCGGATATTGAGCTCCGGCAACAGCTCGCCATGTGGCGCCCGCAGACTCTGAGCCAGGCGGCTGACGCTGCAGCCCGTTGGGAAGTAGCGAGGCCCCTGGCCCGGGGGAGCGAGCGTCACGCAATGGCGGTCCGCCAGGTGGGACCCCCGATGGAGGGCGGACCCCTTAGGGGGCCTGCCCCCGACGTGAGTCCTGACCTGGCGGGCATGGTCCGGAGGCTGGTGGACCAGCGCCTGGCGGGACCTGGACCATGGCAGGCGGCCCCGGAAGTGGCCCGCGGTGGACCACGAGCGGGTAATCCAATTCGGACCTTCAGGGGGGGAAACTTGGAATTCCGGAGACAAGCACCTTATCAGGTGAGGTGCTATACTTGCAACCGTCTGGGTCACCTGGCGCGGCACTGTCGAGCCACGCGCCGGGATGATCCCCGGCGGTTGAGGTCCTTAACTCCGCCCAGGGGGGAGCGGGTTAGCCGACCCCAGACACCCCCCTGCCAGACCCCGGGAAACTAGAAGGCCTTACACCGGCGAGCAGGCGCCCCCGTGGATTGCCTCGGCTTTAGATGCCGAGGCGGGACCCAGTGCCTCTGAATAAGGGGGGCTTATTAGTGCCAGAGGACTGGGGGATTGATGAGCGATGGGCCCGGTGGGTAAGGGTGGCATCCCTGCCACCCTTCCCATGATGGGGGCAAATGCGCTATAGATTATGGGGTGTATGGCAGTGAAAACTAGCCCCGGTGGGTTAGGATATTGTGTGTAGGGATCTAGCGAAGATGACATTAGGTAACGTTAAGGTTAGTTAGTGACAAGGATACCTGTAGAGGGGACGCAGGTAGATTAGAGTGGATGATAATGACGAGGGAGCGCAATAGTTTAAAGGGACGACTGGGAAGCGCAAGTTTCAGAGGGGAGTAGTTAGATGAGATGATGCTGTGTGAGAACTGGACAGGTGTGTGGAGCAGTGTATGAGTAGTGAGTGTTGTGGATCAGCGCGAATGCGCTTGGGGGAGAGAAGGGTGCAGGTGGCACCAAGTATGAGAGCACAGGTGTGCAAGTGCAGGTGTGTGGAATATATGGAGCAGAGAATGAGTGGTGTGGAGAGAGTTGGAGTAAGTGGTACGGAGTGGTGTGCATGGTGCGAAGGTGTGGATGGGGGAAGAGTGGACCCCTTTTCACGAGTACCCGGGGAGGGTAGTTTAAAGAATAGTTAGAAGGTATAGGTAAATTGTGGTTGGATATTGGCATTTGTGGTGCGGTTGCAGAATGGTATTGTGGATGGGTGCATTGGTGTGGTGAAATTGGCTGGTCGTGTGGCCTGTTAGTATGAGTGTGAATGGTTGGGCACTCCGCCACTGTTAGATGTCGGCCAGGTGAGGCCGCAGGTGGGCTCTGGGAGCCGTTAGTGTCAGTGGGTGCCTGAGGATCCCGGGTGTGGATCGGGCAGCCCGTGCCAGAGAGGGCACTGAGGGGGTGAGAGTGCGAGAGGGCCTTCCCCAGTTAGTTAGGTTAGGGTGAGGAGCAGGTGAGCTCGGTAGGCAACAACAGTGGTGGAGGTGTGCAGGTGGGCGGACCAGCTGGGAGCGTCACACGACCCAGCCACCGAAATTGTGCGGGGGCACCGAGTGTTGAATCGGGGGAGTGAGACCCCAAATTGAGAAGCACCACAGTTTGGTCAATGGGAATTGGTTTTTAGAACCCATAGTGTAAGTTGGCCAATGGATTGGCAGGGAAAGACCCCGGGTAGTGTAAGGTGTGTTAATGTCATTTAGAGGATAGTTAGGATTGAAGTCTCCTCGCACCATCTACATGCACTCACATGAGATGACGTACCTCCACACCATGCCATGTTTTGTTATTTTATTGTGCAGATGTTTGGAATGTGAGACGCATCATGACGTGGGTGTGACATTGTGCTTGATGTTCCATCTCTTCCTCCTTATGAGGATTGATGACGAATTGGGTGATGGCAAATTTTGGCTAGAGGGATTGTGGTGACGAATTTGGTGTAAGGGAAATGTGGGGAAGACGTGACAGTAGCGACGAATTTGTAAATGTGTAGATTTTGTAAATATGGGGTAAGGGCAAGGGTAGTGTAGGTGACAGGGGGGGTGACGTACGGTAGGGACGAGCTTTCTCATTTCGCTCTTCGTACGCATTTCGCCTTGCATTGCCTTATTGACGTGTACCCTTGTGACCTTACCCCTCGCTCATTTGCCTTTCCCCTTTTTTCTCCCACATGACCTGTGCGCCATTGGGCGCCGAGGGGAGCGTGCGTGAGTCGGCCATTGTGCGCCCGGAACCCTCAGAACCAGCTGTCTGCATCGATGCACCACATTATGGACCACATGTCTGTGGCCGAGCCCCACTGATGGACCCCATGGGTTGGGGCATGGCCCCTCTGCTGGAACCGGCCATGAGGGCCCGAAATCTTGCTGGCGGACCTTGGCCACAGGGCACCGATGCCCCACAGGTGAACCACACTAGTCGGCCCTGTGGGCCATAAATAAAAAAAAATGGACACGGGTGCATTTCATTTTATGCTCAAATAGGCCGCCAGTAAGAAAATGAAAGGAAATGACAACATCTGGAAGAAAGTAAATAGCCAGCAGAGGGAGCCGAAGAGCAAGAGACCACCTGCAGGGTTAGGGGTTGTTGGTTTATTTTTTATTGTTGAACATTGACGAACTATGATGACTGGGCACCGATTGGTGCCTGAGGGTGTATTGGTGCGTTTTGGGTGCTTTCATGGTGCATTGATGCAGAGCAGACTGTCTCCCCCCCAGAAAGAACAATCACAGGTCCTGGGTTAGTCTTGTAAATAAAGTAGCGTCAATTGTAAATAATGCTCCCTACCGGCTGTATGTTTAGTTTGAGGATGCTTTCCGCGATTCGGTTATCCTGTGGGTGTGTTTCTGTTAGGAGAAGGGTGCAACGTCGCAGGGGGACATATTTACTCATTTGTGAACATCTGTAAAACTGTCGCACTCAGGGTTGAGTTAATAGTAGAGGGAACTACATCTGAGTGCCACACTAAAGTAGGTAAAAATTTATCGGGTCGGGACGCCCCGAGGTAGAGAAGGGTGCAATGTTGCGGATATGGGATTTGCATCCATCCATATCCGCTTGTAAATATTCCCTTATTTCCTCAATACTTCCCAACTATCCCCAATCCCCCATTCCCTAGTCCCATTTTCTGTAAACAACACTCTGTAGACCCGACCTCCCCCTATTTCCCCCATTAAATGTCGCACCCAGGTTCACCGCATCTCATGTAAGACAACTATAGGACATCTTGCTAGTTATTCTTAGTCTATGTCAGTTAAGGATTCATTTCCATTTATTCTGACCCTTCGTTGCACCAGAATGTGATTGTATGGCACCGTTAGGAAGTTTAGGACCTCCCAATACCTCCCCGCAGCTCTTCCTCACAGTTCTCAGTAACAACAACAACAACAGCAACAACAACAACAACAACAGCAGCGGCGGGCGCGGGAAGTGCGCGTCCTCACTCCGGCTTGGTTGGTAGGGGGTGTTGGGAGGGCACTAGGCCTTCCCAACGAGCCGCCATCGAACATGTGCTCGACGGGGTTACCAAATAGGGGCTCCCTGTCAGCTCCTCGTCAAGGGTGGAGCCCGGTAACCCCCGCACCCAATGGAAGCGGCGGACCGGCCCCAGTGGGGCGGAGCCAACGAGCCGAGGGCGTGTCACTCCCCGTTGAGCATGCGCAGCAGAGGGAGTGGTGACGTCAGATGCGCGCTGAGCTTGGAGCAAGCAAGACGTACCCTCCGAGCGCTGTGAGGCCTCCCCGCATCTCTGGACTGGACCGTGCTTTATCCTGTCCACGAGCCAAGGTGCACCTTGTGCTATCGACTACCTGTCCCTTCCTGCCATCAATCCCTGTGTAAGTCAGCCTTGTTCCGTTTGTCTGTGGTCTGTCTGGGATAAGATAAGACTGTAATTAAGTGCCTATCTCTTCTGTGTCTTTACCTCACTACCTTGTAATCTACCCCTTTTCTCCACCACTGTAATTATATCCTCCTCCGGAGGTCTTGAGAACTGTACCCCTTGCGTCGTTTCATCTATCCCAGTCGTTGTGTCCTTTCCATCATTGATTTAGCATAGCGCGATTTGGTCAACGTCTGGGTGGAATCGGGGTCTAGTCGGGGAATAACTGTTCGGTCGCGGTCATACCAACCGCTCGGTCAAAATAACATCCTAACCGCGTCCGTAACAATATATATATATATATATATATATATATATATATATATATATATATATATATATATATATATATATATATATATACTTGATAGTGACTTGACTATAATCTTCATTTTCGGATTCTTTCTGATGGTTTTGTGATTTATCCCAGTGTAACGGCTTTGATATCCGTCGGCACGCCAAATTTCAGCTTTCTATGACACCCAGAAGGTACCGAAAGTTTAATATCAGTGAAACACAAAGTGAGCATGCAAGAGCATGGGACACACAAGTGATACTACACAGCAGGAATGATCTATTGATCGTTCGTCAACTACTACAGTCTTTAGCTGATCTCAACAAAACTTGGAGTGGGTATTTGGGGGTCTTGGGTTAGTGTCCTAAGTCGGCCTGTGTGTGTCTTGATCACCCTGAGGGCGCGGAGTAGGGTGGGGGTCATTATAACGAAGGTTGAAATGGTCAATTAAATCATTAGAGGAAGAGAAAACACTTTGCTTGAACATTATTTTTGTTAACAATCATGCCAAAGATGTGGTTCGATTCATATTGAACATCAAGATAAAATTTACCTGGTCAGTGAAGCGCAAGGCCTGTTCTTCCGAAAGGCCTAGAAAAGGAAATGTTTTGTAAGTCACAAAATGGCTAAAAGGATAAACATTGAATCAAGTTGGCAAAAATGTGGAATTTTTAACTAACTCCCCAACCCCAGGGCCAGCTCTCTTCTTCCTCAACGCCCTTCCCTTTTCTTGTAGGGAGTGCATATTTGTCCAGGATGCAATTTCCTGAATTCAGTTCACTGGTTGCATTACCACTGGGTGCGGCTATGCTGCTAACATAGTGCCCCTGAAGGTTAGGGCAAGAATTTGGAATTTTAGCAAGCTGCCAGCAAATAAATAATCGTGTATTATTTTCGAAAGGCACCATGTGTTTTGTGACATCAACCAGTGAATACAAACAGACGGGACAGCCAGATTAACATCGGATCCAATGGACTGCATACTTATGGATGCAAAGCACCAGGATGACCATTTATAGTTAAGTCGGGAATCAAATCCAGACTTGACAGCTCAAAAGCGAGTACACAAGCTCCGAGATATCCCGTCAGCCGCGCGTGTATCAAAAAGACCCTTTCTGGCTTACAAAACATCAGCTGAAGTTCTACAAAAGTGAAAATGTTCCAAGATTGAATCAGATCACAATCTGAACTGACTTTTCCGATTATAAAATAAAAATCAACGTTGTTGAGTTGTTGAGCATTACCATTCTTCTTCAGTTGCTCAGTCAATTTCTCACCGGTGAGGTTCTTCCGGTTAGCATCTAAAACACAAGAAACTTCAATTAGACAGCACATTCACAACTGTCAATACGCAATTTTTGAAAAGATGTAATCCTCCCCCAGAATGATGGGTGCACATGCATGGAAACTGCTAGAAATGGTGGTGTTCAGGACATCCTAAAGTATGTTGTGTGTGCGAGATAAGGAGTTACTTAAAATGGCTCACAAAGCTTCTAAAAGATGCCGACAATACTTGAGAACGAATGCAAGACCAGAGGACCTGGGTTTGATTCCTGGTCTGGGCGTGTAATTTTCCCACATATGTCAATTAATTAATTATAATCCTGTTCCTTTACACTTTACAGTATACAACAATGATAAAATTTGTTTGCAAAGGAAACAGCACATTCTGTACGCTACCAAACTACCAATATGAAACGAGATGGACGTCAGGTACCGTATATACTCGAGTACAAGACGATCCCTTGTATAAGTCGACCCCAACTTTTTGCCTAAAAAAAATATTAAAATCGGCTATTTTTCATATATCCCGTGTACAAGACGGCCCCAGTTTTTTACCCAACATATTTTCGCAGGTGCATACTTTGCACGCGAGCCAACCAACAAACAAGACTAGAAACATCGCTAGTGTGCGCAGGACTAGGCATTTCTAGGAATCACGAACCCGGAAGTGGTGTCCGAGTTATTTTGCAGGTACTAGTCTCTGTCGCCGATCAAGACTCACTTCCTTATTGAAAATGAATCAGAATGTATTTAACCATATATCTATATATACCACCTTTCGAGGCCATTTTTCCCCGCAGAGCAGGGGTTGGCCTTTTTCGGGCACAGTGTTCCCCTTTTTTGAAGCAATGTTTTATGGCCGGATGCTCTTCCTGCCACCAACCCTGTTAGTCGCCTCTTGCGACACACAGGGAATTACCAGTGAACTGGTACTCAATTTGCCGACCTCGGAAGGATGACAGGCTGAGTCAATCCCACTGGTGTTAATTCAGCGATCGACCGGGATTCAAACCCAGGATCCGAGGATCCCAAGCCGCACCATAACCGCTACGCCAACACCAGGCACCAGGAATGTATTTAACCATATTTAACAGTATTAATTCATTATTAGTGATAGTAAATTATAATAGTTTTAATAATAAATTAATACTGTTGTATTATAGTATAATTAAAGTTGCCCACTCATTAAAGCAACACCAACAAACTAGGGCGTAAAAGCATAAAGATCTGGTTTTGCTGTAAAGACCCGGCCTGTCAGGTTAGTATAAATCATAACCCGTCTAGATGCCGAAGCGATCGAAATACACTGCTCAGTTCAAGCTGAAAGTCGTCGACTATGCGAAAAAGACAAATAACTGTGCTGCTGCACCAAAACATTACTCTTGCATAAGATGACCCCTGAAATTTAGGCCATGAAAATAATCTCAAAAACTCGACTTATATACGAGTATATACGGTACTCATACGTTTCTCCTCTACACCTGGAGCCCAATTTTCATGCCACCTTCGAACTTAACCGTGCAATGCAAAGTTACCTTCATCTGGTTATCGCATAATTGAAATGCTGTAAAAATGAGACAATTTTATGTTAAAATTTTTTTTTCTTGCATACAAGATTGAGGCTCGTAAAAGAGCTACCATTAATCACACAAAAAGTCAAACCGACACATAAACACAAAATAAGGGGAGCGGTAGACAAGATGGGGAGAGAGGGGAAAGGACACAAACACAACATTTGAGAGCAGGGACATCGGGAGATCTGTGGGAGAGAGAGGGCTTGGGGGGAGGAGGCGTGGGAATGGGGGGGGGGGGGGGTGGGAGAGGTATAACACATATGGACACTGCAAGGACTTCCACGAAAGAAGTTGGAATTTAAAAAAAAGTGGATCTGGGGTCAATTAGCGGGGGTAGAAAAGATCAAGGTTTTGGATTGGGGAAGATAAGAGATGGTGGTGAACAGCTGTTTTAAAGACCTGGAGGGAGGAGTGGGATTGAAGAGAGTGAGGGAGTTTGTTCCAGAGGAGGGAGAAAAGAGGAATGAAAGAAGGAGGGTGAGCAGAGAGCCTAGACTTTGGCAGTTTAACCATCAGAGGGTGGCTGGCAGATCTTGTGCGACCTGCAGGAATATTTGGGGGACAGAGCACAGAGAGAGCTGGGGGAGCAAGGCCGGAGAGGAGTCGGTAGAAGACAGAAAGACCACCAAATTGGATGTTAATCCTGTAATAAAGATGGATGTAATAAAGATGTGGAAAAAGTAGATCGAATTGAACAATTGCAAGATGCGATTGTTCAGTTTAAATTATTGGAAAATGACTCGGCATCATCAACATCGTTATCATCATCAAATGCTCCTTATGGAGTGTCGGTGCTGCCAAATCAGTCTCTTGGCGAGGGTTATGCTGGGTAGTTTGTCACTGTCTTTACAGCAATCAGTCAAGGCAGGAAATTGTAATGTGTTCAGGGTGCCAGTGATACTCGCAAACTCTTTCCATGACTCAGTGGGATCTTGACCATTCATTAACGACCGGTGCCAGCCGAAGACCGAACGCTCACCTGTATGTGCTAAGACTATATCTTAACTTCAGCATGATCTGGTATCCTCCCCCCTCCCCTTACCAACCACAACACACCCCTTGCCAGAAGCAAAATGGCCGTCAGATGAGTCAAACTGCTTCCTGATGGAAGTTTTCCTTCAACCCCATCAGCCTGGAAAGAAACATAGCGCATCAAGATTACTCTGAACTAAAAACCATTCATAATAGCTTGTTTATTGCCAATCAATATTCAACTGCATAATTACATTACTCTGCAGAGAGGTTCTCTATGATCTCATGACGTGCCTCCTCACACTATGCTCTTCCTCCAAACACAAATGCCACCTCACCCGACGAACGCATCGCATATCTCGCGCATTAACGGGAAAGGAGCTTCGGAGTTGTGTTGCCAACAATTAACAAGAAAGAGCAATCAGAGAATGCAGACCCTCGCCAAGACGTGTGTGTGCGAGGTGTATTTTGTGGGGAGTTTTTGTACATTCTTTCATTATTTTGTACAATCCCACTTTCATCAGACACGCGTAACACATTACGTCCTCTTTATAAAACTGAATTCAGTGTTGTATTTTAAATATATTTTTAATGAGGCTGTCCTGAGGGTCTTTTGAGTCCCCAGGGTATTTTGAGCCATCAGGGTCCTATGGCTCTTTTGGGTCCTTTGGGTCTTTTGGGTCATAGTGGTTTTTTTTTGGTTTTTTTTGGGGGGGTTTTTGTATACAAGATCGAGGCTCGTGAAAGAGCGAACATTAATCACACAGAAAGACAAACCGACACATAAAACATATAACATCGGGAGCGGTAAGCAAGATGGGGAGAGGAGGAAGGACACAAACACAACATTTGAGAGCAGGGACCGAGAGACATGGAGACATCGAGAGATCTGAGAGAGGGCGAGGGCTTTGGGGGGGGGGCATGGGAAGGGGGCGGTGGGAGAGGTATAAAACATATGGACACTGCCAGGACTTCCAGGAAAGAAGTTGGAATTTCAAACAAGGTGGATCTGGGGTGAATTAGCGGGGGTAGAAAAGATCAAGGTTTTGGATGGGGGAAGATAAGAGATGGTGGTGAACAGCTGTTTTAAAGACCTGGAGGGAGGAGTGGGATTGAAGGGAGTGAGGGAGTTTGTTCCAGAGGCGGGAGAAAAGAGGAATGAAAGAGTGAAGGTGAGCAGAGAGCCGAGATTTCGGCAGTTTAACCATCAGAGGGTTGCTGGCAGATCTTGTGCGACCTGTAGGAATATTTGGGGGACAGAGCACAGAGAGAGCTGGGGGTGCAAGGCCGGAGAGGAGTCGGTAGAAGACAGAAAGACCACCTACCTGCCTGCGGTGAGTGAGTGAAAGGCCCTCAGAGATAGCTTCATCGCGGGAGATTCCAATAATTCTGAAAGCTTTGGTTTCAACAGCGTGAAGCCGAGCTAGGTGTGAGGCAGGAGCACCGGCCCATAGGGGAGAACAGTATTCCATTGAGCTGCGGATGAAAGCCTTGTATGTGGTGAGGAGCTCAGGTGTGCCGAGGAAGGACTTCGCACGACGGAGGATGCCCAGTCGGCGACTGGCTTTGGAGGCCAGCTTGGAAATGTGGTTTTCCCAAGAAAGATCATGGCAGATAGTGAGACTCAAAAGCTTGAGCGACAGAACTTCTTGGAGAGGATTGTTGAGAAAGTAGATGGGAGGGTTGTGCAGTCGATCTTTTCGGAGAGACATAGTAAGAGTGTGAGATTTGTCAGGATTGAAAGACATGTTCCACTTGTTTGACCAGTCTGTGATTTTGTCCAAGTCTTCAGAGAGTGAGGAGGCTGCAGACTGCCGATCTGAGGGAAGAGGAATGGAGCGGCAGAGAGTGGAGTCATCAGCAAAGAGATAGAGAGGATTTTCAAGAGAGCCAGAGAGATCATTGATGAAGACCAGAAAAAGCACGGGGCCCAGAACACTGCCTTGGGGAACTCCAGCCTGAACAGGAAGAGGAGATGAGAGAAACCCATTCAGGGCCACACGTTGACGACGACTAGAGAGGAAGTCCGCCAGCCATGCGTGGAGATTTCCATGGATACCAAAGGAGGAGAGTTTGGTGAGCAGAGCGGGGTGCCAGACCGTGTCGAAGGCACGTGATATGTCGAGGGAGACAGCTCTAATTTCCTGTTTGGCATTGAGGACCTCCATCCATTGTTGAGACAGCAGAAGCAGCATGTCCAGAGTAGAGTGACCTGGTCTGAAACCAAATTGATGATCAGAGATCAAGCCATTGGAGAAGAGGAAAGATTTCATATCCGAAGCAATGATGGATTCCATGACTTTGCTGATAATTGGGAGAAGGCTGATTGGTCTGTAGTTGCTAGGATCTGTTTTTGCACCTTTTTTTTGCAAAGCGGTGATGTTGGCTGATTTCCAAGCAGATGGCAGTTGACCTTGAGCAAAAGAGAGGGTGAAGAGAACAGAGAGAGGGTGAGATCGAGCGGCAGAGCAGGATTTTAGGACCCGTGGGCTGATGCCGTCGGGTCCAGTTGCAGAATCAGAGTCGAGGGTTGACAGAAACCTTTCCACCTTGTCAGGAGGAAAGGACACGGAGTCCAGGAGCAGCAGGGTACGACTGGGTATGGTGGGTACAGAGAGGGATGGGTTTGGGACACAAAGTCCTCAGGGTCTTTTGGGTCCTTTGGTTTTTCATGATATTTAAGGATCTTCAGGGTATGTTTGGGTCTTGGTGGTCTTAATGGTCTTGAGGGGTCTTAAACGTTCTTCAAAGGTCCAATGGGTCTCAGCAGTCCAAATTGTCGAAAGGTACATTCCGACAGTACATAATTTATAAGCGTACGTAATTAATAGACAGGATGCCACCGACTTCAAACCGTACATAATTAATAGATATATTGAAAACTCACATGGCTGGAGAAGATAATATAGTAGAGTTTCTTCTTCTTCAAACAATAACAACTTCTGGCTGCCAGACCATAAGACCAATCATTTTGAAATTTTAAACACGTGCTCTGCTTTGCGACCACTACATTACTTTGAAGTTTCACATCGATCAATGAAGCGGTTCAAGAGATGTAATTTTAAAAAGATTTTCGTGCAATCCAATATGGCCACCAAACCATTCGACGTATGAATTATTCAAGAACAGCATGGTATACTCAAGGCATGGGGAACATATGTTTGATGTTTCTGTTCAATCTGATCAGCTGTTCTGGAGGAGTGGCTTTTCAAAGTTTTATTCTTCAAAAAATCATAGCCGCCGAACCATGTGACCTATGACGTCATAATTATCATGACAAATTCTACAGGTGGAGGTGCACCTATGGTGAAAATTTCCTGTCAATCGGACCAACGGTTGCAGAGAAAATTATATTTATTCTGTGAGGAAAAACAAACAAACAAACAAACAAACAGACTCAAATGCAATACACTCTCATCTGGCGAGGGTATTAAATCAACTGGGAATGAAGGAGAAGGTTTATCTGCGCAAACGGTCACCCATCGTTGCCTCAAAACTAGCCATTTGGGGAGGGGGTTGATTAAACATTTACTGCAAACACGATAATTAAATCAAAAAATACAGTACCTTCCGTGGATCGACCAAAATTCCAAAGGCAGTAGCAAGGAGAGAGGAAAATTGCTGTAAAGAGAATTTAAAAAAACGGAAATAGAGTGAAACTGATGTTAGTGCACACAACTGTCATCAGCATTCCACACTTGCATCAGTGGCACAGATAACATATATGGAGCACTGGATCAACGGCACAGCTAACCTACAGGGGGCACTGCATCAGCAGCACAGCTGACATGCAGGGGGAACTGCATCAGCAGCACAGCCAACCTACAGGGGGGCACTGCAGCAGCAGCACAGCCAACCTACAGGGGGCACTGCAGCAGCAGCACAGCTGACGTTCAGGGGGCACTGCATCAGCAGCACAGCTAACCTAAAGGGGGCACTGCATCAGCAACACAGCTGACATACAGGGGGCACTGCATCAGCAGCACAGCTAACCTAAAGGGGGCACTGCATCAGCAGCACAGCTAACATGCAGGGGGAACTGCATCAGCAGCACAGCTTACCGAAAGGGGGAACTGCATCAGCAGCACAGCTAACCTACAGGGGGCACTGCATCGGCAGCACAGCGAATTAAAGGGGGAACTGCATCAACAGCACAGCTAACCTAAAGGGGGCACTGCACCAGCAGCACAGGTAACCTCAAGGGGGCACTGCACCAGCAGCACAGGTAACGTTCAGGGGGCACTGCATCAGCAGCACAGCTAACCTAAAGGGGGCACTTCATCAGCAGCACAGCTGACCTAAAGGGGGAACTGCATCAGCAGCACAGCTGACGTGCAGGGGGAACTGCATCAGCAGCACAGCCAACCTACAGGGGGGCACTGCAGCAGCAGCACAGCCAACCTACAGGGGGCACTGCAGCAGCAGCACAGCTGACGTTCAGGGGGCACTGCATCAGCAGCACAGCTAACCTAAAGGGGGCACTGCATCAGCAACACAGCTGACATACAGGGGGCACTGCATCAACGGCACAGCTCACCTCAAGGAGGAACTGCATCAGCAGCACAGCTAACCTAAAGGGGGCACTGCATCAGTGGCACTGCATCAACGGCACAGCTAACCTTCAGGGGGCACTGCAACAGCAGCACAGCTAACGGACAGGGTGCACTGCATCAGCAGCACAGCTAACCTGAAGGGGACACTGCATCAGCAGCACAGCTAACATGCAGGGGGCACTGCATCAGCAGCACAGCTTTCCAAAAGGGGGAACTGCATCAGCAGCACAGCTAAACTAAAGGGGGCACTTCATCAGCAGCACAGCTAACCTACAGGAGGCACTGCATCAGCAGCACAGCTAACCTACAGGGGGCATTGCATCAGCAACACAGCTGACATACAGGGGGCACTGCATCAACGGCACAGCTCACCTCAAGGGGGAACTGCATCAGCAGCACATCTAACCTAAAGGGGGCACTGCATCAGCAGCACAGCCAACATACAGCGGGCATTGCAACAGCAGCACAACTAACCGACAGGGGGCACTGCATTAGCAGCACAGCTAACCGACAGGGGGCACTGCATCAGCAGCACAGCTAACCTCCAGGGGGCACTGCATCAGCAGCAAAGCTAACATACAGGGGGCACTGCATCAACAGCACAGCTGACATACAGGGGGCACTGCATCAGCAGCACAGCTAACATACAGGGGGCACTGCATCAGCAGCACAGCCAACGTACAGGGGGTACTGCATCAGCAGCACAGCTAACATGCAGGGGGCACTGCATCAGCAGCACAGCTTACCGAAAGGGGGAACTGCATCAGCAGCACAGCTAACCTACAGGGGGCACTGCATCGGCAGCACAGCGAATTAAAGGGGGAACTGCATCAACAGCACAGCTAACCTAAAGGGGGCACTGCACCAGCAGCACAGGTAACCTCAAGGGGGCACTGCACCAGCAGCACATGTAACGTTCAGGGGGCACTGCATCAGCAGCACAGCTAACCTAAAGGGGGCACTTCATCAGCAGCACAGCTGACCTAAAGGGGGAACTGCGTCAGCAGCACAGCTGACGTGCAGGGGGAACTGCATCAGCAGCACAGCCAACCTACAGGGGGGCACTGCAGCAGCAGCACAGCCAACCTACAGGGGGCACTGCAGCAGCAGCACAGCTGACGTTCAGGGGGCACTGCATCAGCAGCACAGCTAACCTAAAGGGGGCACTGCATCAGCAACACAGCTGACATACAGGGGGCACTGCATCAACGGCACAGCTCACCTCAAGGAGGAACTGCATCAGCAGCACAGCTAACCTAAAGGGGGCACTGCATCAGTGGCACTGCATCAACGGCACAGCTAACCTTCAGGGGGCACTGCAACAGCAGCACAGCTAACGGACAGGGTGCACTGCATTAGCAGCACAGCTAACCTGAAGGGGGCACTGCATCAGCAGCACAGCTAACATGCAGGGGGCACTGCATCAGCAGCACAGCTTTCCGAAAGGGGGAACTGCATCAGCAGCACAGCTAAACTAAAGGGGGCACTTCATCAGCAGCACAGCTAACCTACAGGAGGCACTGCATCAGCAGCACAGCTAACCTACAGGGGGCACTGCATCAGCAACACAGCTGACATACAGGGGGCACTGCATCAACGGCACAGCTCACTTCAAGGGGGAACTGCATCAGCAGCACATCTAACCTAAAGGGGGCACTGCATCAGCAGCACAGCCAACATACAGCGGGCACTGCAACAGCGGCACAGCTAACCCAAAGGGGGCACTGCATCAGCAGCACAGCTCCAGGTTAGCATCAGGTTAGCTGTGTCACTGCTGCCCCGTCCCGCCTGATTTGGCTTGTGCACGTCACATAATCGATATCGTGTTGTGAGTTTCGAAAAGAGTAGGTCACTGTGAGCCAGCTCACACCATGATATCCTTGCTTGATAGTCCAGTCAATCTACGCCATTTTGGGGTCGAACCCACCACAAATTGCAATAGTAATGAAACATGCATTTTTCAATGTCAAATTTAGTGGAGAATGACATACTAAAAGTCAAGGAGAATCGGAGCATTGGAACATTTCGAATTTTTGCAATCTTTAAGAGAAGGTTTTAAGCGAAAATCTGCATAAATTTTTCAGACCAAAAACTGTTTCCGTGCTAAATCCTTATGAGATCCTGCAATTTTATGTCCCTGAGGCCTGCAATGTAATGGCTTTATGTGAACAAGTTCATATCGTACTATATATACAAAAAAAATCGTTAAATAATATTGAAAATAATATTGAAAAAAATATATATATATTGAAAAAAAAAAAAAGTGTTTTATTTAATAATTGAATGAACTGCGATTCAAGCACCAACCTAAGAGCTTATTCTTCTTCGGGATCACTTTCTGGTTCTGACAAGGTCACATTAGAACAGTGAAGTCCTTTGCATTCACTGCATGCGTAAGAGCATTCCAGGCTGTACTTGCGACAGCTGCATCGTAGGGTGCTGCAGTCTGTTTTGCAGCCACAGTGGATGGCATCTAGAAGGTAACCTGGAGCAGGCTTCATCTCGGTCATCACGGGAACCATTCTCTCGTCACGGATAGCCCATCCCCAACCATTGGCATCCATGGCAACTCCTTGCCACTGCTGAACCTGAACATACACCCGTAGGCAATGTTGCTTTGCAGATGCTGATGTAGGGGGCAGGGTACGAGGCTCAACTCTGACAGTGCTTGTTGAAACCTTCTGGTGGAAGCGTTGAAGCCTCAGCATGTCCAGTGTTTCCCCGGGCTGGGCATTATACAAGCAAACCAGGGCATTCTCTCCAGCTGTCATGACATCCTCTTTTGACGCTCCAGGAGTGTTGAAGTTTGCCAAAAGCTCGGAGAAATACGCACTGGAGTTCAGCTTCTTCAAGGCTGTTGATTTGCCAATCGAGTAAATTATTGACGTGGTATCACAACCCAGGAGTCCATGTGCAACAAGAAGCTTGTCACAAACATTGCGTCCAAGTGTCTTTTGCACTTGCTCGATATTCCAACATCTTGCTTGCCTCCTTGACGTCAGCTTAGGCTCAGGTCGGAAGAACAGGTTGTGAGATGTGGGCCCTGCACGACTGCAAAGGAGAACAAGAAGATCGGTGTCGTCGCCAACTATCACGGTGTCCTTGGTGTTTGCACATGCAATGGCTGTCTCCACTATGAGAACATCTGCATCTGCCCTGGCATGATGAACAGCGTTGTGCCGCCGTTGAAGGTCATCACTCAGTAGATTGATGAAACGTTGTTTATTTGTTTGGTTGGCAAGGAAGTCATCTTTCTTCATAGTACATACCATGTCCGTTGTGAAGTTGACAAGGGGACTGCTGTGAGATCGAACGCGCCTGCTGTGCGCTACATCTTTGGTGGAGGGTGCGCTCACATATCCATCGAACACTATGACAGCGTTACCATACCTGTCTCCAACATACCTGTCCGGATGCTGAATAGACAGTTGTGCCAGTCGCTGCAGGTAGATGTACACAGATGTTGTGTACAGATTGTGGCCTGCAGCTGCTAGGTAGGGCAACATGTCGTGCAAAGCGTGCACGTGCAGACGCCAGTCACCAGTGCGTTCCGACCTCAGGAATGTCCTCAGAATGTCTATCATGTCCATGTATTGCAGCCATAGCTGTGCTGTACGCAGATCCTTCTTCGATTGTCGAGCAACATTCATGATGTCACGAACAGAGTCCAGAACCGGGGCTGAAAGGATATCTTCAGTGCAACCCTCACCCTTCAACAATGAATCATACAGGTTTCGTAGCTCACACAGGTCAACTGGGCCAGCTCCCACACTTTGCGACCCTGACTCGGTATCACGCGGATCCATGGCTGCCTGTCCTGCCTCGGTATCATGCGGATCCATGGCTGCCTGTGCCTCATCTATGCTTTGCATTATCGCGTCTTCACTTGGTTCGTCATCTCCTGTAGTGCCCTGAGGGCCATCATCCTGAGCCTGCGAACAAGCAGGCACTAGCGTACCAAGTACCCTTTCTGCGAGGAGAGTGTTCAGTGCTGCATCAACCAAGAGATGACCACGGATAGCTCGGTCATATGCCTTGCCAGAGAGCATGTGCGTTACAGTGTTCTCAGCATACACCAGTTCCAGAACAGAGCGCAGTCCAGATCCTGACATGATATTTCCAATACTCCCCAAGAAGCTCATCAACGTGTGGAAGCCTCCCAAGCGCAGTACAACCTTACGCAAGTCACTGCCCTCCGGTTGGCTTTCGATGATGGTAAGCGCCTTCCACCAAAGTGGTTGGTCAAATGTGATGATGACCTTTGCGTTGTACTGTTTGGCGTGCTCACATAGAAATGTCAATGTTGAATAGATGCAAGTTGGATCACTGCTGTTCATGTCGATCATGGGAAGCAGAAAGATTGCAGACTGACCTGGATGTACACCAGTGTGCACGGCTTGCATCATGCCAGACCATGCTGGTCGTGGTGAGCGCAATGTGAGGGACAGCTTCCAGAGGAGGTCAAGGTTGGTAGATCTGTCCTTTTCCATCTCATCTTGCAGAACCTCATACCTCAGAGTATCTAGACCATCGCAAGGTGATGTCAGATGCCGGATGTTTATCCGACCCACAGCTTCAACATCCTTCAGTGTCACAGATAAACGTGGCATTCTTGTTGATGTCCGGCAGGGGCCAGGAGTGACAGACGCAATCATTCCCATCCCGTGGAATGTGTTGAGGCCATCTATTGTACGGATGTTGTGATCGACATTGTCCGCCATATATTGGATGACCTGCTCTGGCCGGTAGTTTGGTATGTCTGTCCCTAGTGTAACTGCTGCACTCCGTTCATACCTTTGTATCTCATGATAAGAACTGCAATATCCGTGAGCATGGAGCGTGTCGATCAAGAACTTTGATGCAAAATGATGGTGCATCTGTACACCCAGTCCTATCTGTAGGGGTGCCAGCAGCACTCGGGGCCGAATTGCCTGCATGATTGCTTGGCCTACAGAACCGACTTTCCTATCAGCATCTCGGCCGACAAAGAGTGTTTGAAGAAGGAGTTTTAATGATTCCGGTAGGAACGACATGGCTTCTTCTGGTGCGGAAAATTCAGTTGAGCATGGATACATATCTATCGACTGTTCTACTAATTTCACATCACTTTTGATCAGTTTTGCTGCCGTCTCAATCAGTCTCATCTTCTCAGCTTCAGAGGTTGTCTCCTTTTCCCTTTGATGGAATTCGTGAATGATCGCAGAGGCCCTGTGGCGAAAGGTCACAACATTCTCTTTGCCATTTATTTCAGCGATGGCGATATCCTGACCAAACTGCTTTTGGATACATTCCTTCATGTAGGTGAATCCATATGGTGTGCAATCAGTTCCAGCAAGAAGTTCCCCCATTTTCTCTATGAGATCCTGTATCGTTGTCTGTTCCTCGTCATGGGCTTTGAGGTACTCTGCAACTTGTAGGAATGCATCGTTTCGTGTGTCATCAACCGGTCTACCATACTTAGGTCGCTTGCTTGGCACTGTAAGGAACTGGCGTGGAATCTGCTTCCCAGTTCTGAAGTTTACGCTACATACATTGTGATAGACTGCGTCAGCGGCATGCAAGTCCTGGGCGAATTCAACTCGAGCCTTTACTGTCTCTGCCAAGGCATCATTGCGTTTAACACAGCTCTCTGTAACCTTGCTCTGGAAGTCCGTTGTTCGGACTGGTATAAGTTTATGTGTTTTTTCTCTAGCCTGGTACTTGTCTGGTGTTCCACAGAACAAACAGTGTTGGCTGTAGTCAAAAGCAAGACTGCCAGATCGACGCGCACGCACAGTGCCGCTGGAAGCACCAGCACAGTCATATCCCCGTTTTCTGTTGTCTCGTTCAATAGACAGTTTGGAGCAGAAGTCCTTCCTGCAGTTGGTGTGTACAACTTGTCCAGGTGCAACACTTATATCAGCCTGCCGGACGTCATTTGCCTTGCTTATTCCATCACACCCCTTGGCACCTACTGTCGTGGTTGGTTCGCCGTTGCCGAGCGACTTGCCGCAGAAAACGCAATCGTCCATGCTACTGGTTCACCTGAAAAGAGAAGAAGAAAAGGCTATTAAGGTAGCTTTATCCCAAAATAGTCAACTTTGACAGCAAAGGATGAATCAATAAACATCACACATCATATTGAAGGACATACCATAAAGTATATATTTTGCAAAAAAATTTGCATAATTTATGCTAATTACATATTCAAAATGGCCGCCGAGAGGTGAAAACCACATTTTTTTCAAACAAGATATCTCCGTCAAAGTACAATATAAAGTCGCCAAACTTGCACATATTATCAACTGGGAGTTACTAAATGTTGAGTTACTAAACCCTCAGAGACGTTAGAGTCTTCCTTGATCAGTGGTTTGTCGATATTTGGGGCGATTTTCCTCGAAGAACTACAAACATTTTCATCATGGCTACTGGTTTCGTCTATGGACGCCGCCATCTTGCTTTTCTAATCGAAGGGAACTCGACCGCAATGTTTGCGTTTTTTGCGCCGACCGGACCGCGATGAACACCCCATAGCAGATAAAACGATTCAAAATGTTCTAACGATCAATTTGATGTAATTTGGACCAAGAACGATGATCGTGGAGAAAAATGGTGGACGATAGAAAATTGGTATGATTTTTCAGAACACAAAGACAGGACGCATCAGTTCAGGCAGTTGAGGCGAGGCGAGGCAGGGATTATCTGGTTGAGGCTTCTGATTGGTTCTCAGCTGGATTGCACTATAGGCTATTCCGAATCTTTTGATACCACACTTTTTGAGATTGGTTATATAAAAGCGACCGTATCCAAGGTCCAAAGTCGTTGCTATGGAGATCATTGTTCGTGTAATTAAATTTTATTCACCTAATTAGGCTTTGTTCACCTAATTAGACGAGAGTAAAATCTAATTTGATATAAGAATATTGTTGCGGATATGGGACTTGGCCTCAATATCCGCTTGTAAATACTCCCCTATTTCCCCAATACTCCCCAACTATCCCCAATCCCCCATTCCCTAGTCCCATTGCCTGTAAATAACACTCTGTAGAACCGACCTTCCCCTTTTTCCCCCATTAAATGTCGTGCCCAGGTCCACCGCATCTCACGTAGACAACTTTCGGACATCTTGCTAGTTATTCTTAGTCTATGTCAGTTAAGGACTCGTTTCCATTAATTCTGACTCTTCGTTGCACCAGAATGTGATTGTATGGCACCAGTAGTGAGTTTAGGACCTTCCCATACCTCCTCCCATCTTCCCCATGAAACTACAACAACTACAACAACAACTACAACTACAACAACAGAGGAGATTGGGGGCGGCGCGGCGCGGGGAGTGTGCGTCCTCACACCGGCGTGGTTAGCCGCCATTGCCCATGCGCTCCACGGGGTTACCACGAAGGGGCCGGCTGTCAGCTCCTCGTCAGGGGCGGAGCCGGTAACCCCCCCGCACCCAATAAGAAGGGCGGACCGATTCCATCTGGGGCGGAGCTAACGAGCCGAGGGCGTGTCACTCCCCGCCGGATATACGCAGCCACTTACCGGACGTGACGTCAGATGCGCCCCCAGCTTGAGAAGACAAGTCACCACCTCCGAGCGCTGAGTGAGACCTCCCGCATCTTTGGACCGGACCGGGTCGATTCTGTCCTTGAGCCAAGAGTGCACCTTGAGCCATCGATACCCGCTTTCCTTGCCATCAATCCCCGTGTGAGTCAGTTTTGTCCCGTTTATCTGTCGTCTGTCGGGGCTAATATAAGAGTGTGTCTAAGTGCCTGCCTTTCTATGCTGTCCCTCTTGTCGTTGTAATCTGACCTTCCGCCCTAATATAACCTCCTCCGGAGGTCTTGAGAACCGTATCCCTGGTGTCGTGTCATTTTAATCCCAGCCGTTGTGTCCTTTTCCTTCATTGATTTAGCGTAGCGCGACTCGGCAACGTTCGAGTATAATCGGGTAACTTGTGCGGACACGGCGGCCATTCCGCTCGGCCCACCATAACATCAAAGTCGTGTCTGTAACAATTGGTGTCAGGAGTGTCGGATTCGGACCTGGGACTAAATTTGTTAGGCCCAAATTTTGGGAAGTAGAATTCGATCCGGAGCGCGTTTACGCGCTCGAAATTATAAAGGCGAAATTTGATTGTGTTTTACAAAATATAAAAACCCGAATTTTGAAAGTCGCGCTATGGCGGATCAAGACAGCTGGGGTCCGGTAGAGGAGAGTGAGGCAGGGTCGGTCCAGGACCAAATTGAGGGACGCGAGGAGAGCGAAGCAGCGAGGGTAGCAGACGCACAAATTAGCGTCGTTGCGCCCGACATTGCGGGTGCGCAAAATGGCGCCTCGCTGGTCGCGGCGCCCGCGACCGTGGCAGCGCCCCTGGTGGATTCGAACCTTTTCCTCCTGCAAATGAGGGCCTTTATGGAACAAATGGGAGACCAAATTGGAGGTTTGAAAAACCGGATGGATGCTCAGAGTGAGCGATTGGAGGGCCAAATGGGGGTAATGGGAAACCAATTGGGGGTAATGAGGGACGAAGCGAGGGGTACCGGTGAGGGATTAGACAATAATTTTAAGGGATTAGACAATAATTTTAAGGAATTAGACAATAATTTTAAGGGATTAGACAAGAAATTTGGGAAATTAGACAATAGATTAGGGGAAATACAGGAGGGGTTAACGGGGGTAGAAAATAGAATGGCTGCCCAGGAGAATCAGATAGAGGGAGTGAAAAATGGGTTAGAGGGGTTAGAAAACAGTATGGAAGGCAAATTGAGGGACATGAGGGACCAAGCGGAAAGGGAAGTTAAACAAATGGGGCAGCAGATAGAGGGGGTCAGAATGGGGGTAGAAACCAAACTGGATGCTCACAGGGAGGAAATGGAGCAGATGAGGGTGGCATCTGGGCAGGAGATGCAAGTGATGGGAGAGGAGATCAGAAGAGGAGTGAGTGAGGAGGTCGGAGGAGTGCGCGAGGAGGTGAGGCACTGTAAGGAGCACATGGAGAAGGAGGTGAGAAAGGGGACTGTAAAATTGCAAGGGGGCATAGAGGACCTGACGCAGGAGGTGGAACAGCTGACGGAGGGACAAAAAGGACTAACGGAGCAGGTTCAAAGGAACACTGCGGTATTAGGAGGTTTAAAAGCGACACAGAAAGAACTAAAAGATGACTTGGTAGCGACGAAGAGGGAATGTCAGATGGTACGTGAGGGACTGACAACGAGGTTGGACGAGGTGATAGAGGTAATGGAGACGACGGACCGGCAGGTGAGGACGCACATGGAAACGGTCAAGGTAGCCTTAGAGGATGAGCTTGAGGAGACGTACCGGGACATAAAAGAGGTGAAGCAGAAATTAGAAGAAGTGGAAGAAGGGGTGAGCGAAATTAAGAAGCGACGGAGAGGGGATAAGAAAGAGATAAAAGAGGAAGTAAAAGAATTGGTCCAAAGTCTGTGTTTGGATCGTAATGATGTGCTCATTAACCGGATGAGGGATTCGCAGGTGATGGAGGAGAAGCGAAGAGGAAGAGGACCCGGTGTAAGTGGTGACCAATATGGTCGTGCGTATGATGCGCCAGGGGATTTAAGAAGCTTGGGGGTCGAGATGGACCCGGGTGTTCGTGAGAGGCCGTTGGTGAAGTGTGCGACAGGTCTGGTGTGCGAAAAAGGTGTGCGAGAAAGTCCGACTCTGGGGTGTGTGAGGAAAAAGTGCGTGCCAAGGAGTGAGGGTGCTGGCGAGAATGAGTCGGTCGTAGCGCGTGTGCGAGGGAGCACATGGAAGCGCGGTGTGGTAAGTGTTACAGAGGGTGTGACGGGAGAGTGTGCGCAAGAGTGTGCGCGAGAAAGGTGTGTGACGGACGGGTGCATGGGGAAAGAGTGCGCTGTCAAAGGCAAGGAAGAATGCACACCTGTGGTGAGTGTTACAGAGGGTGTAACGGGAGAGTGTGCGCGAGAAAGGTGTGTGACGGACAGGTGCATGAGGAAAGAGTGCGCTGTCGGGAGTAAGGGTGAGTGCGCTGTCAAGAGTGGAGGTGAGAGTAGTAAGAGTGACACGGAGCGTGAGTTGGTTGTGACAGGTGAGAAAGGATGCACACCTGGAATGGTAGAGCGTGAGTGGGAATGCACGCTGGAATTGGTAGTGAGGCACGTGGTTGGGTGTGCGAATGAGAGCACACCTGTGATTGTCACAGAGGAGGTGACCGAGGAGGGGGCGCGAAGAGGTGTGTTGGTGAGGTGTGCGACCAACGAATGTGTGCCAAAGTGTTCGGTGGTCAGGTGTGTGACCAAGGCTGTGAGTGGAATGAGGGTACCTGGGTGTGTAAGGGAAGGTACGAGGAGCATGGGAACGGCTGGATGTGTGAGCAAGGAACGGGCTGCGGGGTGTAAGCGTCCAGGTGAAGCATCGACGGTAACCGGTTTAGAGGTTAGGTCGACTTTTAGCCGAATCGGGCCCTCGGTGCGTGCTGGGCCTCGCTTTGAACGGCCGCGTCCGTGCTCCACTAGGCGGAGCGGGCAGCCCGATAGAAAGGGTCGTCATGGCGACCACTTTTTGTTGAGGCAGTCCGGCAGGTCGAGATCGGGACATTGGATGGCTCCACGCCGAGATGGTGCGTGGGATCTCGGCCCGGGTAAGCCCCCGTCCCTGCACCGAGTGCCGGACGCATCCAGCGGCTGGCACAGAACAACCCGCATTCATGGCTTGGCTTTACGAAGCCGGGCTTTGGACAGGAATTGGCGCACCGAGAGGCATTAGTGAGTAGACTGGGTGATGAGGTTAGTGTTTTGGACCCAAAATTAGAGAAAAACAAAATTTGATGATTGGCAAGGGATTGGCAGTAGTGATTGGCAGATGATGGGTAGTGATTGGCAAAATTTTTGATTTGTTGAAATTTGATGTGCAAAATTGGTAGTGAGCGATGGGCCCGGTGGGTAAGGCTGGCATCCCTGCCGCCCTTCCCATGGTGGGGCAAATGCGCAATAGCTTATGGGGTGTATGGCAGTGAAAACTAGCCCGGGTGGGTTAGGATATTGATAGGGCCCTAGAAGATGACATTAGGTGACGTTAAGGTTAGTTAGTGACTGATACCTGTAGTGGGGACTCAGGTAGATTAGTGTGGATGATAATGACGTGGGAGCGCAATAGTTTAAAGGGACGACTGGGAAGCGCAAGTTTCAGAAGGGAGTGGTTAGCTGAGATGATGCCGTGTGTGTGAGAATTGAACAGGTGTGATTGCACAGGTGTGCAACTGGACAGGTGTGTGGAGCAGTGTGTGAGTAATGAGTGTTGTGGATCAGCGCGAATGCGCTTGGGGAGAGAAGGGTGCAAGTGGCACCAGGTGTGAGAGCACAGGTGTGCAGGTACAGGTGTGTGGAGAGAGTTGGAGTAAGTGGTACGGAGTGGTGTGCATGGTGCGAAGGAGTGGATGGGGGAAGAGTGGACCCCTTTCACGAGTACCCGGGGCGGGTAGTGTAAGTGTTAGGTAGAGGGTATAGGTAAATTGTGGTTGGATATTGGCATTTGTGGTGCGGTTGCAGAATGGTGTTGTGGATGGGTGCATTAGTGTTGTGGAAATGGCTGGGCGTGTAGCCTGTTAGTGTGTGTAGTTGGTTGGGCACTCCACCACTGTGAGGATGTCGGCCAGGTGAGGCCGCAGGTGGGCTCTGGGAGCCGTTATTGTCAGTGGGTGCCTGAGGATCCCGGGTGTGGATCGGGTAGCCCAGTGCCAGAGAGGGCACCGAGTGGGGAGAGCGCCAGAGGGCCTTCCCCAGGTAGTTAGGATAGGGTGAGGAGCAGGTAAGCTCGGAGGCAACTGCAGTGGTGGAGGTGTGCAGGTGGGTAGACCCGCTGGGAGAGGTACACGCCACAGCCCAGAAATTGTGCGAGGGCACCGAGAGATGAATCGGGGGAGTGAGACCCCAAATTGAAAAGCACCACAGTTTGGTCAATGGGAATTGGTTTTTAGAACCCATAGTGTAAGAGGGCCAATGGTTTGGCCGGAGAAAGACCCCGGGTAGTGTAAAGTTGTTAAAGTCATTTAGGAAATAGTTAGGATTGATGAACCTGTCGCACCATACGCAGCCACCTACCTGAGGTGATGATGATGACTCCACACCTGTGTTTTCTTTGTTCTGTGTGCAGGAACTGAGAATTGCTGTGTGGATTGGTGAGACGCATCACGACGTGGATGAGACATTGGGGTGATTCCATCTCTCCCTCCCTAGGAGGGACTGATGATGAATTGGTGATAGCAAATTATGATGAGAGTTGAAAATGGCAAATTTGATTGGTTAGGAGGGAGAGAAGACGAATTTGGTTTATGGGAGGAACGGGGAAGACAGTAGGGACGTTTGTTGATTGGTAAAGTAGATGTTTATGGGTAGTGTTGTGTTTTGTGGATACAGTAAGGGGTAAGGGAGGGGCCATGTAGGTTACCTGGTGGGAGGGGGGGGGGCGTACGGTAGGAACGTACCTGTCTCACCTGGTTCCCATGTGCCCCCCAGTGTGCATCATCTTATATTGCATGCACTTTTGCGCCCTTACCACCTTACTCACTTGTCTGCTTCTTTTGTCTCCCACCTCCGAGGATCTGGCTTTGGGGTAGAGAGAGAGGAGAGAGAGGTGCTGGCTACGCAGTTGTGGGCCTGCACTTTCGCTGCTCGCTGCCTGGATCGATACACCATATGGACCGCAATTTTGGTGGCCACCCACAATGGACCGCAGTTATTTTGCGGCCAAGCACCACCCGTGGATGGACCTATGGGTCAACGTGGCACTTATGCCAAACAGGTGAACCACTTATAGTTGGCCCCCTGACGGCCACAATAAAGAAATGGACGCGGTTGGCGCCTTTTTTTTATTTTTTGAAAGAGGCAAGAAGGCCAAGTGCACCACACGAAGAGCAAGAGACACCTGCAGGGTTAGGGGTTGTTGTTTTTATTTTAATAAACAATGGTGACTGCACCGATTGGTGCTTGGGGTGGTGCTTTTGGTGCTTGGATGGGGTGCTCTGCACATTATTAAAGGCCGTAAGGCCACAGAGCACTCGTGGGTTGGTGTATCGATGCTGGCATGCGTGCTCCCTCTATGCATAACATCTGCTTGTGTTCCTCCAAAAACAGGTCCTGGATCGTAGTGTAAATATCAGCGTAGTCTTGTAAATAATGCTCCCTACCGGCTGTATGTTTAGTTTGCGAATTCTTTCCGGATTCGGTTATCCTGTGGGTGTGTTTCTGTGAGGAGAAGGGTGCAACGTCGCAGGGGGACATATTTACTCATTTGTGAATATCTGTAAAACTGTCGCACTCAGGGTAGAGTTAATAGTAGAGGGAACTACATCTGAGTGCCACACTAAAATAGGTAAAAATTTATCGGGTCGGGACGCCCCGAGGGTAGAGAAGGGTGCAATGTTGCGGATATGGGACTTGGCCTCAATATCCGCTTGTAAATACTCCCCTATTTCCCCAATACTCCCCAACTATCCCCAATCCCCCATTCCCTAGTCCCATTGCCTGTAAATAACACTCTGTAGAACCGACCTTCCCCTTTTTCCCCCATTAAATGTCGTGCCCAGGTCCACCGCATCTCACGTAGACAACTTTCGGACATCTTGCTAGTTATTCTTAGTCTATGTCAGTTAAGGACTCGTTTCCATTAATTCTGACTCTTCGTTGCACCAGAATGTGATTGTATGGCACCAGTAGTGAGTTTAGGACCTTCCCATACCTCCTCCCATCTTCCCCATGAAACTACAACAACTACAACAACAACTACAACTACAACAACAGAGGAGATTGGGGGCGGCGCGGCGCGGGGAGTGTGCGTCCTCACACCGGCGTGGTTAGCCGCCATTGCCCATGCGCTCCACGGGGTTACCACGAAGGGGCCGGCTGTCAGCTCCTCGTCAGGGGCGGAGCCGGTAACCCCCCCGCACCCAATAAGAAGGGCGGACCGATTCCATCTGGGGCGGAGCTAACGAGCCGAGGGCGTGTCACTCCCCGCCGGATATACGCAGCCACTTACCGGACGTGACGTCAGATGCGCCCCCAGCTTGAGAAGACAAGTCACCACCTCCGAGCGCTGAGTGAGACCTCCCGCATCTTTGGACCGGACCGGGTCGATTCTGTCCTTGAGCCAAGAGTGCACCTTGAGCCATCGATACCCGCTTTCCTTGCCATCAATCCCCGTGTGAGTCAGTTTTGTCCCGTTTATCTGTCGTCTGTCGGGGCTAATATAAGAGTGTGTCTAAGTGCCTGCCTTTCTATGCTGTCCCTCTTGTCGTTGTAATCTGACCTTCCGCCCTAATATAACCTCCTCCGGAGGTCTTGAGAACCGTATCCCTGGTGTCGTGTCATTTTAATCCCAGCCGTTGTGTCCTTTTCCTTCATTGATTTAGCGTAGCGCGACTCGGCAACGTTCGAGTATAATCGGGTAACTTGTGCGGACACGGCGGCCATTCCGCTCGGCCCACCATAACATCAAAGTCGTGTCTGTAACAATATGATAGACCATTATATTAGCTTTCAAAATTCATTGATATGTATATTTTCGAAAAAATTCAATTTTATTGGGATAAAGCTACCTTAAATGTCAATTATCTCAATATATATACCTTTACATGTCAAATGTATTGTAAAACCAGGGCATAAGGCCTGTCTTACACTCTTAAACACTTACATTTCTGACATCTTTTGAGAATGTGAACGAAATAACAAATTAAGTGCATTATTTTGTGCCATTTTTATTAGCTTATTTTCGTGCATAACTGTCAAAAAGTGGTTGCTCGAAATGAATGTGTTCCAATGCCTCGTTATTCCTTGACTTTTACTATGTTATTACATGGGTCAAAAGAAGCAAAAATACCAAGTTTCATTACTATTGCAATTTGTGGTGGGTATATTCGTAAAATGACCGGCCTATGATGTTAACATTGCGTCATATATTAAAGCTGTGAGCACTAAAACTAAAAGACATGATGGACCAAATGACCTTTTGATCCAGATGAACCAAGTTGCCTCCAATTGATGATTTTTCTAGCAGCACCTGCATAAATGGTCCAGGTGAGGGAACCCTTCAACATATTAACCCGAGAGTTCGTTCGTACCTGCGCTGACAAATCCTTTAACGTGTCAGTTGCCAGGTCATCCATACCGGGTCTCCAACTTCGACTCCTCAACTGTGATCACCGTTTGACGAAGTCTACAAAACGTACATATGAGAGCGCTGAAACGCTGCGTGTCGTACTTCCGGGTAGCTGGTTGGTCGGTCAGCCGATGAACACTGTTGTTGTTGTTGTTGTTGTTGTTTTTTGGACATATTCCATTCTCGGCCTTAAAAATATGAGATAATTGCCTGTCAACACGTGAAGGTGCGAATGATTGAAGATTCCTCTCTGAAGTATCGTTTACTCAAAATCCAAAATTTGCCAAAACAAAAAAATGAATCAACGAATGTCACCCCGTTGACTAGTCAAATACGTAAAGAAAAATTATAGTTTAATTCACCAAACTATATTGATGGAAAACACCCTTCAATTAAACTTTTATTTCGTCCAATATATTGTGATCATGGCGAGGTAGTACGTAGTGGTGCCTCTTGCATTAAGTTCGCGTTTTCTTGAATTACTTGAAAAGCCGTGTATTACGTTGGCTTGAAAGTTACTTATTGGAGGTATAAAAAACAAACCTATTTGGTATTGTATCACGCTTTTCAGCTGAAGAAAAACAAAAAGTGAATGTGACGTAATACTAATGGTCTGGGAGGGCAAAGCCCACAGCCCAGAGCCCAGACCCAGTGAGGCACGCAGGGTGTTCGCGAAACCTTCTTCTGAAGCTTCCTTATCGTGACCGCTTGGAAGATTGAAACGACGATCGGTGAGCGATAGTTGTGTACAAATAAGCTGTCATGACGTAAGAAAATATAGTAATATACAGTGTCTAAATACTGTACAGTACAATTAAATTGCAGTACGGTAATAAAACCCACAGAGAGAGAGGAAAAATTGTTTGTGTCACCAAATCAATGTTAACTTGAGGTTAACTGGGTAAGTTGGCGATGCCTTTAAATTTATCCTCCATTGATTACATTATGATCAAGGTGTCAGATTATTCATTTATTGATGCTGCACAAAACCATTCGACTTCTCATTGGTGGATCGAGCTGTAGTGACGTCATCGCATGACGTAATTATGTCTTCTGTCATCAAAACTCATTACAAAGACATGGAAATATATATATATATATATATATATATATATATATATATATATATATATATATATATATATATATATATATATATAAAGTTTTGAGACCCAAGCTAAAGCTTTGCAGAGAGATCTGAAAGCAGTCATGGACTGGTGGTCCATGATGGAAGGAGCAACCAGACGTTTACCTGCACTGTGGAAAGACAGGCCTGAATGAAGGAGAAACCCTCCCATGTTATCCTTCAGCTCCCATGATGCAGACATTCCCAAGAGAACTAGTGGCAAACTTGTAATAATCAAGAGGTCATCCTCAGCACTGGGGAGGAAAGGGCTGCCCAGACTTTACAAAACCATAGGTACCTTACGCAACTGCAACCGGGTATGGTGCCTTATATATAAGAAGGTTGAGGATCTTCAACTTGAAGATCATTGAAATGTCCCACGATGAAGCTGAGTCCATGGGCTTATCAATTTGCCATCGCCGACAGGTCGGTGGTCTCTCTGCTCTCTTCTGCCTCCTTTCTGGTTTTGCACCCTCTCTCTCTCTATCTCTCTCCCCAAACTTCCGCAGGATGCACGTGTTCCACCAGCAACCCCTTTCTGGTGAAACTCCCAAAATCTAGGATCACTGCTCACCTCTGCTTATTTGTTCCTCTTTCTTCCCACCTGTGGAACCAACTTCCACATTCTCTTCAATCTCATTCTTACCTCCAGGTCTTCAAGGCAGTTGTTGCCCCCAAATTTTGAATTTCTGTCCATCTTGGGGATTCGGGATGAATCTTGCAAATAGTTTTTGTAAGGTTTACAGGACTGCACCTGGATGGGTTTGAGGGCAGGGGCGGTCTTACCTATGGGGCAGCCTGGGCAATCAACCAGGGCCCCGTGCTGCAGGGGCCCCGACGGCCAGTGGGGGTAATTGCTGTAAGACCTACTGAAGAATTCGTTAATTGCATCACCCAGTGTTTCGATTGAAGAATCTGATCGTGTTTTCATCGACTGTATTTCAATTTCCTCTGATCGCAAAAAATTCCAACAACAACCAGTTATAGATGTCTACCTTCCCATCGCAAATTACCTCTTCCACTCGCGTATTTAGGTTTACGCAAATGATCTGTTCCTACAAATAGGTCGTATTTTTTATGCCCCCGCCCCCAATGGTGGCCAGAGGCATTATGTTTTTGGGTTGTCTGTCCGTCCATTTGATCCGTCCATACGGGCTAAAACTCTTTTTTCTGAGCAAACATATGTCCGATTGGGACAAAACTTTCAGCGTAGGAGTGACACCAATGTAGAATGTTTTTATGATAAATGTGATGTCATAGGTCACGTGGTATGACAGCTGTCTTGGATTAAACGCAAATAATTAAAATATATATTTCTCGGAAACCGCTGAATGGAAAAAATTGAAACTTGGCACATTGTCAAGTATTCACGATGGGGAACAAAAGCATGATAATGATATTGTTACAGACACGACTTTGATGTTAAAGTGGGCCGAGCGGAATGGCCGTCGTGTCCGCACAAATTACCCGACTATACTCGACGTTGACGAAGTCGCGCGATGCTGGCTCAATAAGAAAGAGAAGACACCCGGCTGGATCACAATAACACAATACGACACCAGGGGTTCAGTTCTCAAGACCTCCGGAGGAGGTTATATTAAGGCGGAAGGTTAGATTACAACTACAAGAGGGACAGCATAGAAAGACAAGCACTTAGACACACTCTTATATTAACCCCAACAGACGACAGATAAACGGGACAAAAGGCTGACTCACACGGGGGTTGATGAAAAGGACAGCGGGTATCGATGGCTCAAGGTGCACTCTTGGCTCAAGGCAGAATCGACTCGGTCCGGTCCAGGGATGCAGGGAGGTCACAGCGCTCGGAAGGCGACGTTCTTTCTCCAAGCTGAGGCGCATCTGACTCAGCGCTCGCAGGTGGCTTTCCTTCTCCAAGCTGGGTGCGCATCTGACTCACATCCGGCGCGGGGCCGCGTATATCCGGCGGGGAGTGACACGCCCTCGGCTCGTTAGCTCCGCCTCGTGGAATCGGCACGTTGCTTCTCATTGGGTGCGTGCGGGGGGTTTACCAGGCTCCGCCCTTGACGAGGAGCTGACAAGGAGCCCCTTCGTGGTAACCCCGTGGAGCGCATGGTCTATGGCGCTAATCGAGCCGGTGTGAGGACGCATCCTCCCCCGCTCCGCCGCCATCTCCTCTGTTGTTGTTGTAATTGTTGGGGAAGAAGATGGAAGGAGGTATGGGAAAGGTCCTAAACTCACTACTGATGCCATATAATCACATTCTGGTGCAACGAAGAGTCATAATTAATGGAGACGAGGCCTTAACTGACATAGAATAAGAATAACTAGGAAGATGTCCGAAAGTTGTCTACGTGTGGTGCGGTGGACCTGGGCACGACATTTAATGGGGGAATAAGGGGAAGGTCGGCTCTACTGATTGTTATTTACATGCAATGGGACTAGGGAATGGGGGATCGGGGAAAGTTGGGGAGTATTGGAGAAAATAGGGGAATATTTACAAGCGGATATGGAGGCCAAATTCCATATTTGCAACAATATCATTGGTGAAGTGTTGTACCAGTCATAAATGTTTTAATCGAATGCCTTATCCCAAAAATCTGAAATAGCCTGCACATAGTCTATGACCCATTTGTATTGAAATAGTAAATTTATGACATCAGAGGTCACATGGTTTGGCAGCCATATTGTATTTAACCTAAAACCTTTAAAAAGATCTTCTCCCAAACCACCGAAGACATCGACTCGAATCTTCTTCACGTGTGTCATTGACTGGACATGGGGATTAAAAGTTGATCACGAAAACATCATCAGTCACATGGTGTGGCAGCCATATTGGATTGAAGGAAAATATGAAATAATTATATCTCAGAAACCGCTTACCTATGAATGTGAAACATTTACAAATGGCATCTAACATCCTTGTTGCCTATGGTTTGAAAATGATGACGTCGTGGGTCACGTTGTTTGGGCTACTTCAGTTTGGGCTAAAAAAAAAAAACCGATTGTTGGGCTACTTCAATCTTCCAATGCTTGTTGACTTTATGGACTTGCTCAATGTTGGGATGCGAAGCGTTGGTTATTTGTCCCTCATTACTATACTGGAACCTCGTCGGTAAGGACTGTACTTCAGTGGATTGTCAGCCCAATGTTTTTCAAGTGCGGACTTGAAATGGTCGATTGTTCTTTGCATTGATAACGTATCCCAGTAGTGCAATCAATTTGTTGACGCGTCTGACAGAGAAATCATTTTTGCTTCGTTGTTGGGATCTGCGGATCTGTTTCCTTATCTTCATGCCATGGCTTTGCGTTCTCGAGCGCTCATCCACCAGAGAAAATGTCTGGACATCAGTTTGGTCGATTCCATTAACGATTTTGAATACCTGGATGAGTTCAGTCTGTTGTCTCATATACAGTCGTGGCCAAAAATATTGGCACCTTTGCACTTTTTTCAAATAATGCACCATGTTTTCCAGAAAATTGTTCAAATAAAAAAATATTTTGGTATCCACATTTGTATTTCTTTGGTTTGCAGTGGAACAAAACAAAAAAAAGCTGAAAAATGACTAAATCTTAGCTTATTCCACACAGAAATCCTAAAATGGCCCAGACAATATTATTGGCACCTTTTAGAAGTTGTTAGAAATAGATTTCAAGCAGATGATTCTCCTTTACTTTGGAATTGAACTCACCTATGGTGAGCTGCAGGTGCCTGCAATATAAAAATCACTTATTCAACCAGTTTAAATCGAGAAAAGGAGTCATTCTGCTGTTTTGTGTCACTGTGTGTACCGCAATGAGCATGGAGAAAAGAAAAAAACCAGAGAATTGTCTGAGGTCAGACACAAGATTGTAGCCAAATATAGACGATCTCCAGAGACCTTGATGTTCCTGTGTCCACTGTACGCAAGCCAATGCTATCAGGAAGTTTAAGGCCCGTGGCACTGTAGCAAACCTCCCTGGACGTGGCCGCAAGAGAAAACCTGATCGAATATTGCAGCGAAGGATTGTCCGAATGGTGGAGAAAGCACCTCGATCAACTGCCAAACAGATTCAAGCTGACCTTGATACACAAGGTACGACAGTTTCAACTCACACCATCCGTCGCCAAATCAATGAAAGGGAGTTCTACGATAGGAGATCCAGGAGGACCCCACTGCTGTGAGAGAGAGACATAAGAAAGCCCGAATGGAGTTTTCCAAAACGTACCTGAACAAGCCAAAATCCTTCTGGGAGAATGTTCGTTGGACAGATGAGACCAAATTAGAGCTTTATGGTAAAGCACATCATCTCTATGTTTACCGAAAATAAAATGAAGTCTTCAAAGAAAAGAACTCCTTCCCCACAGTCAAACATGGAGGTTCAGTGCCTTGAATGTGTGCATGACGTCATGAAATCAGGAGATTACCAAGGTATTTTGGAGCGCAAAGTTGAACCCAGTGTCAGAAAGCTGGGTCTCCGTCGAAGGTCATGGGACTTGCAGCAGGACAATGGCCCCAAACACACTTCAAAAAACACCCAGGAATGGTTGAAGACAAAACGCTGGACTGTTCTGAAGTGGCCAGCAATGAGTCCAGATATAAATCCCATTGAACACCTGTGGGGAGATCTGAAAACAGTAGTTGGGAGAAGGCGCCCTTCAAATCTGGTAGAACTGGAGCAGTTTTCACAAGAAGAGTGGGCCAAACTACCAGTAGTGTAGGAAGCTCATTCATGGCCATAGGAAGCGCTCGACTGCAGTTTTTTGTCCAAAGGCCGTGCTAACAAATATTAAGTCTTGGGTGTCAATAATTTTGTCAATGCCATTGCTTTTTCTTTTCTGATTTAAAAGGATATATTAAGTTCTGAATCAAAAACAAATATTCTGTAATATTAACAGTGAAATAAGGAATTGTGGAGACCAAATACTTTCGTCAATTTCAACTTATTTTAGAGGAAATTGTGAGTTATTTGAAAAAAGTGTAAGGGTGCCAATATTTTTGGCCATGACTGTATATGTTAAGCTGGGTGTCCTGTCTGCCAGCTTTAGTTGGTGGACATTGAAGATCTTTTGCAAAGAGTAGGCGAGTTATTGCCGGCACACTGAACACATAAAAGATTGTGCCTAAATCGACTTAAGTCGAACGTCAGGCTTAGCCACCCGCTTTGTGAAAGAGTTGCGCTAAAAACTTTCACCAGCTGACCCCACAAAAAGGTGGAAATAATTGGTTAAAGAAGAAGAAGTTACAGTAGCTATTTAAGAAAGGGCATGGTGGTGGAGAACTTGCACAGTTAGGCAAAAATTTTGCCCAATTCTGTATATTTTCTTTTTCCAATAGATCAACCCATATGGCGGAGGGGGATTCAAGCCAAGGTCTGGCTGCGTTTGTGGCAGCAGGTCGGACTGGCCGCAGGAATGGCCTGCCTGACTTTCGTGCCGCACCTGGAGGAACGGCTGCTCTTACCTGCATCCTCTCAAATGCTCTAACTCTCACAGGTATCGAAGCATATTCTAATATGTGAGAGGTCGAAGCTATGTGGAACAACATACCAGGAATGACTGAATCCAGGAATGACTGAATCACGTGGGTCATCTACCGGCTTCAGCTCCAGCCGGGTTTAACGCCCCAAACCAGAGTTACAGCCCTTAAGTCCCGTCACCTCGTCAAAGGGCACCAAGCTGACAGAGGGTTACGTGCACGCACTGTGCGCCAGGCAGATGTATAACTGAGCAGCTGGCTATGACATGCCGTATGTTATTCTACTGAGCGCTAATGAATAAACATAGGGGCAATACCCCTGGCGCTCACCTGGTAGAATAAACAGTATACTGCACTGACTAAAGGTATTTTAAACCAATTTCAATGGTTGCTAGAAGACAGGGCAGCATGTAGAATCATACTAATATAATCATAAGACTTTAAACAAGCAAACCAAAAAAAATCTCACCCTGGGGCAAAAAAGGGGGCAACCCTCCCCTCCCCCCCCGCTCCCACCCCGTATACCTCCTCAGACCCCAATTTTTCCAATGCCTTGAACAAACATTGGTACAACACGGGTGATTAAGGTTGTGGTGAAGTTTCATCAGAATTGCATGCGTAGTTTTTGAGGAGAAAGCAATTACCTATTTTGGGGGACAATCCCCCCCACCCCCCCGTAGACCCCAAAAGGGGTAGATTTTTTTTTAATGCCGTGAACAAACATTGGTACATCAAGGGTGATGAAGATTTCTGGTAAAGTTTCATCGAAATCGTGTGTGTGGTTTCAGAAGAAAAAGCAAATTCCTATTTTGGGGGGTCAAACCTGGATCCACTTTGACCCCCGGTAGACCCCCTTAACCCCGATTTTTTTTTTTTAATGCCGTGAACAAGCTTTAGTCACAACACAACAAACATCATTTGTGCCAAATTTGGTTGCAATCCCATTAGCAGTTTCGGAGAAGAAGTCTCAAGTGTTTACGGACTGACGACGCGCCATCGCATAAGCTCCCCTGAACTTCGATCCAGGTGAGCTAAAAAACACAGGAAATCGTCAATAAACAAAACAATAAACAACAAACAATATTACCCACAAAGCAATCCCAAGCAAAGCGGATTTCTTTACAATTATCTTAGGGCCCGTTCACTCACTCAAAAATAAGACAGTACAGGGAATACAGTATAAACGAGAACGGTACTTGGTAGAGAGCATACCTCCGCCAGACTGAACACCTGTAGTCCTTCAGTGTACCAGTGTCTGATTGGTGACCCGTCCAGGATTGGCCAAAAGGCAAACAAATCCATGTCTGGTGAGAATATGTCCTTGTATAACATGTAGCATGTGTAGCTATCGTTGATGAACCATGTTGTTGTTGTTTCGTATGCAGCCTGTGGCTGCTGGTTGCATCATTTCTCTGAAAGCGCGTTTGTGCCGCTCATGCAGTGCCCCAATTACCAGTGAGCTAGTACTCTATTTTGCCAACCTTGGAAGGATGACAGGCAGAGTCAATCACCCAAACGATCGACCGGGATTCAAACTCAAGATTCTAGGATCCAAAGCCGGCACCGTAACCGTAAGCCAGATCCAAAGCAACCCTAGGATCCAAAGCCAGCACCCTAACCGTTAGCCAGATCCAAAGCAACCCTAGGATCCAAAGCCAACACCCTAACCGTAAGCCAGATCCAAAGCAACCCTAGGATCCAAAGCCAGCACCCTAACCGAAAGGCAGATCCAAAGCAACCCTAGGATCCAAAGCCAGCACCCTAACCGTAAGCCAGATCCAAAGCAACCCTAGGATCCAAAGCCAGCACCCTAACCGTAAGCCAGATCCAAAGCAACCCTAGGATCCAAAGCCAGCACCCTAACCGTAAGCCAGATCCAAAGCAACCCTAGGATCCAAAGCCAGCACCCTAACCGTAAGCCAGATCCAAAGCAACCCTAGGATCCAAAGCCAGCTCCCTAACCGTAAGCCAGTTCCAAAGCCAGCACCCTAACCCTAACCGTAACAACAACAACAACAGGCATTTTAAGGCCATTTTCCCTGCAAGAGCGGGGGTTAGCCTTGCGGTCCCCATGACAATGTTCTCAATTTTGCCCTATTTTCTGCATCTCCCCTTGTTAACCCCCTTGCCCGCATTTCTTCTTCGACCATCTTTAGCCAAGTCTTTCTCGGTCTTCCCCGCCCTCTACTTCCTTCTACATTCATTTCCATCACTCTTCTCAACCAGTCACTTTCATCCTTCCTCAACACACGACCAAACCATCTCAACCTGTTTCTCTTCACAGCATCCATCACAGGCTCTATTCCCATCATCTTTCGCAATTCATCATTTGTCTTCCTCTCTCTCAACGATACTCCACACATCCACCGAACCATTCGCATTTCCACCCTTTCCAGCCTTCGTTGCTGCTCTACGTTCATTACCCATGTCTTGCTCCCATAAATCATAACACTTCTCACACATGCAGCATACACCTTTCCCTTCAGCTTCAACGACACTCGCCTCCTCGTCAGCACGCCACTCAGTTCCCGAAACTTCTTCCATGCACATCTCACTCGAGCAACCGTTGCCGAGTCTGATCCACCTTCTCCATTCAGCATGTCTCCTAGGTAACAAAATGTTTTCACACCTTCCAGCTTCACGCCGTCTCCAAGATCCAACTCAACATTTCCTCCATCTGCAGCTCCCTCTATGCACACCTTACACTTGAATGTAGCTGCCACACTGGCTAGTGGCTAATGACCCTCTCAAACCACTACATTTTTGATGAACCCACTCAGCGCACATTGGACATTGAATGGAATTCACTCTGACACCCTTCCTGCACACAGCACACGGCCACTTCCCAGTTCTTTCCACCTCACCACATGCTTTACTACTTGCCATCACCTTCGTTTTTCCGATATTCACCTTCAGACCTTTTGTCTGCATACATTCCTTCCACTTATTCATCTTCTCCTTCAGTCCATCCATACTTTCTGCAATCAACACCAGATCATCTGCATACAACAACTCCCACGGTAAACCCTCCTTTACGTTCTGAGCCAGCACCTCCATGACAGCTACAAATAGTAGTGGACTTAGTACCGACCCCTGATGCACTCCCACCTTCACCTCAAACTCACCACTGTTCCCGTCCTTCGTCCTTACAGCTGTGCGCGCTCTTTTGTACATTGCCATCACTACTATGATCAACCATTCCTCCACTCCTAACTTCCTCAATGCCCATGTCACTACTTCACGTGGAACCCTATCGAATGCTTTCTCCAGATCAACAAACCCAAGAAACAACTTCTTCCTCTTCTCCATATACTTCTCCTGCAACTGCCTCACAATAAAAAGCGCGTCTGTCGTTCCTAACGACACCCTAACCTAACCGTAAGCCAGATCCAAAGCAACCCTAGGATCCAAAGCCAGCACCCTAACCGTAAGCCAGATCCAAAGCCAGCACCCTAACCGTAAGCCAGATCCAAAGCCAGCACCCTAACCGTAAGCCAGATCCAAAGCCAGCACCCTAACCGTAAGCCAGATCCAAAGCCAGCACCCTTAACCGTAAGCCAGATCCAAAGCCAGCACCCTAACCGTAAGCCAGATCCAAAGCCAGCACCCTAACCGTAAGCCAGATCCAAAGCAACCCTCGGATCCAAAGCCAGTATAAACACCAGGCTGTTGATGAATCTGAGAGATTAATAATATATTGATGTATCACAAAATTGTGCACCTTTGGTGCTGACAAATATTAATGAAGGTGAATGGAACATGGAGTACATCCATTGGATGGAGTGCATTTGATGGTATGAGAAAATGTGGATGCATATAGGTGTGTGTGTGTCGGCTCCTTTATTTTGCAGCACAAGGCTGTGAGGTAGAATAATTGGTTGTGGATGTTGCAGGAGGGACTTGAGGGGACATCCGGGGTTTAATCAGCCAGGAACTTGTGCGTTACCTTCCAGACGGTGAAGTCGAAAACTCTCCCAACGGATCCATCGGCGCAATCAAGAGTTCTCCAAATTTCCTGGGGCAATGGTCACTCTCCTCTGCACCGACGTCGGCACCGCCATCCTGGGCTCCGACTTCGGCACCTCCATCTTAAGACCATCGGTCTCCCAAACCTTCTTGCATTTATATCCCAAACCCAATTTTTCCCCATTCCAGCCTGACTCTCCGCATCATTTCTCAGGTTATTCGTCATCTCCTTGTGTTGTACATTTTCATCCTCCTTTTGGTGGTTGTACATTGTAACGTGTGTGTAATGCTATTTTCATGACTGGGAAGGTGCAATGCCATGTGCATGGGGGACTATGCACATTTTCCGTGTGGACGCAACACTTGCTCTTTGCAAGTTATGTTCTTCAATTTGAAAGGAAGAGCTGCGTGGTGGAATATGATGCTTCTAACCTTTATATTAAGTGGAAGTAGTGGATCTCATCTCTGGCCTATAGGCTTGAAACGGTCATGTCTGAAACACCGACTCCCGGGGTTGCCCAGTGTATGTACCATATACCTGTACAGTACTCACCTTTTCAGCTGTCTAGTCGGGGTTTGACTCCCCGTGCTTCAAGTCCAGGGACTTGCATCGACGAGTATGCCATACTTATTAAGCCGGCTGTCTCTGTTTGTAGTATTTCTTGTGGATGTTAAAATATTACCCAACAGTTAATGAAAATATTAAGCCATTGTGTGCAGGTACCCTGATCAGGTGGATATATTAATAGCAGGATACATCAGCAAAACCATTTAGCTACAAAAAAGGATTCCATTCATCCTAACTTGAATACCTATTAATATCGGGAGTGCAGGTGTTGCTCATTGATTATGACGTAGTGAAGCTCAGCATAATGATGGGACAAATGCCACCTCCTGTGTCAAATTTATTTGAGTCATCTACTACGATGACTACTACTACGACCACTTCTTTAATTGCCAGAATTATTGCTTTTTATTCGTTGTCATCTCCATTTGTGGGTTACAGAAGGTGGAACGGAGCCCTCCCAAGGTCTCAAAGTATCCACCATCGTGTGTGTGTGTGTGTGTGTGTGTGTGTGTGTGTGTGTGTGTGTGTGTGTGTGTGTGTGTGTGTGTGTGTGTGTGTGTGTGTGTGTGTGTGTGTGTGTGTGTGTCTGTGTGTGTATATAATACACACACACACACACAGGTAGTCCTCTATTTACGTCCAGGATGCGTTCCTGGAAAGCAGGGTGTAAATCGTAAAACGAATGTGGTTTTCCCATTAATTTAAATGTAACTATTAAAGATGTGTTCAAAGCCATACCGCTACTTATACGTCCTCTCAAACGGAATAAACCCATGTATAAACAAGAACGGCACTCGGTCGAGGGCATTTCTCCGCCAGGTTGAACAGTTTATGTTTTGTATCCCACTGACAGGCCGGATCTGGATTCAGACCTGAACCAAAATCTAATCGGCTTGTTCTGGTCACCGAACCAGCTCATCCACCTAGTTTAGTCATAACTCGTCCACAACTTTTTTAAATATCATGTTATGTATCGCTTTTCACCCGATCTCTCAATGGTGAAGAATGACTTGATAATTAAATAATTCTCGTATCCGAATCCATATTTAGATCTTCACCAAAATCGAATCGTCCTTGTCACATACCCAACCAATCCACCAGGTTTCGTCCAAATCCGTCCACAACTTTTTGAGATATCCTGCTATATATAGTTTTGGCCCCATCTCCCAATGGTGAAGAATGACTTGATAATTAAATAATTCTCATATATCTTATCCATATTCAGATCTTCACCAAAATCGAATCGATTTTTCCTTGTCACACTCGCAACCTCTCCACCAAGTTTCGTCCAAATCCGTCCACAACTTTTTGAGATATCCTGCTATATATAGTTTTGGCCCTATCTCCCAATGGTGAAGAATCAGTTAAAAAACCCTACAAGCCGGATCCGGATCTTCACCAAAATATAATCATTTTGTTCTTGTCACACACACTACTTCTCCGCCAAATTTCGTCCGTATCAATCCAAAACTTTTTGATATCTTGTTCACAGACAGACAGTGGTGAAAACAACCTCCATCCATCTTCGGTGGTGGAGGTAATAATGTCACTGGGAGACACTTGATACAGTATACAGTACAAAAGTTGAAGGCGGGCACGTAGTACTTCAGTGAACTGTACATGCTTTACAGAACTACATCCGTGAGTGCGGAGGGAAGAGCTATGAAGGAGAAATGCATTATACGGTAATGTCACATTTTCGCTGAAGGGAAGGCGCCGCTGAAGGCGTTAAACCGAATATCACAGGCATACATCGAAAAGTGTTCCCCAATTCTTCCATGGCGTTAAACCAAAAATGCGCAAAATGAATGGGTGTAAATTGAGGAATGCCGGTACGAGTGTGCGCTCGTATGTGTGTGTGCGTGTGTAAGTTGTTGTTGGCTGCTATCGCCACACGTGGGTGGGTTTCAGGAGATGGAACAATGTGTGTGTGCGTGCGTGTGTGTGTGTGTGAGATAGATATTGGTGTATCTATATTAAAAACAAGCGTTACGCCTCGGTCCCCCGTCGGTGAAGTGATGTGAGTTGACAAATTGGAAGACGCAGAAAACATGCTATGATATGATATTTCGCTCACAAGGTTCAGACATACATGGAGGCGGCCATCTTGGATTTTGACGTGGCGACCCAATTTTCAATAGCGTTCTTCCTTATGCCTAGATACACCCACACACCAGATTAGAAGTTGGTACTTCGCTTATTTTTCGAGATATTTCGCTCACAAGTTTCAGACATATATATGGTGGCGGCCATCTTGGATTTTGACGTGGCGACCCAATTTTCAATGTCGTTCTTCCTTATGCCGAGATACACCCACACACCAGATTAGAAGTTGGTACTTCGCTTATTTTTCAAGATATTCATCTCACAAGGTTCAGACATACATGGCGGTGGCCATCTTGGATTTTGACGTGGCGACCCAATTTTCAATAGCGTTCTTCCTTTTGCCTCGATACACCAGATTAGAAGTTAGTACTTCGCTTATTTTCCAAGATATTCCGCTCACAAGGTTCAGACATATATATGGTGGCGGCCATCTTGGATTTTGACGTGGCGACCCAATTTTCAATGTCGTTCTTCCATGTGCCTAGATACACCCACACACCAGATTAGAAGTTGGTACTTCGCTTATTTTTCAAGATATTCATCTCACAAGGTTCAGACATATATATGGTGGTGGCCATCTTGGATTTTGACGTGGCGACCCAATTTTCAATAGTTCTTCCTTATGCTGAGATACACCCACACATCAGATTAGAAGTTGGTACTTCGCTTATTTTTCAAGATATTCCGCTCACAATGTTCAGACATACATGGCATCAGACATACATGGCGGCGGCCATCTTGGATTTTGACGTGGGTTGCACCCACACACCAAATTCGAATGCGGTCCCTTCGCTTATGCACGCACGCAAACACGCATGCACGGACGGACGGACGGACACACGGACGGAGGGAAAAACCATAGTCCCCCTTTCGCTCCGCTGTGCGACGGGGGACAAAAAATAACTCAACCCATCCCCTCTAAGACTAATGTCATCCCCCCTGTCTGAACTAGTACTTCCTTCCACCTGTGGCTAATGCTCCTGTGCAATGTTTATTTGCCCAGGTCTTTCACGAACCAGTTGGCCAGGCCTGACGTTCCGTTGAGGATGAATTTTGGATTTTTTGACAGCGTGCCGGCGATAACTCACCCAGTCTTTGCGAGCGCATCATGGAATCTTTTTTTTAACACCAATTAATGCTAACAAATGGGAAAAAAGTTTAACGTCTTGCTGTAGGACATTAAACTTTGGATGTCGGTACGCACATTGACATTGATGCCTCGCCATGCCTGGGAAAAACCAGGATGACATCTTATCGCTGGGTCGAGATTGGAACCCAGGCTAGACAGCGCATAGGTGAGTGCACGTACCTCTAGGTCATCCCACCGGTCCAATTGTACATCCTTGTATACCATAACTAAATTTCGGCTTCCTATCTCCCAACTGCATGCTGCAATCCAGTGGCGACCTGCACAGGTTAATTTGCCAGCGATAGGAATGTTTAAGACTGGTCTTAGTTTCCCTGAGCCTCCTCAGAGGGACGACTATGGGGCATAGGAATATTAATAGGAACTTGTCTCTGTATTACAATTTACTCTATTCAAAGGCTTTGATCAGACTATAGTTTCCATGTTGAAAATGCCAAGCACATATACGGCATTTTTTTAATTTATTTTTTCGCCATAAATTAATTAACCATTCGGTTAGAGATGTAAAAACAACTATTTACATCCTTGTTTTTATTCCTGCAGGTTGAAGTGAGTTGATATGATGGACTCTTCTAATTGTTGTGTTTTCAATGACAAAACCGCATTTGTTGCAGAAGTTGCGTCGAGTCATGATTGGCTGGATTTCTACCTTTGTGCGTGATGTTCTTATAAATGTTAGATTACTCTTCCTTCATGTTCTTAAGTGTTGTCCAGAAGGTCGAGAAGAGATGCTTATGATGTACATAGACTACGTTTGTATTGTCAGTGCACTTTGTTTGACTACTGAATAAATACGATAGATGTTGCTGGATGTCGGGTTTTTTGGATGTATAGTCAAGGCTTGTGGAAGAGCTTGTACTAGTACATTGAACGGATCAGTACGGCACAGGAAAAAAAGGAACACCAGAGAGAGGGGATGAGCAGGGGGGGGGAAACGACAACAGTGCAGTTGAAGGCCAAGACAGTGGGAGGTGGAAAAACAATGTGTGTGGAGGAATGGCAGGTAGGAGAGGATGCAAGGGGGGACAAGTTGGATACAGAAAGAACCTTCAATAATGGAAAATTGGAAGGAGGATGGATTTGAGTGGGGTTAACGAGGGTAGACGAGGTCATGGTTATGGATTGGGGACGATCAGAGATGGTGGTGAACAGCTGTCTTGAAAATCTGGAGGGAAGAATGAGATTGAAGAGGATGGAGGTTGGTTCCACATGTCAGGAAAAAAGAGGAACAAATCCTGGATTGAGTGAGCAGTGATCCTGGATTGAGGTACTTTCACCAGAGGTGGGTTGATTGTGGACTATCTGCAACCTGCAGAAACTTGGGGGTAGGGGAAGAGGGCAGAGCACAGAAAGAGCAGAGGGTGCAAGACCAGAAAGGAGACTGTAGAAGACAGACCAGCGACCTGTCTGTGATGGTGAAGCGATAGGCCCATATACTCAGCTTCATTGCAAGAGATTCCATTGATCTTGAAGGCCTTTGTTTCCACGGCGTCAAGCTGAGCAAGGTGTGAGGCAGGGGAGCCAGTCCAGATGGGAGAGCATTACTCTATCAAGCTGTGGATGAAAGCTTTGCAGGTGGATAGGAGCTCAGGTGTGCCAAGGAAATACTTTGTACGATGGAAGATGCCCAGTCATCGGTTGGCTTTGGAGGCAAACTTTGAAACGTCTGGATAAATGTTGTTTGAAGGAGGGAAGAGCTATGAAGGAGAAATGCATTATACGGTAATGTAAATGATAATTTATTTTAACAGCAGGGAGTGGAGTCATCAGCAAATGGATAAAGAGTATTTTCCAGAGAGACGGAGAGATCATTGATGAAGATCAGGTATCGGACCGAGCCCAGAACACTGCCTTGGGACACTCCAGCCTTGACGGAGACGAGATTAAAGGATTCCGTTGAGAGCCACACATTGGCTACAAGAGTAGGGGAAGTCAGTAAGCCATGTGTGGAGTTGGCCTTGGCTGCCAAAGGTAGATTTCGCTGACACGTCCACGCGTGATGTTGCAAAAAATGGCGAACTGCACCGCAAACCTTTATTTCCTGAAATTAGCCATCCATTCAGTATGTATGCACAGATTCTGGTTCTCATAGCGATTACCTGTAGTTTCCAAAAACCTTATTATGAATGCCAATTAACTGCTGTTTCAATGGGTTTTGTTATTTTGCTTGTCTTTATTTTTAAGTTCTAAATTCTCTCAGAAGCGTTTTTATGCCTCCGCAGCCGAAGGTACCGTGGCGTTATTTTATGCTGAATGGATTTTTTTTTACCAAACTTGGTACAAGTACGCACTACTATGATAAACCCATTGGATTTTGGCGTCAAAGGTCAAATGTCATGTGACCTTTGGCAGAAATATATCCATTGACGCATTCGCATGATATTCCGTTTTGTAGTTATGTTGGGGGGATAGAAATCAGCAGATATGACAGAAACGGTTTTTTTCAAACTCAACTGGACTATGTCCAGCTGAGTTTTTGTCGACACCCAGTGTCCGTCGTCCGTATGTCTGTCTGTCTATAATTCGACGTCTACGCTCTAAAAGTCACAAATATTGATGAAATTTGATGAAACTTGTTATGCAGCATCTTTAAGACAAACTACAGACTTGGCATTTAATATGGGAATTTTTTTTTTCTTCTTGACTTGGGTTTACTTTCTTAACTCAGTATATCAATCTGGTGAGTTTCTTTTACACTTTGGTGATTTATTTGTTAAAAGAACCATGTCACTGATTGTCTGTCGCAGCAAGAAGTCAACAACAGGATTATATCACAGGTGGCTTGGCAAAATGTACGGACAGGTGCATTTGACGATTGGCTTCACAGTTGGGTATACAAGGGTTGTTGCGTTCTGCATTAGTGTAAAACAACTGCTACACGTCTCCAAAAGTTATTGCCACTTCCTCTGGAGATGGTCCGTCAACTCGACAATGCTGTTTGTCATGGAGTGGTAGCTTTACGAAATTACGGCATGAAAGAGCGTGCTATTGCTCGGCAGTAAGGCATCACTCAAGGTGAGGTGTCAAAGATCCTGAAACGAAATGCTCAGAGGGGTGTCCCTACTCCAATACCGAGGCCAGGACGTCCCCGCAGAACCACAAGGAGGGATGATCGCCAGCTGCACCGGTTAGTCCGCAATGGCCGTACCAAGTCAGCTAATCGGCTTCGGGCTGAGTGGCAGCAACTGACAAATGTGCCTGTATCCAGAAGGCTAGTCAACCAACGACTGGTTCAAGCAGGCTATCATGCCAGGCGTCCCCTGAGAAAGCCACGCCTGACCAGACAACACCGCCAGCGCCGATTGCAGTGGTCCAGAGAGCATCGTCAATGGCAGCCAGGACACTGGAATCACGTGATCTTCAGTGACGAGTCTAGATTTCTGGTCTATCGTCAAGATGGCCGCGTCCGAGTGCGCAGACAAGTGCATGAAGCCTACAACAAAGATTGTATAGTGCCAAGAGTCCAAGCTGGAGGTGGTGGGGTGACCGTTTGGGCTGCTTTTCATGCAGGGGGCAAAACTGACCTGGTTGTTCTGAATGGAAACCTGAACCAGTTCAAGTACAGGGCCATTCTGGAAGAAACATTGCTTCCATTTGCTCGTGCAGCCTTTCGAGGAAACTTTGTCTTCCAAGATGACAATGCACAGCCTCATCGTGCTCGCATGATCCAACACTTTCTTGCTGACAGTGGTGTAGAGCATATGGAGTGGCCTGCCATGTCCCCGGATATGAATCCGATAGAGAACTTGTGGGCAGAACTAACGCGTCAAATCGACCACTTGGACCAGCAGCCGACCTCTGTGCGTGAATTGCAGCAGGCTAATGTCACTGCATGGCAAGCGATTCCTATCCAAATCTCGTGAACAGCATGCCTCAACGTGTACGTGCTCTCCTGAATGCTCGTGGGGGTTACACGAAGTACTGAACTGTAATTCTAGTCCGTAATCCCAGTCGTAATTTAACTTTTGTTTTTGTTAAAAAGAAATTTGGCTAATGTGCAAAATAGAGATACTTCTGGAAAACGTACAGAAGTTTAACACAGTACTGTACATGAATTGAGTTCGATATCAGTTTACATCACTTTCAAGGATCAATTTATTTGTTTCGAAATGTCAAATGTGGTTTTTGTTTCTTTTAAAGGTCACATTAACAAAATCTAGAATAATTTCAACATAATTCCAATGAACTTTTGGTTCTAAGTCATCTTGAAAAGTAAGTTCACCCCCACAAAAAAAATATTCCATATTAAATGCCAAGTCTGTAGTTTGGGATTGCATTTTGGGCGTTGCACGTCCAAAAATGGGCACGGCAGGGCGGCCATATTGAAAAATCAATTTTTGTCATATATTTTTGAGCACATTTAAACTATATAGTTTGTGGTTCTATTATGCATATTCTAACCATATTGATATAGACCATTTGAGTTCAGGTTCCCTGGAACCTCTCTAGTTTTTAAAGAATGAATCTGAGAGCGATGAACCGTTTAAGTCTAAACCAGCCTTGGAATGCAGAGCGCCTTTTTTTGGCACGCCGGGTCAGAATCATCTTCAATCGAAGGAAGAAAGGATTGGAGGCAATGGGTAAAGGGAGAGATGGAAAAGAGTGAGGGTTAAATGAGAGGAGTTGAGGTCTTGAGAGCTTGCTTGAGATAAAAATTTACATCAAACAGAAAAATCTAATTTCGCCGAGCAGAGCAAATGGAACATTTTTTTTTGGGGTGTTTATTTTGTCATGAGTTATTAAAGACTATTCTAAATATCGACAAAGAATGCTCTAATACACTTGAAAACAAGTTCTCTAATGAACAAAAACTTTTGCTTCAAACAACATTTATTATAATTATTGTCTCGTCATAAAAATCCCATTGAATTATAAGCATACATTGCATATGATGAAATAAATAAATGACATAATGATCAAAATAAATCAATGTTTCTGACTTGTTGAACAAAGTTTGATATGGAAGTGACCTTCGGAATTACAGTTTTGCCATCAGATGAACATTTGCCTTCATCTCGACAATGTGAATCACTTATGACCAAGCTTCCTTCTCCAACACATTTGATGCCTTTTGGATACCCGAGGGAATTTCCCACAGGCCAAAAGAATGTTCTGGAGTCTTGAAAACACAAACCGAGTGCCAAATTCAAACAATGACAGGGACTCTGGATTATCTGATATTTGGGATATCATTTCACTCCTTGGTTCAGGAATAGTTAGGAGAAAAGCATCTATGATGACAAATCGATGATTCCGGTAATTCGTTGATCATCGAGTATCCACCGAGGGAACAAATTGAATGGTACAAATCAGTTCAATGGTGAACGCGGTCAACATCAGCTGTGGTCTGAGGAATACCGGGTGATCCCACAATTCGAGACCACATCTTCGGTTATTTATACCTTAATGCATATGAAAAACACCGATCACTTTTTAAGGGAGCGGAGGGGTTTAAGGAGGCCACCTCAAATGGATGGAAAAATGAAACGAGTGACGTCATGAAAATATGACACATTGTCATGAGCATTATTTAAGGATGTAAGATATATATAAACATGCATATTAATGGGATGCAGCAAAATGTAATGTTGATTAAAAAAACCTCCTCCTACTTCCCAAAAGAAAAAATCAAGGAAAACTGGATTGCCACCGCTGATTGGACATGCTGATTGGACATGCTGATTGGACATGCTGAAAACGCGTGCACATAACCTGAGACGAGATTTCCAATGAGAAAAAAAATTTTTTGGGAGTTTCAAGAAAGACAAGAAAGGCAATAGAAATGTTTTCATCAAGTTGAGGGTGAGACATTTGTGACTTTCACCATTGAGGTTCGAGTGGTGTCAAATATGGAGAAATTTGGTTCATACACGTACTTTTCTGCCATATATACATCATATAAATAAAAAAGACAGACGATAATATCAGATAATTCCAAAAGAAAATTCTATCTGCAATTTCAGCCTTGGCTTGGCGGGACTTCATCCTCCTTGCTTCCATGTCCTTGTCATTTGCCGATTCACCTTTCTCATTGTCTTCCACAACGTTGGATTTCAACCCAGACTTACCTGGCAGGAAAAGAAAGGAAACTTAGACACCAAGGTAGTTAAGGTCTGGATGTACATCTGGCCTATCAGGAGGATACAAACCGTAAACTGTTCAGTCTGGCGGAGGTACGCACTCTACCGACTGCCGTTCTAGTTACCTCCGCCACCAAAGGTGGATGGAGGTTATGTTTTCACCCCTGTTTGTCTGTCTGTTTGTCCGTTTGTGAATAACATATCTCAAAAAGTTGTGGACGGATTCGGACGAAATTTGGCAGAGATGTAGCGTAGGGGACAAGGACGAAATGATTAGATTTTGGTGAAGATTCTGATTCGGCGAGTAGAATTTTTAAAGTGATTCTTCACCATTGAGAGAAAGGGTCAAAAACGGTACATAGCAGGGTATGTCAAAAAGTTGTGGATGGATTGGGACAAAACTTGGTTGACCGGTTGGGTGTCTGACGAGGACAATGCGATTTTGGTGAAGATCTGAATATGAATTCGGAAATGAGAATTATTTTATTTTTCTTAAGTGATTCTTCACCATTGGGAGACAGGGCCAAAAACGATACGTTGTGGGATATCTCAAAAAGTTATGGACGGATTTGGACGAAACTTGTTGGACAGGTTGTGTGTGTGACAAGGAAGAATCGATTCAATTTTGGTGAAGATCTGGATCCAGCCAGTAGAATGTAAAAAAATTCTTCACCATTGAGTGGCCTGGTGTTGGCTTAGCGGTTGGGGTGCTGGCTTGGGATCCTAGGATCCTGGGTTCGAATCCCGGTCGATCGCTGAATTAACGCCAGGGGGGTTGACTCAGCCTGTCATCCTTCCGAGGTCGGCAAATTGAGTGCCAGCTTGCTGGGATGAATGATCACGGTGTGTACCCTGATTTAGAATAGGTACACTGTATCCCTGCGCATCGTAAGAGCTTGACCAAGGGTTGGCGTCAGGAAGGGCATCCGGCCATAAAAACATCGCCTCAAACAGGGAACCATGATTGCCATGGGGCCCGCAAGGCTAACCTCCGCTCTAGCGAGGAAAAATGGCCTTAAAACGATCATTCATTCATATTCATTGAGTGACATGGCCAACCAGGCGGAGGTTTGCTCTCTACTGAGTGCCGTTCTTGTTTATCATGTCTCCAAAACTCTCCATTTTAAAAACTGACGACACCACATCAAACTGGTGTAGCTGCTCATGGGGGCAAGTCTGAGATTTGACATTTCGACCATCAAGTCTGATGGATCACTTGGTGGTTGAAACATCCGATCTGAGCCTTGCCTCCCGGACAGCAATGGTATTCTGAGGGTGTCGTTGGCAATCTTTTGGTGGGTCAGTGATGCAAAAAAACAACCTCTGAGTTTTGTGAGCAAATTCCTTGACGATTGGAACAGATGCACATCGGCATCTTTAATGCTAGAATAACCCGTGAGGAAACGCAGACGTACACGCCCGCCAATGAGTTGTGCTCCCGTGAAGTTACACGAATCGACGGAAGTAGCGCACTTGCATAGCGGAAGGGAAAATAGTCCGATTTTAAAACACGATTATCCAGCTTATTATCCTCCCAAAACAATTTATTTTTGTGCTAATGTGTCAGGGATATGATGCTCTAAAACATCTCTTCAAAAAAAATTAATGTTTGTGTTACTTTAACATCTTCCACTGAAACTTTGTACTTGGCTTTTACTATGAGTTTGAGTAAGTTTGAGTTTTGGGGCGATTCGCCAATTTTTCATGGTGTTATGCCCTTTTTGTTTGGAACAAGAACATTCATTGGGACCGGTAGGGGACATGGATTGCAAAGCAATTCTCACGCTTGTTATTACGGATGTAACTAATAATGGCAGCAACAGAATGAATTCAGAAGTGTACAGAAATATTTTGTCTGCCTATGTACAAGAAAATGCTTCCAATCTCATTGTGCAGCGCTTCACCATGCAGCAAGACAATGACTGAAAACAATCTGCCAACGCAACCAAGGAGTTCATCAGGGGGAGGGGGAAATGGAAGGTTTCAGACTGGCCAAGTCGATATCCTGATTTAAATCCAATGGAGCATGAATTTCACTTGCTGAAGAGGAGACTAAAGTCAGAATGGGTTAATGGGTTTCTCTCATCTCCTCTTCCTGTTCAGGCTGGAGTTCCCCAAGGTAGTGTTCTGGGCCCTGTGCTTTTTCTGGTCTTCATCAATGATCTCTCTGACTCTTTTGAAAATCCTCTCTATCTCTTTGCTGACGACTCTACTCTCTGTCGCTCCATTCCTCATCCCTCAGATCGGCAGTCTGCAGCCTCCTCACTCTCTGCAGACCTGGACAAAATCACAGACTGGGCAAACAAATGGAACATGTCTTTCAATCCTGATAAATCCCACACTCTTACGATGTCTCTCCGAAAAGACCGACTGGAAAACCCTCCCATCCACTTTCTGAATAATCCTCTCCAAGAAGTTCTGTCACTCAAGCTTTTGGGTCTCACTATTTGCCATGATCTTTCCTGGGAAAACCACATTTCAAATCTGGCCTCCAAAGCCAGTCGCCGACTGGGCATCCTCCGTCGTGCGAAGTCCTTCCTTGGCACACCTGAGCTCCTCACCACATACAAGGCTTTCATCCGCAGCTCTATGGAATACTGCTCTCCCCTCTGGTCTGGTGCTCCTGCCTCACACCTAGCCCGTCTTCACGCTGTTGAAACCAAAGCGTTCAGAATCATTGGAATCTCCCGCGATGAAGCTAACTCCAAGGGCCTTTCACTCACTCACCGCAGGCAGGTTGGTTGTCTTTCCGTCTTCTACCGACTCCTCTCTGACCTTGCCCCCCCAGCCCTCTCTGGGCTCTGTCCCCCCAAATATTCCTACAGGTCGCACAAGATCTGCCTGCAACCCTCTTATGGTTAAACTGCCAAAATCAAGACTTTCTGCTCACCTTCACTCCTTCATTCCTCTTTTCTCCCGCCTCTGGAACAAACTCCCTCACTCTCTTCAATCCCACTGCACCCTCCAGGTCTTTAAAACAGCTGTTCACCACCATCTCTTATCCTCCCCCATCCAAAACCTTGATCTTTTCTACCCCCGCTAATTTCGGTCCCCTTGTGTTTTATACCTCTCCCCCCCCCCCCGCCCTCCCCCTCCCATGCCTCCTGCCCCCAAGCCCTCTCCCTCCCACACTTCTCCCTGCTCTCAAATGTTGTGGTTGTGTGCTTCCCCTTCTCTCCCCATCTTGTCTTCCGCTCCCTCTTTTTGTGTGTTTTGTTTGTCTGGTTGATTTTGTTTGTGAAATAAATGTTAGCTCTTTCACGAGCCTCGATTCAGTATACAAAAAAAAAAAAAAAAAAAAAAAACCCCAAAACAAACAACAACTGAAAATGGGAGCAGTAAAGTCTGGCAAAGCATTTCAAAGGAAGATACCAAGAGTTTTGTGACGTCACCGGGTCACAGCCTCGATACAGTTATTGCATGCAAGAGTTATGCAACCAAATACTAACTTTTATACCACTTTAACTTAGTTTAACTTAATCTGTTACAATATTTATGCTTACCTAAAACAGCAGGACTGAACATGCAAAGTGCTATTGTTCTACAATGGTAAAATATGTATTCATAGAAATACCAATAAATAAAAGATTACCTTCTGTTCTCTTGCCTCATATTCATCTTTTGATCTCTTGAGTAAAGCGCAATAATAACAAATTTGACCTCTATGTTTCAATACTTATGGAGGGCACTGTATCTCTGAATTGCAAAGACCTGTTTTTTTAGGGGAGTGCAAGTTCTGATACTTGATATTATTTTCGCTAGAATGTAGTTATGTACTGACTCCACATATCCAGTCAAGGATTTCAGTGTCCCTTGGACCTCCTACCCTGTCATTGGAATTGGTGGAGGGAAGGGAACAGGTTACTTGAGGTCATCATGCAAGTCTCAATTGGAATCCATGGGAAAGAATGCGGAATGTAGTAGGTCCATGCTTTCTTTCCATGAATTTCCAAGTAGGTCCCTGAATTTCCATGCACATTTCTTGACATAGCGTGTTTGTCAATTTTTTATTTTTTTTGTATACAGAATCGAGGCTAGTGAAAAAGCTAACATTTACCACAAAAAGAAATCAAAGAGACAAACAAAGTATATAAAAAGGGGAGCGGTCGACAAGATGGGGAGAGAAGGGGAAGCACATAAACACAACATTTGAGAGCAGGGACATCGGGAATGTGTTGGAGGGAGAGGGATTGGGGGAAGGTGGCGTGGGAAGGGGGTGGGGGTGGGAGAAGTATAAAACACAAGTACACCAAGGACTTCCACGAAAGAAGTTGGTATTTCAAAAAAGTGGATTTTGGGTGAAATTAGCGGGGGTAGAAAAGATCAAGGTTTTGGATGGGGGAGGATAAGAGATGGTGGTGAACAGCTGTTTTAAAGACCTGGAGGGAGGAGTGGGATTGAAGAAAGTGAGGGAGTTTGTTCCAGAGGTGGGAGAAAAGAGGAATGAAGGAGTGAAGGTGAGCAGAGAGTCTTGATTTTGGCAGTTTAACCATTAGAGGGTTGCAGGCAGATCGTGTGCGACCTGTAGGAATATTTGGGGGACAGAGGCCAGAGAGAGCTGGAGGAGCAAGGCCGGAGAGGAGTCGGCAGAAGACAGACCACCAACCTGCCTGCGGTGAGTAAGTGAAAGGCCCTCGGAGTTAGCTTCATCGCGGGAGATTCCAATGATTCTGAACGCTTTGGTTTCAACAGCGTGAAGACGAGCTAGGTGTGAGGCAGGAGCACCGGCCCAGAGGGGGAACAATATTCCAATGAGCTGCGGATGAAACCATTAAATTTTTTTATGAAATTAAATTTGAAAATTAATTTAAACCGGATGAAACTGTTACGTGGTCCCCTCGGTGAATACCTGGTCTCAGTGACCCCCGGACCGTGAGAGGAACTTCGCCAGAAAGCTGTATTATATATGCGCTTTCGCCACGCAATCCATATGAATTTCACCCAAGAGACAACTGACGTTCAAGGATATATTTCAATGGTAATGATACCATACAATTTCAATGACACAACCACGGAGATTTTCCCCGAGCCATCAACAATACACAACCATCAACAATATTTCAATGACACAACCACGGAGATTTTCCCCGAGCAATCAACAATACACTACCATCAACAATTCCCCAGCCACAATCAATTCCCTATGAGTAAGATGGCCATCTTATATACGTGTGTCCCGGTGAGTACTCACGACACCCTTTTGGTCTCGGTCCCGCACAATGTCTCTGGGCCCCTCCTGACCAAGATGATAGTCGGCGTCGCCGCACTCGGGCGGTTGAACGAACCCCGGGTGGACGTGTTTCCACCGGGCAGGTATCGTACCCGGCACCCCGGCTACAGCCCCTCGCGGCCACGCGACGCGGGGACGGGAAAGCAAGCCAAAAGCCCCACGCCGCTTGCCAGGCGTGTTAGGCCCCAACGGGCGACCCGCACGCGTCTGTTCAGACGGTGCCGCGAACGATGCCAGACGCGGTCGATGCACGGCCCCACGTCAACTTGACGTCTCCACCGGGCAGGTACACGTCCCGGTGATTCCTCTCGCCAGACAGGCTTCGGAACGCCGCTTTTCCACGCAGCGCAAGGTCGATCCCACCTTTTGTCGGAGCGGGGCGAGGAAGAATACTACTCGTCCCTTTTCTTCCTCGTGTCTTTTCCTCTTCCGTTTCCGGTCACTTCCGTTTCCGGCCACTGGTTCAGAAGGGCTCCTGACCCTCCAATCACAACAACCCTTAATATACTACACACGGATAAGCAAAGACCTGAATGGTAATCCACATACATTCACATTAATATGTAACACTCCCCCCCTTCAAGAAAGAAAGTTTGAACCCAGCGAAAACTTTCTTTGCCGGCCAATTTGGAGAAACAAACCAGATAACTCAACCCCCCCACATTATCAGTTGCCCCCGGGCACAGTTATCACTTAAAAATTAAGCAACCAAAATTTCACCACAACCCCTCCAGATTACTCACTCTGGACTAAGCACCAGCAACGACATTGTCCCTGCCAAATCAAACTCCATCTCATGACCCTCTGACTTTGACCGCCAGTTTCTTGTGAATGAAGGTTAAGGGGTTGATCACAGATCCAAAGTTAAGCCACTCGATAGCACTTTTTCTGGGAGGCCAAGCCGAGTATTCACTACATGGATGCCTTTAGGAACGTGGAGTTCACGGTTAGTCCGTGCAGGAAAGTTCTCTACATGGGCGCCTTGAGGAACGTGGAGTTCACGGTTAGTCCGTGCATGAAAGTTCACTACATGGACGCCTTTAGGAACGGCGTTCACGGTTAATCCGTGTAGGAATCTTGGCTCGGCGGCTCCGCCGCATTCAGTGCTTCAACTTCTCAGAACTTCCCTAATAATTAGGGTGGGACCACTTGTCCCTGTAGTCCCATGAATAGCGGTCTCCTTCTCGGCCACTACTTTGCCAATCCTTCCTTCGGGAGCGGCCGTAACTCCGGGAGCCTACATAATAATATTGATTGCGGCCACCACCAAAACTACCGCCCAGTTGTTCTCTCCTGTAGACCTCTCGACGCCTACGAAATGCCTTCCCTACTGTTATGATCCGACCCTCCAAATCCTTGCCATTCCAATTCTTCTCTGCCTCTCTGGCGTCTTTTGTGCTGGCAAACGTGACAAAGCCGAACCCTCTTGACTGTTGCGTTTCCCAGTCTCTTACCAACCGCACTTCCACCAGCGGCCCATATCTGTTGAAGACAGAGGTCAGAACTTCTTCCTCTGTTTTGAAGTTCAGTCCCCCTACAAATAACTTGGCACTTTTGTCGCCATCCCGAGCTGGTGTGGCGTTATTTTCCCTGCTGGGCTCTTTACCAACCCTCAGGTTACCATAAACTTGACCCCCGGCCAAATCATTCCCGATAACCACAGATACACCCTCTACAGGAAGCGTGGCTTGTAAACCGACGGTGACCGGTCCTGACACCAAATCGGACTCCAAATGGATGACATGAAGGGGAGCACTAACACCGCCCCCGATCCCCTGTAAACGAACACTATCCCCCGTTGCCGTTTCCTCGGACCATGGCAAAATGCCTTCAAGCATTAAAGATTGATGTGCCCCTGTGTCCCTCAATATCCTAACCGGTTTCCGGTTAGTCGAGGCTCCATCCCGTGACACAAACCCCTCTGAAATAAATGGTTGGTAACCCTTTTGATGGCGATTTCTCACAATGGCCATTGCGTTTGGAGTCGTAGTAGTCGGACTCCGCTCTGGGTCTTCGCTTTTCATGCGGTAACAACTGGACATCAAGTGTCCAGGTTTCTTGCAAAAAGCGCAAGTAGGCCCGGAGGAAAAACTCGTGGTCTGCCTCGGGCCCCCCGAACTATAAGTTTGTCTTGGGCCCGCATCCCTCTGATTTCGAACAGGTGGGGTATCATAGTTGTCCCCATAATCATCTCGAGGCCGCCGCCATGTATGGTCGTTCTCCGCACCTGCTGTTCCCCACCTCCCCTGCGGAGATCTAGGCGAGGAGTTAGGTTCGTGGACCCCTATTCGGTGGGTTAAGGCATAATCATCTGCCATGGTGGCAGCGTCCCACAACTTTGGTACTTTCTTTTCCTGCAGGTACACTTTGATGTCCTCGTGGACACACTGCTGGAATTCCTCCACCAGGATCAAGTCCCGCAATGTTTCGAAGTCTTTCCCGACTCCTTTTGACTCACACCACCGATCAAACATGTTTTCTTTCACTCTGGCAAACTCCACATGGGTCTCACTCTCCCTCTTCCTGGCATTCCTGAATTTTTTGCCTGTAAGCTTCCGGAACCAACTCATAGGCCTTGAGGATGTGCTTCTTCAGTACCTCATAATCTGCACATTGGTCCATTGGTAGCGCCGAATAAATTTCCTGAGCTTTCCCCACCAGCACACTTTGCACGAGTATGGTCCAGGCCTCCTCCGGCCAGTTTAATTGTCGAGCCACTTTCTCAAAGTGTGGAAAAAATTTCGCGACTTCTTTTTCACTGAACGGTGGAACCAGCCTCACATGTCTGCCCACATCCCAGGTTTTCTGGTTAGGTGTCGACCCCGTCAGCAAGGGTGGTGCCTCTCCCCGTTCTCTCATTAACTCCAGCTCCTTTAATTCCCTTTCCGCTTTTCTCTCCTCTGCTTCGAGGTCCCTTGCAGCTCTCCTCTCCTCCGCTTCTGCTTTCCTTTCTGCTTCTGCTCTTTCCTTTTCTGCTTTCCTTTCTTCTTCTGCTCTTTCCTTTTCTGCTTTCCTTTCTTCTTCTGCTCTTTCCTTTTCTGCTTTCCTTTCTTCTTCTTTTAACCTTTCCTGGAGTTCTCGTTCCACTCTCCTTTCCTCTGCTTGCTTCTCTTCTCTCCTCTCTTCTGCTTTCCTTTCCTCTTCTGCTCTTTCCTTTTCTGCTTTCCTTTCTTCTTCTGCTCTTTCCTTTTCTGCTTTCCTTTCTTCTTCTGCTCTTTCCTTTTCTGCTTTCCTTTCTTCTTCTGCTCTTTCCTTTTCTGCTTTCCTTTCTTCTTCTTTGATCCGTTCCTGGCTCCGTAATTGCAACTCCAGTTTCCGGAGCTCAACGTCTTCTGGTTCTTCGGGTAGCCACTCCCAGGCTAACTCGTCCCATGTTCCTAATCCCACCATAGATTGTATCACCGTGGCCTGCAACTCTGCCTTCCTCAAATTAGTTCGGACCTCCAAGTTAAAATGTTTGGCCAATTTCAAGAGGTCCGACTTTAGCAACGCTCGGAACTGTGCCTCACTCGGGGTTACCCCAAAGTTCTGTGCCACAAACGCCATGGTGCCTATCGTTAACACCTGTTAACCTTCACCCAAGACTTTACCCCAATTTCTCAAAAATTTTTTACCAATTAATAATTAATTAATAAATTTTAATTAATAAAAAAATATTATTTTATTATTTTATACAATTTTAAATCCCGGACGAGCCCCCAATTCTGTTACGTGGTCCCCTCGGTGAATACCTGGTCTCAGTGACCCCCGGACCGTGAGAGGAACTTCGCCAGAAAGCTGTATTATATATGCGCTTTCGCCACGCAATCCATATGAATTTCACCCAAGAGACAACTGACGTTCAAGGATATATTTCAATGGTAATGATACCATACAATTTCAATGACACAACCACGGAGATTTTCCCCGAGCCATCAACAATACACAACCATCAACAATATTTCAATGACACAACCACGGAGATTTCCCCCGAGCAATCAACAATACACTACCATCAACAATTCCCCAGCCACAATCAATTCCCTATGAGTAAGATGGCCATCTTATATACGTGTGTCCCGGTGAGTACTCACGACACCCTTTTGGTCTCGGTCCCGCACAATGTCTCTGGGCCCCTCCTGACCAAGATGATAGTCGGCGTCGCCGCACTCGGGCGGTTGAACGAACCCCGGGTGGACGTGTTTCCACCGGCAGGTATCGTACCCGGCACCCCGGCTACAGCCCCTCGCGGCCACGCGAAGCGGGGACGGGAAAGCAAGCCAAAAGCCCCACGCCGCTTGCCAGGCGTGTTAGGCCCCAACGGGCGACCCGCACGCGTCTGTTCAGACGGTGCCGCGAACGATGCCAGACGCGGTCGATGCACGGCCCCACGTCAACTTGACGTCTCCACCGGGCAGGTACACGTCCCGGTGATTCCTCTCGCCAGACAGTCTTCGGAACGCCGCTTTTCCACGCAGCGCAAGGTCGATCCCACCTTTTGTCGGAGCGGGGCGAGGAAGAATACTACTCGTCCCTTTTCTTCCTCGTGTCTTTTCCTCTTCCGTTTCCGGTCACTTCCGTTTCCGGCCACTGGTTCAGAAGGGCTCCTGACCCTCCAATCACAACAACCCTTAATATACTACACACGGATAAGCAAAGACCTGAATGGTAATCCACATACATTCACATTAATATGTAACAAAACCATTAAGTTTTTAATGAAACCATTAAAAACCATTAAATTTCTTATTCTGATGTCAAATATCTAGATATTGTTGAGTCACGAAACAGAGGCCTCACTATTTTTACCTCAAGAGACATCCTCTGTTTGCAAAAGGTGAAATGAAGAGTGCTTATTACCTGAGATACTGAGACACTTCCACAAACAGGACAGCATCGAAGGGCATGACTTCCGGGAACAATAAAAAATTATGAAGATCGTTTCCAAAAGGTTGAGTGCGAGGAAAAACAAAGCGGCCATAAAGACTTGCACTGAAAAATAAAAACAAAAAACAAGCAGAAATGTTATTCGTTTCACTGCCTATTCTTGAACTCGTGTGTCATTTGCATTTCACTTTCACAAACAGCTATTGGTAGTTTGTAGTGGGTTTCATCAAGACCCCTATGAGCAGGCAATGCATGAGAGGTCAAACTAATCTTAAATTTGTATCGAATGCGTCAGAAATGTGAATATATTGGAACAAACTTGTGGGTTTCCATTGTAACATCAGGGGGAGCCACATCATTACAATTCTGGAGTTGTTGACCAATGTTTCCAATAAATATAGTTTGTAATAGAGCACAACAGTTCGAAATTTAATGTTGACACTATTACATACGTAACTTGGGCCATTTTTACCTCACCTGGACTTTAGTCTTTAGGTATCAAGATCTACAGAAGAGCTAGCAACAGGGTGATTCAACCAGACAAGATGGCGTGATGGTTAGTGCGTCTGCTCTGAGTTACAGAGGTCGATGGTTTGATCCTGACCCCGGCCAAGTCATACCAAAGACAAACAAGACCGGAAGTCTAACAGCGGTATAGTAAAATATTATAAACCACAACACACATATGATTAGCTTTTTAAACAGTCGCTAATGTTTACAGTCGCTAAACAGTTTTAACCTCCAGTAACTTTCATCCGCAGCTCAATGGAATACTGTTCTCCCCTATGGGCCGGTGCTCCTGCCTCACACCTAGCTCGGCTTCACGCTGTTGAAACCAAAGCTTTCAGAATTATTGGAATCTCCCGCGATGAAGCTATCTCTGAGGGCCTTTCACTCACTCACCGCAGGCAGGTAGGTGGTCTTTCTGTCTTCTACCGACTCCTCTCCGGCCTTGCACCCCCAGCTCTCTCTGTCCCCCAAATATTCCTACAGGTCGCACAAGATCTGCCAGCAACCCTCTGATGGTTAAACTGCCGAAATCTCGGCTCTCCGCTCACCTTCACTCTTTCATTCCTCTTTTCTCCCGCCTCTGGAACAAACTCCCTCACTCCCTTCAATCCCACTCCTCCCTCCAGGTCTTTAAAACAGCTGTTCACCACCATCTCTTATCTTCCCCCATCCAAAACCTTGATCTTTTCTACCCCCGCTAATTCACCCCAGATCCACCTTGTTTGAAATTCCAACTTCTTTCCTGGAAGTCCTGGCAGTGTCCATATGTTTTATACCTCTCCCACTGCCCCCTTCCCACGCCCCCCCCCCCCCCCAAAGCCCTCGCCCTCTCTCAGATCTCTCGATGTCTCCATGTCTCTCGGTCCCTGCTCTCAAATGTTGTGTTTGTGTCCTTCCCCCTCTCTCCCCATCTTGTCTACCGCTCCCTATGTTATATGTTTTATGTGTCGGTTTGTCTTTCTGTGTGATTAATGTTCGCTCTTTCACGAGCCTCGATCTTGTATACAAAAAAAAAAAAAATTTGGAAGAATCCTGACATAGGTGAGGTAAGTTTTACTCACAGAACTGAGCAAAGATCTACTGTAATCTATATACCCCACAGGGTTTGGTAAATGACATGACCCTTCCTGCCACTCATGTGGTGTTTTTCATAGATGCCTTTTGAAAACCACCAATTAAGGTTTTGTTTTGAAAATCACCAATGAAACCCACTTTTTCTGTTTAACACGAAACTGAAAGGGAGGAAGACCGAGGAGTGCTCATTTACCAAGCAGCTACCTAGCGCTTGCCAAGCCAGCCGTTCCTTAACGGTTTTGAATGTAGTGCTTGCTCGAATGTTTAAACCACTTGGCGATCTCTCCACAAGAAACTTGGTAAATGAACACACACCAAATGTTCTTGAAACCGAATCATAGATCGACTGTAATCTATATACCCCAAAGAGGAATGAATGACCCTTCCTGCCACTCCAGTAGTGAGCGGGTGTACTAGTAAATTAAAATGTCGGTCGGTGGAGTCAGCCGTCGTAATGACATCATAGACGTAATGAGGTAGCGTGACGGCCGGACACAAAACTGTCGCTACTTTAATATATAGAAGATGATATATTTTAACCTCCAGTAACTTTGCAGTCAATACAAAGGGTTTAGTGTTACGATTAGATTTACTATAATATTAACGTGACGTAATCGTTATTATGAAAATGATATTACTAAAAAAAAAACCGAGGCCAATTCCTTACTTCCGCGTTATTTGTACCATACACCGCTTATCATCGATTCATGAACCATACACCACTTCAATGTAGAAGCTTTGCAATAACGACAAAGGGATTGCAGTGTTACAATTATATTTACTATCTTATTTGTATAAACATTATTATTATTATGAAAACAACACTATTGTTTTAAGAAACCTAGGCTAATTTGTCTGAAGCGGCCTGAATGTAAGGCATGAAGGCATGAAGCCTAAGGCCTATTGTTACGGCCTGAAGCACACCAAGCCAAGCCTTCAATCACATTGTCTTTATTTATGGATTATCACACGAAAAATCTCTTCCTACACATAAAACCAAGAAAGGAGAAAGAGTAGGCAGGTCCAAGAGTAGGCAGGTCCAAGAGTAGGCAGGTCCAAGAGTAGGCAGGTCCACGAGTAGGCAGGTCCACGAGTAGGCAGGTCCACGAGTAGGCAGGTCCACGAGTAGGCAGGTCCACGAGTAGGCAGGTCCACGAGTAGGCAGGTCCACGAGTAGGCAGGTCCAAGAGTAGGCAGGTCCACGAGTAGGCAGGTCCACGAGTAGGCAGGTCCACGAGTAGGCCCCAAGGCAGGCCCAGCACGAGAGGGTAGGAGAAGGCAAGTCCATGAGTAGGCCCCAAGGTAGTAGAGGTATGGCAGAAAGAGTTCGATCAACGTCACCCTTCAGGTGGAGAGGCGGCTGCAGGGGGGGTTGATCCGGCATACCCTTCAGGTGGATATTGCAGCTGGAAACACGACAACCCCCGAAAAAGCACTCCGCCATGAAGCCCTCCTCCAAAATGGCCACTCTCTCCTCTGAATCACCTTCCTGGCCCACAGCCAATCATAGGCTTTATACACATGGACCAAACCACTTGGTCTAACTCACATGGGGGTGTGGGGGAAGGAAGAAGAAAAAGGTCACAGACTGTAACACTGTACATATACATACTGTGTCTTTGGAAGATCTGTAACGCCGATGCTTTTGATATTTCATGATCATTTTAACAATCGGTTTGTTTGTGTTTCACACTGAATGAAAAACGTAAAGGTTGTGATATACGACAGGTTCGACGATATGTTCGGCCTGAACGACATTGGAATCAAAATGGCGGTGTGTGGAGTCAGCCGTTGTACTCCGTAATTACGTCAGACGTAATCACATCACCCTGTCATGTGACCAGATCCTCAGCTCTGATTGGTATACGTTTGAGGGGACAAACATACATACGGACGGACAAACACTGTTCTAGACGGCTTTGCCCTATGGGCTACGCTGTAAAAAGCTGTGTTCTTGATGTTCAGCATTTAAAAGGACAGACAATGAACAAACAATCATTGGTTGGCAACCATTGCACATGCTTGTTGGGCCTAATGAATGACCTTCTCCTGCATTGAAGTTCCTTGTCAGGGAACTCATATTAAAGCAACGTTAACATACCAACAAATCAATGGCGAAGAACAGGAAAATATTGAATCTGAATGAACCAATAAGTTGAGAGACAGGTACCTACGGTAAGGAGCTGACACACATGACAAGCAAAGACACACATGCTAGACAGGATTACAGGCATTTGTGTAGGGAGCATAGTGTTCGATGCTGGGAAACTCAAATGCTATCCACACAAGGTTTTGATAACATAATCTAGAGACTGTTTTATGGCTGAAAAGCCAATCATAATCAGGTTAGCAGAAACGTTTTCACAATCAACGGCCATATTTTGAGTTATAAAATGCATTCAACATGCAAGGGCCGTAACCCTGACTTACCAATGATGGGAACACAGCCATTAATGTTGCCAGGGATGTTTTCAGACAAAGTGAACAGGATGAAGTTAAAGGTGAGCAACAACGTAAGTTTTGCTGACAATCTGTCCACCGATACGTCACCCCATAGTGGCAGAAAGCAAGTGGCTGTGTCCAATATAATGATCAAATAATAAGGAATCATAAATGACATCAGAGCGATAACATAGGTTTGATGAAATACAACCTGAAAGACAGGAATAAAGAATATTATTTCAGGCCATATAACCACTGTATATATACATACCAGTGGGGTACACTGCAAGCAGCAACTCCGGTGCATCAACAGATTTATAATGAACACGAGGTTACAATGATATTCCAAGCCAAAAGCACTGCGCATGCGCAAGATTGGAGGTCACGTTTTTTCGAAGCTGTCCATGCGCTCATGCGTTCGAAGTTAAGTAATTTTTCCACAATTGTGTTTTTGTCGAAACTGTATCTATCTTTCGGTGTGTGTACCTATAGTGTGTCTTTAGTAAGATTCTTGGTGTTAATTTTTCATACCTGTATACAAAATCGTCGGTTAATTTGTGTCGCGTATTCTGAGGCCTAGTAGGCTACCGTGTCCGACCTTGAGGCTTTGTTTTTCTCTCCGCGGTTCGTCGATTGTGCTGCAATTACTTTCGCTCTCTGTTTTTGTCCCAGTCTTTCACCCCATACTTCCTTGTTTAAAATCTCAACTCAAAAAAAAATTTAAAAAATTTCCTTCTCTGTTCTTATTCGTTTATTCGTTGTTCTTATTTGTTCGTTCGTTCTTCGATCACGTTGTTCGTGATCACGTGATCACGTTGTTAAAAATGATTAAACTTTCCCCTGAAGAACTGTATTCTGTCGTATATTATAACACTTTTTTCTGCTTACACTTCTCCCACCCTCCCCCCCCCCCCCCCCCTTCTCACGCCTCCTCCCCCAAGCCCTCTCCCTCCCACACATCTCCCTGCTCTCAAATGTTGTGTTTGTGTGCTTCCCCTTCTCTCCCCATCTTGTCTTCCGCTCCCTCTTTTGATATATTTTGTTTGTCTGGTTGATTTCTTTGTGAAATAAATGTTAGCTCTTTCACGAGCCTCGATTCAGTATACAAAAAAAAAAAAAGAAAAAAAAATACAAACTAAAAATGTTGCATATTCATAGAAATAGACATAGGAGTCAATTGCTTCCTTTCAAATGTATAAATTCAGCCTATGATTTTCACCCATGTCTGTCTGTTTCTTTATATGTCTGTACGTCTGTTAGCAGGATATCTCAAAAAGATAAAGACGGATTCGGACAAAATTTGGTGGACAGGTTACATATATGACAAGGACGAATTCATTAGATTTTTTTTAAAGATCCGGATAATAGAATGCTTTCAGTGATTCTTCACCATTGAAAGATAAGATCAAAAATGATATACAGTATTGCACAATATCTCAAAAAGTAATGGACGGATTTGGACGATACTTGGTAAAACCAGCTTATGTGTGACAAGAAAGAGGTGATTCGATTTGGGTGAAGATCTGGATCCGGATCCAGGAAATGTATTAATCCTTGAAGTGATTCGTCACCGTTGAGTTGAGCGATGGGCACAACTATACACACGATATCTCAAAAAGCTGTTGACGGATTATGACAAAACTAGGTGGATGAGTTGGTTAGGTGACAAGAACAACCTGAATAGCTTTTGGTTCAGGTTCGAATCCAGATCGGTGGGATACAAAACATAAACTGCTCAGCCTGGAGGAGGTATGTGCTCTCTACTGAGTGCGGTTGTAGTTGTGCATGTTTTCCTAAAGGTTGTAAGTACATGTAAATGGTGGTTGCATGTTTTTGTAGAAGAGGTGCTGGGATCCACCTTGAAGTATCCACCTCAGTTTCAATAAGAGATCGTGCACGATCCATGGATCAAGCTTTGTTTTTTGTTCTCAAAGTTTTGTTCCGAGGGATCTTTTCAGGATTGTCAATGAGCCCCTGACAGCTTCCAACTGTTGTTTGTTTATACTTTATAGTAATATTGTTTATTACCAGCGATGGTTTGTGTGCGTCTCACACAAATACTCCTCAAGGCAGTGTTATGGCCCTGTGCTTTTTCTAATCTTCATTAATGATCTTTCCAACTCTCTGGAAAATCCTCTCCATCTCTTTGCTGATGACTCTACTCTCTGCCGCTCCATTCCTCTTCCCTCAGATCGGCAGACAGCAGCCTCATCACTCTCTGCAGACCTGGACAAAATCACAGACTGGTCAAACAAGTGGAACATGTCTTTCGATCCCGACAAATGTCACATCCACACTATGTCTCTTTGAAAAAACCGTCTGGACAACCCTCCCATCTACTTTCTCAACAATCCTCTCGAAGTTCTGTCACTCAAGCTTTTGGGTCTCACTATCTGCCATGATCTTTCCTGGGAAAACCACATTTCCAAGTTGGCCTCCAAAGCCATTCGCCGACTGGGCATCCTCCGTCGTGCGGAGTACTTTCTAGGCACTTCTGAGGTCCTCACCACATACAAGACTTTCATCCACAGCTCAATGGAATACTGCTCTCCCCTCTGGGCTGGTGCTCCTGCCTCACACCTAGCTCAGCTTCACTCTGTAGAAACCAGGGCTTTTAGAATCATTGGAATATCCCACGATGAAGCTAACTCCGAGGGCCTTTCACTCACTCACCGCAGGCAGGTTGGTGGTCTTTCTGTCTTCTATCGACTCCTTTCTAGCCTAGCTCCCCCAACTCCCTCTGTGCTCTGTCCCCCAAATATTCCTACAGGTCGCACCAGATCTGCCAGCAACCCTCTTCTGGTGAAACTGCCAAAATCGAGACTCTCTGCTCACCTTCACTTTCATTCCCCTTTTTTCCCCGCATTCCTTTTTTTCCTGGAACAAACTCCCTCACTCTCTTCGATCCCACTCCTCCCTCCAGGTCTTTAAAACAGCTGTTCACCACCTTCTCTTATCTTCCCTCATCCAAAACCTTGATCTTTTCTACCCCCTCTAATTCACCCCAAATCCACCTTTTTAAATTGTTTTCTTTCCTGAAAGTTCTTGAAGTGTCCTTCGTGTTTATACCATGCTCGAGCCCTCTCCCTTCTTCAGATCTCCCGATGTCCCTGTTCTCAGCTGTTGTTGTGCTTCCCCCTCTCTCCCCGCCCTCGTGTCTCCCGCTCTCTTTATTATAGGTTATATATGTGTTACCTCTTACACGAGCCTTGATTTAGTACAAAAAAAAAAGTTGAACATCAGGCTTGATCAACCAAAGACCTACCTGTGAACCAATATATCTGACAGTTTATACTTATAGTCGGGTCAGGAATCGAACGCAGGCTAGAAATTCAGAGGTACGTTTGTTTATTTACAATCCTTTAAGTTGAACCTGTAAGGTGTGCAGTTGTGAAAAGTACTAGAAAGCAATTTTCATAATTAGCATAATTTATTTTACATAAATTTACACACAAGGTACATCCTAAGGGGTTTACTTACATAACATGAGAATGATGCAAACGTAAAGTTTGTGTTTTCTTTGCATGTCAGAAATGTCACAATGAATTCATCAGACTGCTTGTTTGAAAAAGTTTGATTGAATTCATGCAGTTTCAACTTCATGGCATTGACTGCAAAACAATAGTTATTTTTTACTTTATACCAAGATGGCACGAACTCTTAAATCAACAGGAATACAAGGAAAGCGTACATACAAAAATGAATTGTTTAGGTCATTACCTCCGCCCACCATTCACCTCTGGTTGTCTGTCTACTTGGTTGTTTGTCTGTGAACAGGATATCTCAAAAGGTTGTGGACGGATTTGGACAAACTTTGGTGGACAGATTGAGTGTGTGACATAGATGAATCGATTCGATTTTGATAAAGATCCAAATTCGTATTCGAGGTTTTTTTAATTAAAAAAAAAAGATATGAACAGAGACATTTAACGAACATTTCCATAAAACAGGCTTAACAAGAAAAGGCAATCAGAGATTGCAGCCCCTCGCCAGGATGTGTTTTGGTGGTTTTTAAGGCTTTTTGTGTTAAAACAAATATGGCGGCCGAACCACGCAACCGATGACGTCATCATTATTTAAAAAAATTATCCACCAATTTATCCCTAGATGACGCTCCAGAAATTTCATCTTCATCGGATGAAGTTTTGTACTTGTTGAATTATGACATCATAATGGAGGGACCCATGACATCATCATTAACATATGTTATTCCCCATGGAGAGTTCTTTACAATGAGCCATGTCTCATTTTTTTCTATGCAGCGCTTTCAGAGATATAGAGGTGCAAAGTTTTCAGGTTTCTCCAAGATGGCGCCAGTACCACGTGACCTATGACATCATAATTATCATTAAAAAAAATTATACAGGATGAGGTGCAGCTGTGGTGAAAATTTCTTGTCAATCGGACCAACGGTTGCAGAAAAGAAAAATTCATCTTGATCGGATGAAGTTTTGTACTTGTCGAATTATGACGTCATTATGGAGGAACCTATGACATCATCATTAACGTATGCTATTCCGCATGAAGAGTTCTTTACAGTTAGCCATGTCTCAATTTTTTCTATGCAGCGTTTTCGGAGATATAGAGGTGCAACGTTTTTTGTTTTTTCCCAAGATGGCGCCTGTACCATGTGACCTATGACGTCATCATTGTCATTGAAAAAAATATACAGGAGGTGCACCTATGGTGAAAATTTCCTGTCAATCGGACCAACGGTTGTAGAGAAAATCATATTTATTCTGTGCGGACAAACAGACAAACAAGAAATTTGTTGTGCATAGCACGATACTTGCGAAATCCCTAAAATAAGTTGTTGGCCTATGATTACCTCAAAAATAATTGGTGGTTGAATTCAGTGACCAGATATGCAAATCCTCTTCAAATTTCAAGTTAATCGGATGAAAATTGAGGATTTTAGACATTTGGCCTATATTGACCTTTTGGCCTATGTTGACCTTTTGGCCTATGTTGACCTCAAAAATAGTTGGTGGTTGAATTCAGTGACCATATCTGCAAATCCTATTCAAATTTCAAGTCAATCGGATGAAAATTGAGGATTTTAGATATTTGACAAAGTTGGTGACCTTTGGCCTATGTTAACGTTTTGACCCCCAAAACACTAGGCTTCTTGCTTATGGCCAACTCCACCATTTAGTGAAGTTTCGTGAAGATCGGTTGAAAATTGTGACCTGTAGGCGACTGAAATACAGACAAACAGACAGATGAAAAATCAGTCATAGAGCAACACTCGGAAAAATAAAACAAAGTAGAATGGAACTCGGTAGAGCATTCTTTTGACCTCACAAATAAATTGGTGGTTGAATTATGTGACCTGATGTGCAAATCATCGACAAATTAAGTTAATCGGATGAAAATTGACGATTTTAGAAATTTGGCCTATGTTGTGACCTTTTGGCCTATGTTGATCTCAAAAATAGTTGGTGGTTGGTTTCAGTGAGCTGATATGCAAATCCTCTTTAAATTTCAAGTCAATCGGATGAAAATTGAGAATTTTAGAAATTCCACCAGTTGTTGACCTTTGGCTTATGTTGACATTTTGGTCTATGTTGATGAGCATGAGGCAAAATATTCTGTGGTCTGATGAGATTAAAATGGAACTCTTTGCCCTGAATGCAACGCGCTAGGTCTGGCGGAAAACCAGCACAGCTCTTCACCCATCTAACACCATGCCTACTGTGAAGCACGGTGTTGGCCACATCATGCTATGGGGATGCTTTTCAGCAGCAAGGACTGGGAGTCTTGTAAGGCTAGAGGGATGCAATAAATAGAGCCAAATACAGGCAAATTATTGAGGAGAACCTGCTTTAGAGTGCAAAAGAAGATTTACATTCCAACAGGACAAAGCATACAGCCAAAGCAACACTGGAATGGCTTCGGAACAAGAACATGAAAGTCCTTGAGTGGCCCAGCCAAAGCCCAGACTTGAATCCCATGGAGAATCTGTGGAAAGACTTGAAGATTGCTGTTCACCGACGCTCCCCATCAAACTTGACAGAGCTTGAGCAAATCTGCAAGGAAGAATGGGAGAAACTCCCCAAATCCAGATGTGCAAAGCTGGTACAGACACACCCAAGAAGGCTCGAAGCTGTAATCGCTGAAAAAGTTGCTTCTATGAAGTGTTGACTCTGTGGGTTTAATATTTATGTAAATTAGATATTTCTGTATTTCATTTTTAACTACTTTGTAAAATTTTCTAAAAACAAAATTCCACTTTGACATTTTGGGGTATTGTGCAGATCAGGGACAAAAAAAATCTCCAATCAATCCATTTGTTATTCAGGCTGTAACATAACAATGTTGCATGAGATGGGTAAGTGACAAGGACAACATGATTAGCTTTTGGTTCAGGTCCGAATCCAGATCCGAATCCAGATCCGACCTATCAGTGGAATACAAAACATAAACTGCTCAGCCTGGAGGAGGTATGTGCTCTCTACTGAGTGCGGTTGTAGTTGTGCATGTTTTCCTAAAGGTTGTAAGTACATGTAAATGGTGGTTGCATGTTTTTGTACAAGAGGTGCTGGGATCCACCTTGAAGTATCCACCTCAGTTTCAATAAGAGATCGTGCACGATCCATGGATCAAGCTTTGTTTTTTGTTCTCAAAGTTTTGTTCCGAGGGATCTTTTCAGGATTGTCAATGAGCCCCTGACAGCTTCCAACTGTTGTTTGTTTATAGTAATATTGTTTATTACCAGCGATGGTTTGTGTGCGTCTCACACCCTGGCTGTGTGTGTCTCACAGTCTGGTTGTGTGTGTGTATGTGTGTGTGTGTGCCTCACACTGTGGCTGTGTGTGTGTGTGTGTGTGTGTGTGTGCATCACACTTTGGCTGTGTGTGTGTGTGTCTCACACTAACTATGGCTGTGTGTGTGTGTGTGTGTGTTTCACACTATGGATGTGTGTGTGTGTCACACGATGACTGTGTATGTGTGTGTGTGTGCATCACACTTTGGCTGTGTGTGTGTGTGTGTGTGTGTGTGTGTGTGTGTGTGTGTGTGTGTGTGTGCATCACACTTTGGCTGTGTGTGTGTGTGTGTGCATCACACTATGGCTGTGTGTGTGTGTGTCTCACATTATGGCTGTGTGTGTGTGTGTCTCACATTATGGCTGTGTGTGTGTGCATCACACTATGGCTGTGTGTGTGTGTGTCTCACATTATGGCTGTGTGTGTGTGCATCACACTATGGCTGTGTGTGTGTGTGTGTCTCACATTATGGCTGTGTGTGTGTGCATCACACTATGGCTGTGTGTGTGTGTGTGTGCATCACACTTTGGCTGTGTGTGTGTGTGTGTGTGCATCACACTATGGCTGTGTGTGTGTGTGTGTGCATCACACTATGGCTGTGTGTGTGTGTGTGTCTCACACTATGGCTGTGTGTGTGTGCATCACACTATGGCTGTGTGTGTGTGTGTCTCACACTATGGCTGTGTGTGTGTGCATCACACTATGGCTGTGTGTGTGTGCATCACACTATGGCTGTGTGTGTGTGTGTCTCACATTATGGCTGTGTGTGTGTCTCACACTATGGCTGTGTGTGTGTCTCACACTATGGCTGTGTGTGTGTCTCACACTATGGCTGTGTGTGTGTGTGTGCATCACACTTTGGCTGTGTGTGTGTGTGTGTGCATCACACTATGGCTGTGTGTGTGTGTGTGTGTGCATCACACTATGGCTGTGTGTGTGTGTGTCTCACACTATGGCTGTGTGTGTGTATGTGTGTGTGTGCATCACACTTTGGCTGTGTGTGTGTGTGTGTGTGCATCACACTATGGCTGTGTGTGTGTGTGTGTGTGTGTGTGTGTGTGTGTGTGTGTGTGTGTGTGTGCATCACACTTTGGCTGTGTGTGTGTGTGTGTGTGCATCACACTTTGGCTGTGTGTGTGTGTGTGTGTGTGTGTGTGTGTGTGCATCACACTATGGCTGTGTGTGTGTGTGTGTGTGTGTGTCTCACACTATGGCTGTGTGTGTGTGTGTCTCACACTATGGCTGTGTGTGTGTCTCACACTATGGCTGTGTGTGTGTCTCACACTATGGCTGTGTGTGTGTCTCACACTATGGCTGTGTGTGTGTCTCACACTATGGCTGTGTGTGTGTGTGCATCACACTTTGGCTGTGTGTGTGTGTGCATCACACTATGGCTGTGTGTGTGTGTGTCTCACACTATGGCTGTGTGTGTGTGTCTCACACTATGGCTGTGTGTGTGTGTCTCACACTATCGATGTGTGTGTGTCTCACACTATGGCTGTGTGTGTGTCTCACACCATGGCTGTGTGTGTGTGTGTCTCACACTATTGCTGTGTGTGTGTCTCACACTATGGCTGTGTGTGTGTGTGTGTGTGTGTGTGTGTGCATCACACTTTGGCTGTGTGTGTGTGTGTCACACTAACTATGGCTGTGTGTGTCTCACACTAACTATGGCTATGTGTGTGTCTCACACTAACTATGGCTATGTGTGTGTCTCACACTAAATATGGCTGTGTGTGTGTGTTTCACACTATGTCTGTGTGTGTCTCACACTCTGTGTGTGTGTTTCACACTATGGCTGTGTGTGTGTCACACTCTGGGTGTGTGTGTGTGTGTGTGTGTGTCACACTATGGCTGTGTGTGTGTCTCACACTATTGCTGTGTGTGTGTGTATGACTCACACTATGGCTGTGTGTGTGTCTCACACTATGGTTGTGTGTGTGTGTCTCACACTATGGTTGTGTGTGTGTGTGTGTGTGTGTGTGTGTGTGTGTGTGTCACACTATGGCTGTGTGTGTGTCTCACAGTATGACTGCGTGTGTGTCTCACACTATGGCTGTGTGTGTGTCTCACACTATTGCTGTGTGTGTGTGTATGACACACTATGGCTGTGTGTGTGTCTCACACTATGGTTGTGTGTGTGTGTGTGTGTGTGTGTGTGTGTGCGCGCATCACACTATTGCTGTGTGTGTGTGTATGACTCACACTATGGCTGTGTGTGTGTCTCACACTATGGTTGTGTGTGTGTGTCTCACACTATGGTTGTGTGTGTGTGTGTGTGTGTGTGTGTGTGTGTGTGTGTGTGTGTGTGTGTGTGTGTCACACTATGGCTGTGTGTGTGTCTCACACTATTGCTGTGTGTGTGTGTATGACACATTATGGCTGTGTGTGTGTCTCACACTATGGTTGTGTGTGTGTGTCTCACACTATGGTTGTGTGTGTGTGTGCGTGTGTGTGTGTGTGCACGCATCACACTTTGGCTGTGTGTGTGTGTGTGTGCCTCACACTTTGGCTGTGTGTGTGTGTGTCTTACACTAACTATGGCTGTGTGTGTGTCTCACACTAACTATGGCTGTGTGTGTGTCTCACACTAACTATGGTTGTGTGTGTGTGTGTGTGTGTGTGTGTGTGTGTGTGTGTGTTACAGTCTAGCTGCGTGTGGCGCCCTCTGGCTGTGTGTGTATGTATGTCAATCACTCCGGCTGTGTGTATGTCAACGTAGTGCGCTGCCATATGCACATTGATTTTTGGATGGACTGAATGGTTTTATGTTCTTGTTGTATTATTTTTCACGTTTTATTCCATAGCTGAGACTGTGTTCTGCTGTTTAAATCGTCCCTCGTCAGGATTATCATTGCAACTGATGACGTGTATGTCCTTGAGTTAGTCTTAGAACAATTCAAAAAACTGCTTTGGCTTACTCGAGATAATGGGGGATAGAGAGTGACACACACACACACACACACACACACACACACACACACACACACACACACACACACACACACACACACACACACACACCCCTACCAGTTTTGCTAATTTGGCCTTGAGATGTGCTAGTGCCACATCCCTCACTCTCAAATTCCATAGAGGCAGCTTTATGGGCAATAAAAACCTGATAACAAAGTAGTATGATCCACATCCCACAAGGATATGATAGATATTGTTAAAAAAAATTAATTGATGCCAGTGTTAATTCATGTTCAATATTAAACCTCGAAACATTTCCACTTCTGTCGATTGACATTCAAGCAGCCATAAATATCTTGAATCATGGACTTACCGGAGTAGGAAGAAACGAAAGTGACACGGCAATCATGTTGGTCGAATGGGTAGAGATAAACAATCATTTTACAATTGCTGAGCACCTTGATGAACCTGTGATAACTGACGTTTCCATTCGAGCCGACGACCACGTTGTCGAACGTAGGTAACTTAGATTCTTCCTTACTGCAAAGCAAATGTCAAAGTATATATCTGTATTATAAAGTATTTGTACTGTTGAAGCAACTCAAGAAAATGTGACTTGGTGATGATAAAAAATGCGAAAGTTTAAGGCAAATATTGGATGGTAAAATTGAAGTGAACAAAAAAACGAAGCACAAATGTCAAACGTGACGAAGTGAGGAGTGTGCACGTTTCAAGTGCGACGAGGTCTGGAGTCCACAAATCGGAGACGCGAAGAGAGATCTCCTTCAAAGGAAACGTGTTCTCATCCCAGGCCAAACGCGAGTCCACCCAGCTCTTGCAAGTAAAACATAAGAATAACAACGTCAACCCATCGTGATGAAAAAGACCCATATCCACAAGTGGAGGAACGTCAGCCAGATGACGTCAACCCATCGTGATGAAAAAGACCCGTATACACAAGTGGAGGAACGTCAGCCAGATGACGTCAACCCATCGTGATGAAAAAGATCCGTATCCACAAGTGGATGAACGTCAGTCAGATGATCAATCATCATCATCATACTAAAAATACGCCATTTGTGTCTGTCCGTCTGTCTGATGAATTTTTGACGCCAATACATGCTGTCGTCACTTATTATCCAATCTCAACCAAACTTGACAGGATGACGAATGGTTACATAACGAAGGTTGTAGCACATTCATTTGCCCCCCTCCCCAAGGGGGTGTTCTCCCCCTGAGCGAGTTTGCCCGCCATAGCCGTCAATGGGGTTGCACGTTGAGGTGTATATAAATGTTAAATTAGCTTTATCGTGTCGTATTTCCAAAGAAGATTTATCGTGACGTTTTTCCAAAGACGTTTTTAATAACAAAATTAATGGTAATCGCATATTGTTAATGTTATTATAAAACAATATTAATACTAATAATGTCCCACTTCCCCAAGGCGTTTTTCCTGCAGTGATAACGTGTATAAATAGCTTATAGTAAAAATGGCGTTTCTGTGGGAGCAACGGCTTCTACAGGAAGTATAAATATTATAAACCACAAACACGTATGCTTAGCTTTTTAAACAGTCGCTAATGCTCTTTATAACACGAAATGAAGAAATTTGGGGGAATCCCGACATGTGTAAGGGAAGTTTTACTTACAGAACTGAGCGAAGATCTACTGTGCTCTATATATCCCATAAGTGTTGGATTAATAACATGACCCTTCCTGGCGCTAACGTGGCGTTTTTCATGGTGAACTTTTGAAACTCGCTCCTTCTGTTTAACACGAAACTGAAAGGGAGGAAGACCGGGGTGTGCTCATTTACCAAGCAGCTAGCTAGCGCTTGCCAAGCCAGCCGTTCCTTAACGGTTTTGAATGGAATGCTTGCTCAAATGCTTAAACCACTTGGCGATCTCTCCACAAGAAACTTGGTAAATGAACACACACCCAATGTTCTTGAGACCCGATGATAGATCGACTGTAATCTATATACCCCAAAGAGGAATGACCCTTTCTGCCCCTCCCGTAGTTAGCGGGTGTACTAGTACCTCAAATAGACAAAAGAGAGTGAATTAAAACCACACATCACCTGATTGCATCTATTTACCCACCTGGCTTACAGTAAATATAGCACCAAAGAGTTGTTCCTTTATGTCCTAAAGGAAAGAAGACAAGAGCATTACACAATGCAGAGACTCACCGGGTACGTAAATGACAGTAGATCTAATAATGAACCATCTATAGTAGATCTGCGTGTGGACTCACACACTCACTGACACACAGACCTGTAAAAGTGTCGAAAAGAGGACAATGTAAACGCCTTCAGGATTTCTAACTTTATTCTTCCCTTGGGTTGATGGATTCTTTTCATGCCAATCTTTTATCGATATGATCAAACTCATGATTTGCTCGGCCCAAAATGAAATGTCTGCATGAAAATACCCGAGGTTAAACTCTCGAGTTTTACTCAGATCATTCTACTCCAGACAGCCCTTTGTGTAGGCCACGTACATTCCCTGGGGGCTCATGTTCCTAAAAGGTCCATAATACCTCATCCTCTTCCTGTTTTGTTAGGTGGACTTGAATCAAATGTGGGGAAGGCTTCCAGGATAAATGCTTCTCAGAATGCACTTCTTGTGCACTTACAGGAAGTCCAAATAACTCCCTGGAGCAATGTCATTAATATTCATGCAGGAAATACGTACAAAAATCCATCAGGCCTTGCTGAACCGAGGGTTGTTTTTCTGTCGGGGAACACCATAATGCAGCTCTATTTCCTAACATCCAGAGAAAATATATTCCTTCCATAATGATTTTCAATGACGTTATATTATCTCCAGGTGATGAACGTACGTATATCTTGAGAGCTTGCATTGAGGCCTACATTACACTTTTAACCTGCATGCCACATAAAGTAACAAGAAAAAGAGCAATCAGAGATTGCAAACCCTCGCCAGGATGTATTTTCAGTGGTTTTTAAGGCTTTTGTGTTGAAACAAATATGGCGGCCGAACCACGTGACCGATGACGTCATCATTATTTTTTTCTCCACCAATTTATGCCTACATGACGCTCAAGAAATTTCATCTTGATCGGATGAAGTTTTGTACTTGTCGAATTATGACGTCATAATGGAGGCACATATGACATCATCATTAACATATTTTATTCCCCATGGAGAGTTCTTTACAAGGAGTCATTTCTCAATTTTTTCTATTCAGCGCTTTCGGAGATATCGAGGTGCAAATCTTTTCGGTTTTTCCAAGATGGCGGCCGAACCACGTGACCCATGACGTCATAACTAACATTAAAAAAATTATACAGGTGGAGTTGCACCTATGGTGAGAATTTCCTGTCGATCGGACCAACGGTTGCAGAGAAAATCATATTTATTCTGTGCAGACAAACAGACAAACGGACTCGAATGCAATACCCTCTCCCCAGGCGGGGGTAACAAGCATTGGGCTGATTTGCTTACTCACAACTTAACAACTCTTCCACCTTGGCTTCAATTCATCCAATCCAACCCCTACCGATTTTGTCGGCCATTCCCGCCCAATAATGGGCTGCCATTGTGGTAATTTCCCGAGGGAATCGTAATGCAAAAACCTGGCAGCACAACTAGGCCTAAGATAACACGGGCCAAACTCCACGGTGGAAAAAGGGAAAATAGACACACAGAAGTCACCCAAGGAAGTGACTCCCATTCACCAGACTCGGTGGAATAGTGATTAGAGCGTCTGCCCGGAGCCTGGGAGGTTGGCGATGGGATTCTCATCCAGGCCGAGGCATACCAAAAGCTTTAAAAATAGCACGAGCTGCTTCCTTGCTTGATGCTCAGCATTTTAAAATAATATAGAACAGCAAAACAGCCAACTATCGTATAATAACGCTTGGTGGGTTTAATGGCCTCCTCTTGCATTCAAGTTCCAACAGTGAGGCAGCAAATTTATTTATTTATTTATATCTACAGGTTTTTCACAAGTGTATCCTCTCTCTTACATGAACCCATGACCCAAGATCTTGTAGAAATATAAATACGAGTCTACCCAGTACTGATCTGGACAAAAATAAGGCAGTCGGTCTGATTCAAATTCTACTCGGAGAAGCCGATGCTCGTGGTGACATTTGCCAGTGCCATCCTTAGCAACCAGAGCGGCATTAGAGCATGCGGAACTACAACGGTACTTGGTAGAGCACATACATCCACCAGGCTGAACAGATGGCAGAGCGCATACCTCCACCAGACTGAACAGATGGTAGAGCACATACATCCACCAGGCTGAACAGATGGCAGATCGCATACCTCCACCAGACTGAACAGATGGTAGAGCACATACATCCACCATGCTGAACAGATGGCAGAGCGCATACCTCCACCAGGCTGAACACATGCCAGGGCGCATACCTCCACTGGTCCACCAGGCTGAACACATGCCAGAGCACATACATCCACCAGGCTGAAAGAGATGGCAGAGCGCATACCTCCACCAGACTGAACAGATCGCAGAGCACATACCTCCACCATACTGAAAAGATGGTAGAACACATACCTCCACCATGCTGAAAAGATGGCGGAGCACATACATACACCATGCTGAACAGATGGTAGAACACATACATCCACCATGCTGAACAAATGGTAGAACACATACATCCACCATGCTGAACAGATGGTAGAACACATACCTCCACCATGCTGAAAAGATGGCGGAGCACATACCTACACCAGGCTGAACAGATGGAAGAGCACATACCTACACCAGGCTGAACAGATGGTAGAGCACATACCTACACCAGGCTGAACAGATCGTAGAGCACATACCTACACCAGGCTGAACAGATCGTAGAACACATACCTCCACCATACTGAACAGATGGCGGAGCACATACCTACACCAGGCTGAACAGATGGAAGAGCACATACCTACACCAGGCTGAACAGATGGTAGAGCACATACCTACACCAGGCTGAACAGATCGTAGAACACATACCTCCACCATGCTGAAAAGATGGCGGAGCACATACCTACACCAGGCTGAACAGATGGAAGAGCACATACCTACACCAGGCTGAACAGATGGTAGAGCACATACCTACACCAGGCTGAACAGATCGTAGAGCACATACCTACACCAGGCTGAACAGATCGTAGAACACATACCTCCACCATACTGAACAGATGGCGGAGCACATACCTACACCAGGCTGAACAGATGGAAGAGCACATACCTACACCAGGCTGAACAGATGGTAGAGCACATACCTACACCAGGCTGAACAGATCGTAGAACACATACCTCCACCATACTGAACAGATGGCAGAGCACATACCTACACCATGCTGAACAGATGGTAGAACACATACCTCCACCATACTGAACAGATGGCGGAGCACATACCTACACCATGCTGAACAGATCGTAGAACACATACCTCCACCATACTGAACAGATGGCGGAGCACATACCTACACCAGGCTGAACAGATGGAAGAGCACATACCTACACCAGGCTGAACAGATGGTAGAGCACATACCTACACCAGGCTGAACAGATCGTAGAACACATACCTCCACCATACTGAACAGATGGCAGAGCACATACAAACACCATGCTGAACAGATGGTAGAGCACATACCTCCACCACGCTGAACAGATGGCAGAGCACATACAAACACCATGCTGAACAGATGGTAGAACACATACCTCCACCAGGCTGAACAGGTTGTAGAGCACATACCCCCTCCAGGATGAACAGATGGTAGAGCACATACCTCCACCAGGCTGAACAGGTTGTAGAGCACATACCCCCTCCAGGATGAACATGTTATAGAGCACATACCCCCTCCAGGCTGAACAGTTTACATTTTGTATGCCACTGATAGGCCGGATCTGGATTCAAACCTGAACCAAAATAAAATATCCTTGTTCCTGCCATCGAACTAATCATCCACCTAGTTTTGTCACAACTATTCCACAACTCTTTAAAATATAGTTTTCGGCCCGATATCTCTCATTAGTGATGTATCACTTAAGTTATTTGAATCCGGATCCAGATTCGGATCTTCACCCAAGTCAAATCAATTCTTCCTCATCGCAAACGTTGGTCCACCAGGCTTTGGCCGACTCGAATCCGTCCACAGCTTTTTGAGAGATCATGCTTTTTATCGTTTTAAACCCTACCATTCAATTACGATGCATTAATTAAAATATTATCCGGATCCAGATCTTCACCAACATCTAATCAATCCATCCTTGTCATTTTTTTTTTTTTTTTTTTTTTTTTTTTTTGTATACAAGATCGAGGCTCGTGAAAGACTTTTTACTTTTTTTTGAGATATCCTGTTCACAGACAGACATGGGTGAAAACACAATCCCATCCACCTTCGGTGGCGGATGTTAACATCGAACGTTTCCAGAGCATCGCATGACGACATTTTAAAAAAGCATTGAAGGTTTCACATGGGAAAGGTTGGGTGAAGTCGTGTGTACAAACAGGGACACGAGAGATTAGAATGTGCAAAACTCTATTTGTGGCGGAAGGGGAAATGGACATGGGATAGTGTGTTGGATGGTGTAAAGCAGCCAAGAGTTCATCATTACCACTTTTGGGGACAGCCAAAGGTTTATCTTAGTATGGACGAAAAATGTTTCATTGTTGAGAGCAGGTATAATCCTTTCCTGGTAGTCTGCCATCAGGTAATTGATGAGTTTTTCGTTCGTGGATTCCAGCATGACAGCATCCAGGCAATGATGCACTGTGACGTCACACAACATCGAGCTAGTGTTATGTTAAAAGGGGTGATGTGAGGGGGTGAGGGGATCAAGGGAATCATCGAAAACAGAGGCATCAATCAGGCATTAGGTAGAATCTCATTGAGGGAGTTCTTCTTCTTCCAAATGCAATAAATGGATGCAGGTAGCATTGTTTTCTTGAGAGCATGACTGTGCCACTGATGCAATGTGGGCTGGAGCAGGAATTTTTAATTTGGCCGAGTAAAACATGTCAACAAGACAAATCATCATATTCATGAATGAGGAAGATGAAACATAATCTGGCCATCCCTCTCCTCCACTTGAATATCTGTAACCATGAAGAAAAGTTCTTACCTGTGATCAGCAAAAGAGCGGACGTGCAGAAAGCTGAGCTCCGTGCCATTTCGGCGTTTTTGGAAAAACAATGACTCGCTTGGCATAGGGACATGAAACCCACGTTCACAGCCTTGGAACCTTTTTTATAGAGCAAAGTAAATGGAAAAAGTTTTGAAACCAACACTATCTCCAATATTGAGAAAGGCTGAACAAAGCGCTTTTTTAGTTTTAGCCGGTAATCCTTTGTTTAAATTGCTTCTCCGGAGTGTGGATTACATATGAAACGAGTGCATTGCGCCTGCATTCTGCAAGCAGATAAATACATCAATGAAATGAAGAATGAGTGAGCAATATGAGCTCATTATTTATGTGCAATCCAAGCTCCGCCCCTCTCCCGGCTGAGGAAGTGACACGCCTCCGTCGCAGTTCAAGCTCCGCCCCTCTCCCAGTTGAGGGAGCAAGGATACACTGGCCGAGTTTTTTTTTTACGGATATTTCCGGTTTTGGCTGGTTTTGAGAATAGAGGGACCAATTACTGAAGGTGAACAGCGAGTTGTGATTTTGAAAGGGTAACGGTACGGGTTGTGAACGAGTCGCCTCCCTACACCTTGACTGGTATGGGGAAGGATGAGGGGCTTAGAACAAAGGGCAAGACCAGATGTACCAGACCAGAGGACCAGAGACGGCCGGCTTAACAGGCCAAGGGGATTAACCCCCCCTTGCTAAGGGGAGTGCCGTCTCTGAGATCCGTAACAATTGGTGTCGAGGAGTGGGATTTGGACCCGAACCAAATTTTTAATCCATCGAAAAAATTTGGTAAAAATTTGGAGCGGCCGAAATTTTTATTAACAGCGAAATTAAATCGTGCCATGGATGGTCAAGGCGGTCGGATGCCGGTAGGGGAGGTAGAAGAGGGGTTAGAGGCAACCCAGGACCCCAGGGAACAATTGGGGGCAATGGAAGAGGAGGTTGATGAGGGTGCGGTAGCGGGGGTTGCAGGCGCACAAGATGGCGGCACCTCGCACGTGGCGGCAAGAGCCGCGCCCTTTGTACCAACGGTGGTAGACATGCAATCATTTATGGCTGAAATGGAGGCCTTTATGGCCAAGACATGTGAACAAATCGGGGAATTGAGAAATGACATGGGAAGCCAGATAGGGGGGCTAGGAAGCAAATTGGAAGGATTCGGAAGCAGATTAGGGGACAAATTGGGGGGCATAATTGGCCAAGCCAAATAAATTAATGAGGGGTTAGCGAGGGGGCAAGCCAGGTATGAGATAAGGCAGGTGGAGAGGGAGAGAGACCGCAGAGTGGGCGAAAGAGTTGCGGGGGTACGCGACGAGGTAACACGGCTTGAGAAGCGCGGGAAAAGCGAGTTGGAGCAAAGCGCAGGTAACTGGACCAGGGTAGAAATCGCGACCCGGGGTATGGCGAAGCCGGCGACCGCCGAGGTAGAAAAGGAGATTTTATTCGGACCAGCGGTCGTCGAGGAGAAAGAAATTAACAAATTAATTATAGTGGAAATTGGAATTGAAAAGACGACGGAGGTAGTCCAGGAATTGAAGGGAGAGATGGATAATGTGCAAAGTCCGTGCTCACATCACGATGCTGTGCTTGATAACCCCAATAAAGATTTGCAGGTGTTGGAGCGAGGAGGAAGAAGAATCCCCAAGGTGAGACGGGCTGTGTGTGGTGCTAAGAGGTTTTGCGGGAAGGTGTTTAGCGCACAAAGAATTTTCGCGTGCTTGGGATCGAGGCGCAACCCGGGCGCTCGTAAAAGGTCGAGTGTGTGGAGATGTGAGGCAGCACAAGGTTGCAGGACCACAAAAGTGTTGACACTAGGAAATAAGCACTCTCTGTACTTCAACCTCTTATAGGATATACCATTTACCCTCAGGGCCTGTCCACTTCTCATTTCGTGTTTGTCGTGCCACTCAAAACATTCATCTGACTTGGTGTGCAAACAGCGCTTTACGGATGTGTGTGTCTAGTGGTTTAGTCATGCTCTCAGTTACTTCCTCACAAATACAGTAACCCATTTACACAGATTAATTAAGTGTCAATATATAGTTACAGGGTGTTCCTAAAAGAACGGGACAACTTTGGTTGTAAATATACGTGTTCAGACCCAACAGATGATACAACGATACACTTTGGTTTATATGATACAGAAACTCAAAATTTTGTGCACACCAGAAATACTCCTCAATGCAAGCTTTGTCGAGTGAAGGACATCAAGGTGGTACCTGAGTTCTTATCTTCGGCTCAGCATGTTTGCGTCCATCGGTGAGCATGCAGCTATGATCCGAGAACGAAGACCCTGCAGGTTTGCCACCTTGGTGTTGTTGGACAACATCCATGACAAATCCCCAATCCTTTCAACATGTTCATGTAAATTGTTGAGGTCAATGTATCCTCCACAAAGAAAAACGGACCCACCAAGCGGTCATGGCCTTTGAAGAAAGCCACACCACATATTGACCTTTAGACTGTCGCATATGTGTTCAATGACGATGCGGGGGTATTTAGTCCCCCATATCCTCACATTATGCCGGTTGACCTTCCCAGATACATCTAAGCAAGCTTCGTCTCTGAACATGACCTTTTTCATGTAATCTTTGTCATCTTCTATGCGACTGAGCACTTCCATGGCAAACGCCTTGCGTTTTGGTCTGTAATTGGTTTTGAGTTCCTGCAGAATCTGCACCTTGTAATCATAAAGCTTCAGTCTTTTATGCAAAATCCTGTGTACAGTGGTGGCTGGTAGTCCCAGTTCTCTGGATGTGCGTCGGATTGATTTTCTGGAACTTTGTTGAAATGATTCACACACTCATTCAACGTCTGTTACACTTGTTCTTGGTCGGCCGGTACTTTTCTGTTTTTGACAACTTCCAGTCTCCTTAAACCTCTTGTACCACTTCACTGAAACTGGTCCGTGATTGCAGGTTCCTTACATACCTTGCATGGCAATTCCGCTGAAATTGTGGTTTGCATCTTGTCTCGATGAACCATTAGACGCACTGAGCTTTCACCTGTGGGGTAGCCATTTTATTTTGCATTAAACCACTACACTTGGAAAAAAGAGAAAACTTTGAGTTTCTGTACCATATTAAACAAAGGGAATCGTTGTATCATTTGCGGTACTAAATGTATTAACAACCACAGTTGTCTGGGTCTTTTTACACACACACACACCACACACACACACACACACACACACACGCGCACACACACACACGCACACACACACACACGCACACACACGCACACACACACACACCCTAAATGTTAGGGCGGCGGGCTTGGGATCCTAAGGTCCTGAGTTTGAATCCCGTTCAGCTGTTGAATTAATACCAGGTAGGGTTGACTCAGCCTGTCATCCTTCCGAGGTCGGCGAAATGAGTACCAGGGTAATGGGCCCTCTCTTTCAAAGAGGTTGGTGGCAGGATTTGCACTCCGGCCGCCGTAAAAACACCTCATTCCGTAGCACACACAGTGGTGTGTGGTGTCGGGATGGTTCTGAGGAGTCCTCCAAGGATGCAGCAACATGCTGATCCAGTGTACACTCCCATATATATATATGGGGTCTGCTTAGCAGGCATGTAGGACATCGGCCATTATAAAGCTCGCAGTGTTAAGTGTGGAAAAGTTCTGAGGAGATTATGGCTGGCTCAATAGCGCAGTGGGCTGTTCACGTGTAATCAATGGGGGTCTGTGGTTCGAGCCCCACATTGAGTCAGAAATTTTTCACACTTAGCCCCTCGCAGGAATTTGATTCCTGTTTTATATATATATATATATATATATATATATATATATATATATATATATATATATATATATATATATATATATTGTTATGGATCCGGGGGATGGCACTCCTGTTATCAAGGGGGGTTTAATCCCCTTGTCCTGTTAAGCTAGCCGTCCGACCGGTCCTGGGGGTATGACGTCACCTCCGGTCGATTGTAAGTAGGGTTGTAAGCCCAATTTGTCTTAATACCTAAGTACTACCACCGGCCATAAGCGAGGAAATACTCCCACCTGGGCCGCAGCGTGATTGGATTGCGCCGAGCGAAGCGAGCTGCGACTCGGGCCATTATCAAGAGACTAAACCCAAAAGACTAACCCGATTATAAAGCATTGGCCAAATCGTGCCACAGGTACTCAATCGGGAAAAGACTAAAGCGATCGGGGAAGAATGAAACCAAAAGGGTAAGAAAAAACAGACATTTATTAATTATTTACAAAACCAAAGAAACCAAAGGAGAAACGAAAGCAATATACAGAAGAAGAAGAAGAAGAAGACACAGGGCAAGCACTTAAAACAGTCTTATATTATACCCCAGACAACAAAAAGGACAGACAACGGACTTACATGACAAGGGAATAGCAGGCAGGAATCACTGGAAGAAGGAGAAGGTCCAGGAGGGACAACAAGGCTGGAAGGTTCGGCAGGGTACAGCAAGGAGGTCCGCTCCAGGTCCACGCTCCGGGCTGGAAGCGAGCAGCCAGCGGCAGGTACACGTTGTCGTTTCACGCGGTAGGGCTTTTGAAGCAGCTTGTCACAGAGCTCCGCGCAGCTTCCTCTCTCTCTGCCTTCTTCGTCCAACTCTCTTCCAACTCATCCAACTCGTACCTTCTCACCGACTCCATCTCGGTTCGGCTGGATCACTCATCTGCCCTAAGCAGTCCCCCGCGCCCGCCTTTATCGCTCGTGGCCGTATCAAGCCGCGGGCTCCGAGGGCACGCCTACCGGTTGGCTCACCGCGGTGCTGGTTGGCTGGTAAGGGCTTGCTGACTCAACCTCCGATGACGAGCCGACTTGCCACACCTTCTTCTGGTGGCTCCTCCCCCTTCTTTCTCGGCCCGACCGCATGGCCAATGGCGGCCGGTGGGGAGCCAGAAAACCACTCGCACCGCTTTTGAAGGGAACGTTGGAGCCCATCTTATTTGATTAATGCAACGCAGATTCAACTACTGGGAACAGATCCTTAACTGAAACACATAATAATGAGATAACTACGGAGGTCCTATGGTTCGCTACGTGTTGTTCATGGACTAACTAACGTGTTGTTCACAAGAAACTCATTTTGCAATAAATGTTCGTTTCCCATAAATCGTACACTTTCTAAAATCCAATCTCACCCCTCCCCTCCAAATCTTCCCCATAACCCCTCCCCTCCAAATCTTCCCCATCACCCCTCCCCTCCAAATCTTCCCCATCACCCATCCCTTTCAAATCTCCCCCCTTGCCCCCTCCCTCCTAAACTACCCCCGCACCCCTCCCCGCCAAGACGCCCCCTCGCCCCTCCCCTCCTAGACTCCTCCCTCACCCCTCCCCTCCAAATCTCCCCCATATCCCATCCCTTTCAAATCCCTCCCCTTGTCCCTTCCCTCCCAAACTTCCCCCTCACCCTTCCCCTTCAAATCTCTTCCCTCAGATCGGCAGTCTGCAGCCTCCTCACTCTCTGAAGACTTGGACAAAATCACAGACTGGTCAAACAAGTGGAACATGTCTTTCAATCCTGACAAATCTCACACTCTTACTATGTCTCTCCGAAAAGATCGACTGGACAACCCTCCCATCTACTTTCTCAACAATCCTCTCCAAGAAGTTCTGTCGCTCAAGCTTTTGGGTCTCACTATCTGCCATGATCTTTCTTGGGAAAACCACATTTCCAAGCTGGCCTCCAAAGCCAGTCGCCGACTGGGCATCCTCCGTCGTGCGAAGTCCTTCCTCGGCACACCTGAGCTCCTCACCACATACAAGGCTTTCATCCGCAGCTCAATGGAATACTGTTCTCCCCTATGGGCCGGTGCTCCTGCCTCACACCTAGCTCGGCTTCACGCTGTTGAAACCAAAGCTTTCAGAATTATTGGAATCTCCCGCGATGAAGCTATCTCTGAGGGCCTTTCACTCACTCACCGCAGGCAGGTAGGTGGTCTTTCTGTCTTCTACCGACTCCTCTCCGGCCTTGCACCCCCAGCTCTCTCTGTGCTCTGTCCCCCAAATATTCCTACAGGTCGCACAAGATCTGCCAGCAACCCTCTGATGGTTAAACTGCCGAAATCTCGGCTCTCTGCTCACCTTCACTCTTTCATTCCTCTTTTCTCCCGCCTCTGGAACAAACTCCCTCACTCCCTTCAATCCCACTCCTCCCTCCAGGTCTTTAAAACAGCTGTTCACCACCATCTCTTATCTTCCCCCATCCAAAACCTTGATCTTTTCTACCCCCGCTAATTCACCCCAGATCCACCTTGTTTGAAATTCCAACTTCTTTCCTGGAAGTCCTGGCAGTGTCCATATGTTTTATACCTCTCCCACCGCCCCCTTCCCATGCCCCCCCCCCCCAAAGCCCTCGCCCTCTCTCAGATCTCTCGATGTCTCCATGTCTCTCGGTCCCTGCTCTCAAATGTTGTGTTTGTGTCCTTCCCCCTCTCTCTCCATCTTGGCTACTGCTCCCGATGTTATATGTTTTATGTGTCGGTATGTCTTTCTGTGTGATTAATGTTCGCTCTTTCACGAGCCTCGATCTTGTATACAAAAAAAAACAAAAAAAAACTAGGGTGCGATCTTTAACAAGCCAACTGATGGGGATATTTACAGGGGAAACATTTATAAGGGATACATTTACTAAAATTTACTAGTGAAAGTTCTAAAAACCATAACAATATATATATATTGTTGCGGATTCGGGGGTCGGCGCTCCCCTTACCAAGGGGGGGTTAATCCCCTTGTCCTTTAAGCTGGCCGTTCCCCCAACCCTAGAAGTTATAACGCTCCTTCCGGTTGGGAGCAGCCAGGGTGATTGGTCAATGAAGTCCCAAATACCTGAGTGCTACCCCTTGCCGTGAAACAGGGAGATAACTTCTGCTCGGACCGCGGACAAGATGGAAATTGCCGAGCGGTTTAGCAATCCGCGATTCGAGCCGTTAGCAATAAGACTAACCCGATTCTGAGTGATTGGCCAAATTGTGCCACCGGTACTCAATAAGGAAAAGACAAAGACGATCGGATGAGAGCAGAAGGAACCAAAAGGTAAGGAAAGAACAAATATGATTTATTACTTACACTAATAAAAGAGGAAATGAATGAAGGGCATGTACAATAAGAAGAAGAAGCAGACACAGGGCAACCTTATACAGTCTTAATTAGCACGCCCAGGACAACACAAACAGACTTACACGAAAGGGGAATAGCAGGAAGGAGGAGAAGGTCCAGGCAGATGGCAGGGGAGGAAGGACCGGGCAGATGGTTCAGTTGTTGAGGTCCGGCTCCAGGTTCACGCTCCACTCCGGTCCACACTTTGGTTCTGCGGCGAAACCGGGCAGGTAGCGCTGCTCGTATTACACAGTTCGTATCAAGCAATTGCCCAGCGCAGTTTGATCACAATAAGCAGTCCACGGTGCAGCCCTTGCGCAGTGCGCGTTTCCCAGCGAGTTCGTAAAAGGGCTTTGCACTTGCGCTTATATAACGCGCACGTGTATCAAGCCGCATGCTTTTTAGGTCCGCCTACCGGTGAACACGCCTCGGCCATGATTGGTCGCGAGGGTTCACCGGCTCCTTCCTTCGTGACACGTTGATGGGGCCACGCCTCTCTCTGACAACTCCTCCCCCCTTTTCTCCGCTCTGACCGCATGGTCAATGGCGTTTGGAGCCAGCGCTGCGGCTGGCAGAGACGCGCAATACACTTTGGAGGGAGGCTACACCGCAAAATGAAGGGGATTTGAAAAGGGGCCTAGGTTATTTGATTAATACAACGCAGAGTCAAACTATTGGAAACATAGCCTTACCTGAAACACATATTAATGAAATAACTGAAGAAGGTTCCTATGGTGTCCTACGTGTTGCAATATGGACTAACTATGGGTGCAACCTTTTTAAGTGAAGATAATTATTTACAAGAATTATTATTTACAAGTGAAGGTTCTAAAAACCGTAACACTGCACCCTTCTCTCCTCCAGGCACATCCCGTGCCGACAAAACTTTAACTTAGTGTGACACTCAGGTGTAGTAACCCTCTACTTTTAACCTCACCCTTAGTGCGACATGTTTAAAACTAGATATGTCCCGCCTGCTGCGTTGCATTCTACCTAACTGACTCACACCCACAGAATAACCGAATTCGGAATTAATTTTCAAACTAAACATTTACGGTGGGGAGCATTATTTACAAAGAACACTATTTTGATTATTTACAAAACTACACCCAGGACCTGTCGTTTGGGGAAACAAAAGCAGCACTTTTGAGAAGAGGAAAGGTCATGCACTGCACTGCACTGATACTGATACACCATACCCACATGCACAGAAATGCACAATTAAATAATAAGGTGCACTAAAAAGCACAAAAGCACCATCATGCACAAAAAGCACCAATAAGCACCACCATGCACGAAAATCACCAATAAGCACCACCATAAGTACAGCATACACGTTTCAACAATCATCAAATGGCGTCTTCTCAGGTGGGCCGATGGCTGCTGGGACGATGTTCCTTGGTATTGTCACTTGCTGCCTATTTAATAATAAAAGGGCACAAACCGCGTCCACTTTTTTTTTAACTTTACGGCCAGCAGGGCCCAACTAAGGGTGGTCCACCTGCATGGCTTAGGTGCCACCTCAACCGTGGTCCGCAAGCAGATGCCGCTGGCCACAATGGCCGGTCCCCAGCAGAGGTGCCAGGCCCCAAAACGTGGGGTCCATAAAGTGGTGCTCGGCCACAAAAACGTGTGGTCCATAAAGTGGTGTACCGATCCAGGCAGGCAAGCAGCGAGGGTGCGGGCGCACAACTGCGACACCTGCACACTTTCCCTTCGGCACACAAAGACCACGGCCCATGAGTGGGGAAGGAAGACAAAGCAGGGTTAGTGGGGTGCAAGGGCGCAAGGGTACACATCAATACAAGGCAGTGCAGAGTGAGGTGCGCAGGAGAGCAAGCCGAGAAAGCTCGTCCCGACCATACATCCCCCCCCCCCCCTGTCACCTAATCTACCCTTGCCCTTACCCCATATTTACACAATTTTACAAATCCGTCGCTAACGTCCTGTCTTCCTCATTTCCCCCTAAACCAAATTTGCCATCAATCCCAATTCCTCATCAATCCCTCCCAAGGAGGGAGAGATGGAACCACAAACACAATGTCACCCCCACGTCATGATGCGTCTCAGCATTCCCAAACATTTGCAAACCATGGTGTGGAGTACTGTCACCTCAGGTGAGTGGATGCGGATGGTGCGAAGAGATTTTCCTCCTAACTATCCTTCTAATTGAATTTAACACACATTACACTACCCGGGGTCTTTCCCTGCCAAACCATTGGCCATTTTTACTCTATGTGGTTCTAAGAACCGAACTCCCATTGAACATACTGTGGCGCTCACCAATTTGGGGTCTCTCCCCCCCGATTCTTCACCCTGTGCCCTCGCACAATTTCGGGGCTGGGTCGTGTGGCTCCCCTAGCAGGTCTAACTTACCTGCGCACCACCGCCACTGTACGTCGCCACCCGAGCTTACCTGCTCCTCACCCTAACCTGGGGAAGGCCCTCTGGCTCTCTCACCCCACTACCGCCCTCTCTGGCGTCGGGCTACCCGGGTCCTCTCCATAGGATCCTCGGGCCCCATTGAACACTAACACAACTCTACCTGGCTCCCAGAGCCTACCTGCCACCTCACCTGGCCGACAGACTACCAGTGGCGGAGTGCTCAACTACAAATGGTCACACAACTACCACAACCCCCAAGGAACTGGAGCCGCATGCAGCTGAAGCTCCGAGGGAGTTGGTGACGTAATGTCATGGTCAAGGACCATAACCTCCAACTGACATCGTTCCGAGCATAACTCCCAAGGGATTCCAACCGCATGCAGTTGAAACCCCAAGGGAATTGGTTACTCCGGACACCAGGTGGGAAATTATGGTAGGCAATGACCATAACTACGAATTCAGCCACACGCCCACCCATTCCACTTTACTCACACACCAATCAAAGCAGTACTCTGCTACTCTCGCACGACAGATGTCAATATCCACCAAATTTACCTACTCCCTCTAGCTACTTTAAAACTACCCTCCCCGGGTACTCGTGAAGGGGGGTCCATCCTTCCCCCATTCACTCTTTCGCACCATACACTCCACTCCATGTATTCCACACTCCCACTCCACACCATCCATTCCAGACCATTTATTCCATCCAACCATTCTCACTTGCCACCATGCAAGTGCAAGTCAATCACCCAATGCACAATCACACCTTTCACAATACTGTGCTCATGCACTTTCTACACACACACATCATTCTCATGAGCATTGCCTCACTTCATCACCCTCACTACAAACACACTGCATCAGCTAATCTGACTACTGCCCTTCTATTACTCGTGCTTCCCAGTCACCCCTTATACTATTGCACATCCCACGTCGTTAACATCCATCTAACCTATTCTACGTCCCCGCTACCGGTATCAATGTCACTACTTAAATCTTGTCCCTATGGTCAGCTATTTCCCTATACATTAACCAAGCCCTCCCTGGCTAGGTTTTCACCACCATGCCCCATAAACTAAAGCTCATGTGCCCCCAAGATGAGTAATGTGAATGGTAAAACTACCATCCATCGCTAGACCATATACCATTTGCCATCATCACTATCACTATCCAGTCACTACTCTGAGCCTCTCGGTGCGTCAATGTGTTTTCAAAGCTCGGCTTCGCAAAGCCGCGCGATGCATACGGGTGGTCTGGTCTACTGTGGTTGGGTCTGTCTGGCATTCGGATTCAGGGGAGGAGGTTTTGTCGGGCCAAGGCTCCAAGCACCATCCCTACGCAGGGCCTTGCGCCCCCATGCGCGGTTGCCCAGCCTTGTTTGGCTGGAGCGCCGCCACCACAAGGGGGCGCTGCTCCGGCCCCTTCTCCTTCCCCTCGAACCGGGCCGATCGCTTTGCCTGGCAAAGCGCGGTACCGACCGTACAGGTGGGGCCCAGCCCGAATCGTGCACGACGCCCCATGCAGGGGCGAAACTGCACCGATCCCGGCCGGCCCCCGCAGCACACAAAGCCCGTCACGGACTGAGAGCTCGCGTCGGCTAAACGTCGGCCTAACCGCTGCCCCGGTCAACGTCGATGCTCCCATTGCATGCTCACACCATGCGTTCCTTTTCCTACTCACACCTCGGGGCGTCTCCGCGCCTCTCATACACTCCACGCACTCTTTTACCGCACTCTCTCTCCGTGCACTCTCTTCCCTCGCACACTCCATTATCACACACACCTCCGTTCCACACCCTTCTCACGCACACTCGTCATTCGCACACTTCATTAACACACCTCCTCGCGCCCACTCCTCAGTTACATCCTCTGTAACAACCATGGGTGTGCACTCTTCTGCACACCCAATCACACGCTCTGGTGTGCACTCCCACACACTCGCCACAACCAACTCAGGTGTGCATTCTCGCACACTTGCCACAACCAACTCACACTCTATCACTCGTCGTTCCACTTCCACACTCACACTCCGATGTGCATTCACTCTCGCACTCGGTTTCAGTATCATACTCTCGCTCCGGCGCACTCTTCTTCCTCACACGTGCGCCATTCTCTTTCATACACCTTTTCTTCACACTCGCGCCATTCACTTTAGCACAGCGCACAAAGGACCTTCCACAAGCGCCCGGGTTACGCCTGAATCCCAAGCACGTGAAAAATCTTTTTGCGCCAAACACCTTTCCGAAAAATCTTTTCATCCCATATACTACCCGGCTCACCTTTGGGATCCTCCTCTCCACACGCACCTGCAAATCTTTATCTATCTATAATTCCAGTAATCTCTGTGTGTGTGTCTGTGTGTGTGTGTGTGTGTTTGTCTGTGACCGCTGTTTCTCGACAACTACCGGTCCGATATACTTGAAACTTGCCAGGTATATTGCTGGGGACCCGAGGATGTGCCTTTTCAAGGTTTGAAATTAATCGGACAAGTGGTTCCCAAGGTATGGTCACCGTACTCGCAAGCCGTTCGCTTTGGCTTTGCGAATGGACCAAACCATTTCATGTAAATAGAGGGGGGGGGGGGGGGGTTCTGTGGTCGTTACTGGCTTTGCGAATGGACCAAACCATTTCATGTAAATAGAGGGGGGGGGGGTTCTGTGGTCGTTACTGCCACGTGGTTTCAAAGTTTTTTTTTGTTGTTGTTGTTTGCACGCATGTTTTTTTGCACGCACGTACGGGCAAGCACGTACGGGCAAGCACGTACGTGCGGGCACGCCCTAGTAAGGATTAAGCACGGCATCATGATGTGATACAGACTTTGCACATTATCCATTTCTTCACCCCGCGAGTGCTCTTCTATGCCTGCCGTCTCTCCAATTTCCATTATTGGTTCGGTTGATTCCATTTTAATTTCTTTTTCCATTGGGATTAATTCTTTTTCTTTTTCCGCTGCTGCATATGAATTTGCCTTGTCCAATTCGGCGGCCGTCGGGTTTTTCACACCCCGAGTCGCGATTGATGTGTACACCCCGATTTGATGTGTACCCTCACCCGGCTTGGCTTTGCTCTGGCTCGCTTTTCCCGCGCTTCTCAAGCCGTGTTACCTCGTCGCATACCATTGTGACCTCCTTGCTCGGCTTGTGGTCAAACTCAATGTCCTTCTCCAATGCTTTTATATCTCTCTTTGGCTCCGCCATCATTTCTTTTAGTTCATTAGTCATTTGAACACCCATTTTGTTAATTTCCCTGGTGGATATGATCCCCTGGGCATACATTCTGTTTTCTTCATCTCACTGGGTCAAAAATGTCAGCAATTGTGCAAAAAATGGATCCCAGGCCGTTGACAACGCGGGCTCGACTGCCGCGGCCATGTGCGAGGCGCCGCCATTTTGTGCACCTGCAACCCCCGCTACCGCACCTTCTTTGCTTTCCTCCTGCATTACTCCCACCTCTTCCCTGGGGTCCTGGGTCGACTCTACCCCTTCTTTTACCTCCTCCACAGGCATCCGATCGCCTTGATTATCCATGGCACGACTCAATTTGGATGTTAAATAAAAATTTTGGCCACTCGTAATTTTTGACCAAATTTTTTAAGATGGATTAAAATTTGGTTCGGGTCCAATCACACTCCCAGACACCAATTGTTGCGGGTTCGGAGTACGGCACTCCCGTTACCAAGGGGGGGGGGGGGGTTAGTCCCCTTGTCTTTTAAGCTGGCCGTCTCCGATCCTGGAAATTATGACGTCACTTCCGGTCGGTATTAGCCAGGGTGATTGGTCAATGAAGTCCCAAATACCTGAGTGCTACCCCTGGCCGTGAAACAGGGAGATAACTTCTGCTCGGACCGTGGACAAGATGGAAATTGCTGAGCGGTTTAGCAATCCGCGATTCGAGCCATTAGCAATAAGGCTAACCCGATTCTGAGCGATTGGCCAAATCGTGCCACCGGTACTCAATGGGGAAAAGACAAAGACGATCGGATGAGAGAAGAAGGAACCAAAAGGTAAGGAAAGAACAAATATGATTTATTACTTACACGAATAAAAGAGGAAATGAAAGAAGGGCATGTACAATAAGAAGAAGAAGCAGACACAGGGCAACCTTATACAGTCTTAATTAGCACGCCCATGACAACACAAACAGACTTACACGAAAGGGGAATAGCAGGAAGGAGGAGAAGGTCCAGGCAGATGGCAGGGGAGGAAGGTCCAGGCAGATGGTTCAGGCGTTGAGGTCCGGCTCCAGGTTCACGCTCCACTCCGGTCCACGCTTTGGTTCCGTGGTGAAACCCGGCAGGTAGCGCTGCTCGTATTACACAGTTCGTATCAAGCAATTGCTCAGCGCAGTTCGATCACAATAAGCAGTCCGTGGCGCAGCCCTTGCGCAGTGCGTGTTTCCCAGCGAGTTCGTAAAAGGGCTTTGCGCATGCGCTTATATAACGCGCACGCGTATCAAGCCGCATGCTTTTCAGGTCCGCCTACCGGTGAACACGCCTCGGCCCTGATTGGTCACGAGGGTTCACCGGCTCCTCCCTTCGTGACACGTTGATGGGACCACGCCTCGCTCCGACAACTCCTCCCCCTTTTTCTCCGCTCTGACTGCATGGTCAATGGCATTTGGAGCCAGCGCTGCGGCTGGCAGAGACGCGCAATACACTTTGGAGGGAGGCTTCGCTGCAAAATGAAGGGGATTTGAAAAGGGTCAAACGATGCCAACACCACAGATGCCAATATCCAACCACAATTTACCTACTCCCTCTACCTACTTTTAAACTACCCTCCCCAGGTACTCGTGAAGGGGTCCATCCTCCCCATCCACTCCTTTCGCACCAACCACTTCACTCCACGTATTCCACACTACTCACTCCACACTATCCATTCCATACTCCATTTACTCCATGCTCCATCCACTCCAGACCACCTATTCCATACAACCATTCTTCATTCACCGGTACTTTCATTTGCACACCTTGTGCCCACACACCTGGTGGCACTTGCACACCTGGTGGCACCTGCACACCTGGTGGCACTTGCACCCTCCTTCCCTCCAGGACCATTCACTCAATACAATACACTCAACTCAATGCACAATCACACCTTTCACAATACTCTGCTCAATCACTTCCTACACACACACTGCATCATCTGATCTACCTGGTTTTCCCTCTAACTTAGTGCTTCCCATCTTCCCTTATACTATTGCACATCCCACGTCGTTATCATCAAAACTAATCTACCTACGTCCCCTACTACAGGTATGATGTCGCTACTTAAATCTACAGTTACCTATGGTCATCTTTCTAAATCCCTATACATTATCCAAACCCTCCCTGGCTTGGTTTTCACCGCCAATACCCCATAACTATAGCTCCTTTGCCCCCAATATACGATGTGAGGGATGGTAAATCTACCATCCCTCTACACCATATACCATTTGCCATCATCACTATCGCTAATCCAGTCACTACTCTGAGCCTCTCGGTACGTCATTACATTTTCATCACAGCTCGGCTTCGAAAAGCCGAGCAACGAATTCGGGTGGTTTGGTCTCCTGCAGGTTGAGTCCATCCGGCATTCGATTCAGGGGAGGAGGTTTCGTCGGGCCAAGGCTCCAGGCACATCCTGGCGCAAGGCCTTGCACTGCCAAGCGCGATGGCCCAGCCTTGCCCGGGTGGAGCGCCGCCACCACAAGGGGGCACCGTTCCGACCCCTCCTACCTTCCCTCGAACCGGGCCGCCCGCTTTGCCTGGCAAAGCGCGGACTCGACCGTGCAGGGCGGGGCCCGGCCCGAATCGTGCACGGCGCTCCGAAGAGGAGCGACGCGACACCGATCCCCGCCGGCTCCCGCAGCACACACCGCCCGACACGGACCCGGGAGCTCGCGTCGGCTAAACATCGGTCTGAACGCTGTCCCGGTTAACGTCGATGCCTTACTCGCATGCTCACACCACGCGTTCCTTTTTACATTCTCATTCGCACACCAAGTCATCCTCACGCACTCCGCACATTCCGTCACCGCACTCTCTCCCTGTGCGCACTCTTGCGCACACTCTCCCAGTACGTACACCGTACCACTCACGGGTGTGTACTCTCGCATACACCCACTCAGCGCACACATACCCAGGGGTGTGCAATCTGTTGCACACCCAATAACGCAGTCCACAATCAACTCAGGTGTGCATCCCCGCACACTCTCTCCATCCATCTCACTCTCCTGGTCACACTCACTCCTACTTCCACACCCTGTATCGCATTCATCACTCATACACTCCGACGTGCGTTTGCTCTCGCACTCTGTAACACACTCGCGCCTCGACGCCATTCGCACACGCGCGCCATTTTCTCTCACACCACTCACAAGGGACCTTCCACCAATGCCCTGGTGCCGTCTCGATCCCAAGCGTGCGAAAATCCCTCTGGCGCCTGTCCGGGAATAATGGACAATCTACAAGACGCCAATGACTGAGACAGTTTTTACAAAGTAAGGATTTATTATAATTACTAAGTCACTTGTTTCAATTCAATAAAGACTATTATAGCTAATTCAAGTCGGTGGTTCTTCTTCTTCCCTGGCCGGTCCTCTCTCTTTGCTGTTTCTCGTTCCGTACTCGTTCGTTCCGTTTGGCAGAGGTTCTGGTGACAAGTGCTCCCGACTCAAAGTGTGTTCTCGTTTATATGGGCACACTCGAATTAATCCTCCGTGCGCTAAATGTTAATCCTCCGTGCGCTGAAGCTCCTTGGTCATCTACAATCGCCTCATCGGAGCCGGTTCGCTCCCCCCCTACTGGGAGTTCCATTTGCCTCACAATAGGAGGGTGCTCTAGCCCGGGGCTGTGACCAGGTGAACAAGAGATTACCACGTTCGTGCAAATTCCTGACATTCATTTACGAAATCGTCTATCTGCTTCGTTTTCCAATTCCACTGATCAATGAGTTACATTTCCACAATTCCCTCATCTTTTTGTTTTTGTTTATATTAACCATTAATCTAAACATCAATATAAGTAAACAATCAATCACTACAAGTAAACATCAATACAAGTATAAGTAAACAATCAATCACTACAAGTAAACATCAATACAAGTATTCAAACCATAACTTTGGTAATCCAATTCCCTTAGGCATATACCGTCATCCTGCAAGAATCACAAAACATTTCGTTGGTCATTGACTCCTTCCATATTGTTCAATCTATTGCATTTGCATCACAAGTATCTTTTCAAAACAACACTTCACCATCACCAAGATACAACAATTTCACTTCACCATTTTCACGTTTTTAAGGCATCTGCAACATCTGGCAAAAACGTTTGCCTCCAAACAAATGTTGATTCTTTGTTTGAAAGGAAGGGCTGATCACTTGTGTTTGAATTCAGGTATGACACATTTTCTCCTAATGTCTTCATAGCACCTGCACTACTTCGTGTAGGGTTTCACTGTTGTGGTAACAGTGCGGAGTCATAGACTGACCCTGCTCTCCATGTAGCATTCTTGCCACTCTTGCTGTGAACCATAATGATTCCTTAACAAGGCCTTCGCCCAGTTATCGTCGACTTGCCTCCTTCCTCATTATGAGTGGGCAGCAAGTATTGGTGTGATGTTGATTGGCCAGCAAGATGTGGAACAGGGATGCCGGATGCATCCACAATGATGTTGGGACCATGGTGTTCAGGTCATTCATGGTCCATACCAGGAGCAACCCGCAGAATCGTGCACAGCTGTTGTGAAAAGGGCACAGCCGTTTGTTTGCAGCTCCATGCTGGTTCCCCGGAAGTTGGTGAAGTAATAACATATGTCCCCGCATTTCACAGAGGTTGCAGGTAAAATGTCGTTGTCCTGCAACTTCTGATGTGATGAATGTTCGAAGCCTTCAAACAAGAGTAAGTGATCGCCTTTCTTTCATATGTTGCAGTGTGATCCAGGCAAATGGTCACATAAATTTCCTTGGTGAAGGTAAGCATCCATCTCCAAGTTACACGGGAGAATGTCTTCATCATTCTTTGAGAAAGAGGGTGTATGCCACGATTAACTTCATTTTTAGCCACAAATTTTCTTTCTCGAACTTCTTCCCAATTCCGTTAGCACCCCCTTCAAATGTGATCTCGTCTTATCCTTATGCTCAGTCACATCTGAATCTGCTTTCCACACACACTGAATCAGATAGGGTACATCTTACCATGAAATCAGCATAATCATGTATATCTTCCGACAGTTTCACATTCAACAATTTGTTTGTTTTTTTTCCTTAAAACATTCAAAAGTTATATTCATTTATATGCGTCACACAAATAATATTCAATCAGGTATGTATTTTACAACTAAACTAAGAATAGCATCCACAATTGCTTTCAGGTTAATATAGTTCAAAAATTAACTCATGCAGGTATTTTAGCACTCCTCAAAGAAAATAAATTGTATATGATTACAATCACAAACAGGAATATCTAATTCCCAACAAATTTGCAACCCAATAAATTAAGCATAATGTATTATTATCATAATTTCTCCCCACTTCTTTTTTTTTTTTTTTTTTTTAATAACAGTGTGTCACTCGTGGTGATATGAGTTCACTGATCTTGTAATTGACACAACTCATAACATTGTCGTTATGTCATTATCTTAATTCTACTGTATTCATTTGCAACATCACTTGATTTAATCTTTTAATCTCAGTATTTATGTCGCCATAAAAGTCTTCCTCTTGTGGTTCCACATTTCTTTCCTCATTTGTCACTTCATGCGTTATCATCGTGTTGTTGGTTACCTTATTCAACCACACCGTCACTAAGGCTTTCAAGCAAGCCACCACTAAAACAATTGCCAATATAACTACTAAACCAACAAACAAATATTGGAGTATCTTAGCTGCCACTCCTCCAAATGTGTTTCCCAACCATGCAAAGGCACCCCCTTTTATATAATTGTGGTATCTTGCTCCCTCTTGTCTGATTGTATCGGCTATGTCATAAATTTCTTCTGAATTATCAGGTATGTACGTACAACAATCTGTACCAATGACTGCACATGTACCTCCTTTTTCCGCTAACAGCATATCTAAAGCCATACGATTTTGTAATGCCATCGTTCTTGTTGCTGCCAGTTCTCTCGTAAGTTTTTCCAATCCACTAGCTGTTTTATTTGCCAACGTTTCTATAGCCAATGCCATGTGCCTAAGTTCTCGCCCTGCCTTCCAGGTTCCATAAAATGGAAATATTACCATTCCAACCCATTCCCCCATGATAATAGTTCTTTTCTGCCTAGAGTGCAGGATATGTGTTGGTGACTTTGTTAACAAGCGCATGTGTGGAAGCACAAACCCAAGAAAACATGATCCTGATCATGTCAGTGGGAGATACGCATACGCCTTGTGTCCACATATAAAATATGTATTATTATAGGTCCATGTAGTATCTGACATCCAAGTTCCTTCCCAATACAAAGATATCATCTTTAAGCTAGTGTCCTTTACTGGGACAAGCAATCTCATATAGCCCAACTCGTAACTATAATGGTGGCAGGTGGAGTTTCCCATCAACTTATTATTCTCTGTGGTTCGATGTCGGATGAAACATAGGAGCCCTTTCATTTGTTGTTGAATAGTTACATAAGGGGGCATAACTTCATTGTCATATTTAGGCCTATAACTGTCTGCAAATTCCTCACATTGATATCCCCCTTTTTCCCAACTAGCATCCCCTAGCATCATCGACATTGGTAAATCAGGTCGTATTGTTGCTACCAACCTCTTTGGGAAGCGACTACATAATTCATCCCAACCAAAAGGAACTGCCTCCAATGGTACTCCGTTCTCACTAGAATGCGGCATTTGTGTGCATATCCAACAATTACTTTCATTTGCTATATCAGCCCTTGTGTGGGCTAAATGTAAAAAGGTATTGATCCCGTGTAATCCATCGGGTTCTAAAGGTGTGTCCCTTTCTTCCATCAAACTTCTCTTTTGCTTATGTCGTCCCGCATAATCATATATCTGTATGTCGGCCACCAATGTTGCGTTTTGTTCTCTTATTACCCCGAAATAATGCATGCAACACAGAGTCCCCACTACTAGAGAACTCATTCCTAGGATGAATATCACCATTTTCAAGGAGTATCCGAAGTAGAAGTCTCTGTTTTCCCCTGATTTGTCGGCTTGTCTTGATAAGGTCTTTCCCTTTGTCCCACCTGTAGCCATCTGTAAAACATGTGAGCTACCCCTTGTATATGTTCATACCTATACCATAATTATATGTCCATGACATTCAACATTATATACCAAACTAACAAGCTTCCTAACAGGTAAATAAAGAAAATCCCTTAATATGTAACATAAATCAGATTATTTGTCTTACTCTGATCCCCCTATCTCCTGGGGTCGAACTAAATCCCTTAATCATGAGTGTAGTTGTGATACATTATCACTCATGCTGTATTAATATCAGTAGGTAATTGTATGTCATGTAGGCAAATAAATGTCACTATCCCAAGTAGGAATATCACATGTTGAAAATGTAATGTTTATCAATGCAAGGGGTGTTAAAATGTAATTCAAATGACTGTAAATCACGACTATCATTTATCTGCCACTGAATGTTCTGCTGGGCTGCTAGGTGCAGCCTCATTTTCTGTGGGACCATCCTCCCTTGCCCCATGTGCTCGTTTGCAATGAGAGGCATGAATCCAACTTTTCTACTTTGGGTCCATTTTTTGTTTCTATTCTTATCAATCTCCTATGGTTTATCAGTTCGTTCCAAAATACCGCAACCAAAGGTTTTAACCAAAGGTTTCTCCCAAACTATTTCCAATGTGAACTCAAAATGCCAGTGAAACAATGATTCGAAGAATTAACTTCAAGGGGTCAATAAATTTATTCTATAACCAGATCTAATTTTTTTTTTCCAATAGTTTGCCTTGCCGAGTGTCATATTATAGCACTTTAATAAAACTTCGAAAAATGTCTCTCATCTCAATAAATTCCCTTTTTCTTCCCAAATACTCATCTGTAAATTACATATTCAATTACAGTTTCTCCCAATTTGTTCGGTCTAAATGGCCACAAAAGTGACTGCCAACATGCAGTACCGTTTTTTATCTACCAAGCAAGTGCTCGTCCACACAAGACCTCTACCAAAATGTTGTTTGTAAAAACAAATCTGGGATTTCCGATTACATGGATGCACTCTCAGGACATTTTCAGGCTGCTGTTAACAATCCACTATGATAAATTAATTCCTTTACCCACACTCAAATAATTAGTACAAATTGAGGATATTATCCCTATCACATTCATTTATAGATTCATTATGTTGGATCTAATTTTTTTTCCAATAATTTCCCACTGCTGTAAGGAAGAACAATAGCTCTCATAAGTCTTAGTAATATCGTACTTAATTTACCCAGCATCGAAGAATTTATTTACTATCCATTCTCATCTGTTAACCAGTGACTTTGTTTGAACTCCAAAACTTAAAACTCACAATAGTTCAAACCAGCAAAATTTTCTTTACTATTTTCCCATATCATCTATGCCTAATACACATCCATACATACAGCACAATTTATATTCTGATCAAATTCAAGTTTATATATATACACAAAGAATTAAGTTAAGCACCCCCCCGTTTTTTTACAACCTCGCACATTACAAGTTTGTTGTCGTCAAAACAGTGTAATATACCCATGATATTGCTATATTTTCTGGAGAAGTGATATTATGGTCACATAAAAACATAACAATCATGCCGTTTTCAATATTTTATTCTGAATAATTTAAGGTGAAATTTTTTGGGAATTTTAGGCATATTTTCACCTCAATTTAAGTATGGAGCTATAGGTCCATCACGGACAGTGTGGATGACGTTTATGTTTTCTAACGTACAGTCATTGTTCTGAGAAGACCTCTAGCGATCTTTGCGTCAATAACGTGTGTAGGACCCACGTGATCGGATCACTGACTCAACCCTACGTCTCATAGACCCTGTAAGCCGTCGTATGCGTTGCTGTGGCAGGTTGTTCCATTCCCGATGTAATGCACGTTCCAATTCATCCAAATTGCGAAGATGGTCCCTCCAATAGCCAATCTGGATGAATTGGAACGTGCATTACATCGGGAATGGAACAACCTGCCACAGCAACGCATACGACGGCTTACAGGGTCTATGAGACGTAGGGTTGAGTCAGTGATCCGATCACGTGGGTCCTACACACGTTATTGACGCAAAGATCGCTAGAGGTCTTCTCAGAACAATGACTGTACGTTAGAAAACATAAACGTCATCCACACTGTCCGTGATGGACCTATAGCTCCATACTTAAATTGAGGTGAAAATATGCCTAAAATTCCCAAAAAATTTCACCTTAAATTATTCAGAATAAAATATTGAAAACGGCATGATTGTTATGTTTTTATGTGACCATAATATCACTTCTCCAGAAAATATAGCAATATCATGGGTATATTACACTGTTTTGACGACAACAAACTTGTAATGTGCGAGGTTGTAAAAAAACGGGGGGGTGCTTAACTTAATTCTTTGTGTATATATAAAATCCGTGAGCAGAGTACTCTGGGAAGTCAGTGTAAGACCTCTCCCAAATTTGACTAATTTTGTACTCCCACATTTTTAATGAAGCTCATATCCATAAATAGCTTTGATTCTCATATAAATTCTATCAAAATGGAATCCCAAGATTACTCCCAATTTTACTATCAATGAATGGCTGCTCATAACTCAGCAAATCAAATCTTTATTCTCCATCTCCCTTGACAAAAGTGATAATTTTTCATAATCAAATTATATTTCTATTTTTATTTTATTTTACGAATTCTCTCGATATGCGATCCCATCCACATGGAACTATCTATTTTCAGACAAGGCACACTGTCGGTGTCAACAATCTTGTAAGATTGATACACAAAAACAACAACAAACACAAACATTGATACACAAAACACACACGCACGCATGCATAATGCATATTTGTTTGCGTTGGAACCATTATTTACAGATCAGGATGGGTGTCAGTTTTTTTATTTCAATTTCATAAAATTTGTCCTTCAATTTTATAAATGCTAATACACAAATGGACCAAAAAGTTTATTCTTAGAAAACCCCTATGATGTCACATTGAAATTACCCTTTCAGTTCCCACAATAATTTGTCCAAATTTGACTACACACCCATTTGCATGTCAGTTGACCACTGACCTATCAATCATGCGGAACAATAGTCCGAAATTCCCACCTGATAATCATGTGACTCTTGTCACTTGATTTCAAAAGATTTGCAACGCAATTGTTCCAAACTTTGTAAATTTAAAATTGCTGTGCCCAAAATAGAAGATCCAATTTTGGCATTTGATCAATTAATTATTAATTTGTTAACAAGCAAAAGAAAAAAATGAATCATTCTTGCTCCGAAAACTTTTCAGACACAAGAATCATCGACAGTTATTCATGTTTGTCCAGTAATCGAATCTGTTGAGGCCAATCATCATTTGGGATTTGCAGCAATGAAGGCCTAATCATTGTCTGAGGTACCGGTAAGCACTGGTACCCTTGATCTTGGTTTGCCCCATGAACTTGTCTTCCTGTTGACATACGGACATCTTCTTCTCCAATGTCCCATCTTTCCACACTCGAAACACCGGTTTCTGTCGTTGCCTGGTCTGTGCACCTGTGCACTTGTATTGCTGGGCTGCATCTCTACATCCCTGAGTTGCCACTGCAATCTCTCGTTATCTCCTGAAACACGAAAAAATTCTCTGTACCGTCCTTTTTGGGGAGACAAATGGAAATCAGATGGGACAACTGTCACTTCTACTCCTATTTTCGGGGGTAGTTGTGCACTTATCTCCTCCACTGTATCCTGTATCCTTTTTATTTTGCGTTCTAGGTCCGTTATCCGTTCTTGCTGTTCCCGTTGTTTGGATTCACCATCCCAAAGATGGCATGCAGGCCAGTCTACCGTTAGATTCTGTCTCTTCCTGGCTCTCAATTTTTGTCCTAATCTTTCCAATCGACTTCGGTCAAATGTACCATCTCTTCGAAACTCCTTAGCATGTCCCTTTGTCCAGAAATACCAATTTTCAACCTCTCCAATAGCCTCTTCACCATAGCGGTCGTACATATAATATGTACAAGTACCTTTTTGTGGAATCTCTGGTTGTCCTTGTGTATTCTTGCAGGCTCCATTTCCCATTCTGCCTGTATGTGAATAACACTCAATATTCACTCAATGTACCAGGTAGATTACTAGGATCTGTGCTTTGGAATGCACCTGTACACACCTGTACTATATGTACTATAAATAAAATCTACTGGAGTTTGTTCCACCTTTTATCAAAGTAGCGTTGGATGTGTTGTAGCTTGTTCCAGGTTCCTCTAAAGCTTCACTCGTACTTCCAGGAAGGATCTCTCCACCTGTTCACACGGTGATTTCCAGAGAATCTCTCTCACCTGTGGCTTTTGCACAACCCAATCTCACAGATCAATAGATGAGCCAAATGGGTCAGTATGAAATGGGTGGATCCACAGGTATCTCGCTCTGTCAAAGGGAAAATCACACAATGGTAACCGCACATATATCCATACATAGACTCACCACCTTGCTCAATTTTCCAAGGTTGTCTTCACATTGATAATATTTCACAAAGATATCAAAGCTTCTTTCTTGAGACCGCATCCTCATCAATCAATCAATCAATTTATTCAATTAATCTATCAATTTTTCCTTCAAATCAAATTAATCACTCGAGGTGACTCCCTGCACACGCCCTTTCCCCAATGATGTCAGGATAGATCCATCCATTGACTGAGATTGAAGATCATCGGTCGTCACCTCAGATCCATAGCTCATGTCAATTGATGAATCACTGTTCTGTACTAGGGTCATATCTGACATATATTCCCAATTTTGCCTGGTCTCCACAAATTCTCTTTGCAACCACTAAAGGCAACTCATCCTTCATTCGTGAGACAGCCAAAATTGATGGCAGATATTAAACAGTTCATTGGGTCCTGAAATGGGACTGTAAAATTCCTTCCAGCATACTAAATTTTGAAACTCCATTGTTTGTAATACACAATTTATCCCATAGGGCTTGAAAGTTCTTTCTCAAGTTCGTGCAATCATTCTGCATTGGAACCCTATAATGTCATTAAACCATCAACTTGTAGATGCATTTATTTATATCCCATTAACCCAAGAACTCTCAATTGCTTGGTTTCTTTTTTAGTAATGCCATATATCCATATTTCTTTTCAAAATGTTCCTAACATACACATTAATCCCATTTGACCTCAAATAATCTACAATCTGAAAAAATTAATTTGTGACATTTCAGCAATGATTACAATATCATTGTACTTCTCATCTGCAACAGTACAGATAGTAGCTATGGAACAGGTGCATGTATATATAGCAGGTGCATGCCCCCAGGGCACTGTTTCCTTCCCTTTTCATCCACCTTATAAATTTCGTTTTACAACAACATTTTACGTTTTACAACAACGTTTTACAACAACATTATTTCAATGTTGCAGGAAAGTAATGTGAAAAACGTTGAAACAACGTTGTGGAAACGTCAGCAAAACCCAACATTTGAATGTTCCCAAAACGTTGGAGCAAAACGTTGCAACAACGAAAGTGAAACGTTGTAGCGACGTTGTGGAAACGTTTTACAACAACATTATTTCAATGTTGCAGGAAAGTAATGTGAAAAACGTTGAAACAACGTTGTGGAAACGTCCGCAAAACCCAACATTTGAATTGGATTTACTTATCAGCAAACTGAAATTGAACCAACAACTATTTATTCAACTTAGGCCAAAGTCAACAACAATTTCAAAAATCCTCAATTTTCATCCGATTTACTTGAAATTTGAATTGGATTTATTTATCAGCAAACTGAAATTGAACCAACAACTATTTATTCAACTTAGGCCAAAGTCAACAACAATTTCAAAAATCCTCAATTTTCATCCGATTTACTTGAAATTTGAATTGGATTTATTTATCAGCAAACTGAAATTGAACCAACAACTATTTATTCAACTTAGGCCAAAGTCAACAACAATTTCAAAAATCCTCAATTTTCATCCGATTTACTTGAAATTTGAATTGGATTTATTTATCAGCAAACTGAAATTGAACCAACAACTATTTATTCAACTTAGGCCAAAGTCAACAACAATTTTCAAAATCCTCAATTTTCATCCGATTTATTTGAAATTTGAATTGGATTTACTTATCAGCATTGTTCCGGTCGCCCGGTACTTGAACCACTTCCCGCATGAGTGGCTACCCCAGTTTCAACAGCCGCCAAGCTCCTGAAAGTACTCTTTGGGACGCCAAGCTAAGTGCCGGCTGAAGGGGTTTATTTTCATTTTATCTTTCCCTTGACACCACACTCCCCCCCCCCCCCCCCACCCCCCAGAATTTCCATGTTTTAAACGTTTCCCGGTGTGTACCCTGGATAAGAATAGGTACACCGTATCCCTGCGTGTCGTCAAAGACGACTAAGAGGGTTGGCGTCAGGAAGGGCATCCGGCCATAAAAACATTGCCTCAAAAAGGGAACCATGACAATTACAACTACATATGGGCAGGGTACAGCCCAAAGTGGAGATCGGTTTCTGAGGTTTGGGACATGGAATCTAGGGACAATGACAGGGAGATCAAGAGAAGTGGTGGAAGTATTGGTCAGAAGAAGAGTGGACATATGTTGTGTGCAAGAGACGAGATGGAAGGGAAGTGGTGTGAGAATGGTGAAGGGTAGGCAGGGACAGAAATACAAGTTTGTGTGGCAAGGGTGCCTGGAGGGCGTGAATGGTGTTGGTGTCCTGTTTTCTGAGGAGTTTGTAGACAGTGTGGCGAGTGTGACTAGAGTGAGTGATAGGTTGATGATGGTGAAAATGATGATTGGAAAGCTCTTGGTGAACGTCATCTCGGGATATGCTCCACAGGTTGGTCGAAGCGATGAAGAAAAGGACAAGTTCTGGTGTGCGATAGAGAAGCTGATGGAAAACGTGAAAGATGAGGAAGTTGTTGTGGTAGGAGGAGACCTAAATGGACATGTGGGAAGGAGTATGGACGGTTTTGACGGAGTTCATGGGGGTTACGGATATGGTGTGAGAAATGGAGAAGGTGAAAGGATTTTGGAGTTTGCTGATGGAGCTGATTTGTTGATTTGTAATACTCAGTTCCAGAAAGAGGATAATAAGCTTGTTACATACACGTCAGGTGGGTCGACGACAACCGTTGACTACCTGATGGTGCGTAGGCGAGATAGGGGGCACCTCCGGGACACAAAGGTGATCCCGGGGGAGGAGGCTGTTTCACAGCACCACTTGGTTGTCTGCGACGTAAGGGTGAAAGGTGCGAGGAGAGCTCGGCGGGTGAAGTACCAACCGAGAATGAAGGTGTGGAGGTTGAAAGAGGTGACAGTAAGGGAGGCATTAAAAGAGATGCTGAGTAGGGTCGAGGATGATGTGGTTGAGCTTGAAAGTGGTTGGATGTCAATGAAAGCTAGTCTGTTGGGAGCCGTTGGTGAGGTATGTGGATGGACAAAAGGACCACCGAGGCACTCGGAAACATGGTGGTGGGATGATGAAGTTGGAAAGAGGATTGACGTGAAGAGGAAGAAGTTCAAGGAGTGGCAGAAGGCGAAGGGTACGGGAGCAGAAACAGCAGAGTATGAAAATTATAAGGCAGCCAGGAAGGCTGCAAAGAAAGAGGTAGCAAAGGCGCAGGAAGCATGTAGGAAAATGTTCGGAGAACGCTTGGATTCGGAAGAGGGTCAGAGAGCGGTATTCAGGATTGCAAAGCAGATAGCGAAAGAGAGGTGTGATGTGATGGGGGTGAGTTGCTTGAAGGATGAAGTGGGACAAATCGTTGTCGACCCAGATGGAATTAAAGGAAGATGGAAAAGATATATGGAAATGCTGTTGAATACAGAGAATGAATGGGATGGCAACATATAGAGTAACCCAGTTTTAGGACCGGCAGAGAAGATAACTGAGAAGGAAGTTGAGGAAGCGATAAAAGCAATGAAGGGTAGAAAAGCGGGAGGGCCAACGGGAGTTGTGGGAGATATGTTGAAGGCAGCAGGAAGTTGGGGTGTGAAGAGAATGGCAGAGATCTGTAATCTGGTGGTGAAAGAAGGCCACATTCCAGTGGATTGGGAACTGAGTACCCTCGTCCCTCTATACAAGGGGAAAGGTGACCCTCTGGAGTGTGGCTCGTACCGAGTGATAAAGTTATTGGAGCATGGAATGAAAGTCTTGGAAAGGGTATTGGAGAGGAGGATAAGGAAGAAAGTGAAGATCGACGAAATGCAGTTTGGATTCATGCCAGGAAGAGGAACGACAGACGCGCTTTTCATTGTGAGGCAGTTGCAGGAGAAGTACATGGAGAAGAGGAAGAAGTTGTTTCTTGGGTTTGTTGATCTGGAGAAAGCTTTCGATAGGGTTCCACGCAAAGTATTGACATGGGCATTGAGGAAGATAGGAGTGGAGGAATGGTTGATCAGAGTAGTGATGACAATGTACAAAAGAGCGCGCACAGCTGTAAGGACGAAGGACGGAAACAGTGGTGAGTTTGAGGTGAAGGTGGGAGTGCATCAGGGGTCGGTGCTAAGTCCACTACTATTTGTAGCTGTGATGGAGGTGCTGGCTCAGAACGTAAAGGAGGGTTTACCGTGGGAGTTGTTATATGCAGATGATCTGGTGTTGATTGCGGAAAGTATGGATGGACTGAAGGAAAAGATGAACACGTGGAAGGAATGTATGGAGACAAAAGGTCTGAAGGTGAATATCGGAAAGACGAAGGTGATGGCAAGTGGTAAAGCATGTGGTGAGGTGGAAAGAACTGGGAAGTGGCCCTGTGCTGTGTGTAGGAAGGGTGTCGGAGTGAACTCCATTCAATGTACAATGTGCGCTGAGTGGGTTCATCAAAAATGTAGTGGTCTGAGAGGGTCATTAACCAGTGCGGCAGCTACATTCAAGTGTAAGGTGTGCACAGAGGGAGCTGCAGATGGAGGAGATGTTGAGTTGGATCTTGGAGACGGCGTGAAGCTGGAAGGTGTGAAAACATTTTGCTACCTTGGAGACATGCTGAATGGAGAAGGTGGATCAGACTCGGCAACGGTTGCTCAAGTGAGATGTGCATGGAAGAAGTTTCGGGAACTGAGTGGCGTGCGGATGATGAGGGGAGTGTCGTTGAAGCTGAAGGGAAAGGTGTATGCTGCATGTGTGAGAAGTGTTATAATTTATGGGAGCGAGACATGGGTAACTAGAACGGGCACTCGGTAGAGCGCATACCTTCGCCGCAGCTACTGTTCTGTACTTGGTAAAAATACGATTTTGACCTTTTCGTGACCTTGACCTTTGACCCGATTGCTCCCAAAATCTAATCAAATGTGTCCCGTATAATAACCAATCATCCCACCAAATTTCATGCAATTCGGTTGAATACTTTTTGAGTTATGCGAATAACACACACACACACACACAGACATACAAATAAATACACAGCGATCAAAACATAACCTTCCGCTTTTGCGAAGGTAATGAACGTAGAGCAGCAACGAAGGTTGGAAAGGGTGGAAATGCGAATGGTTCGACGGATGTGCGGAGTATCGTTGAGAGAGAGGAAGACAAATGATGAATTGCGAAAGATGATGGGAATAGAGCCTGTGATTGATGCTGTGAAGAGGAACAGGTTGAGATGGTTTGGTCATGTGTTGAGGAAGGATGAAAGTGACTGGTTGAGAAGAGTGATGGAAATGAATGTAGAAGGAAGCAGAGGACGGGGAAGACCGAGAAAGACTTGGCTAAAGATGGTGGAAGAAGAAATGCGGGCAAGGGGGTTAACAAGGAGAGATGCAGAAAATAGGGCAAAATGGAGAAGATTGTCATGGGGACCGCAAGGCTAACTCCCACTCTAGCAGGGAAAATGGCCTTTTAAAATGCATGTTGTTGTTGTTGTTGTATCAGCAAACTGAAATTGAACCAACAACTATTTATTCAACTTCGGCCAAAGTCAACAACAATTTCAAAAATCCTCAATTTTCATCCGATTTACTTGAAATTTGAATTGGATTTATTTATCAGCAAACTGAAATTCAATGATCATGTCCGGGCTTGAACATTCCACGAATCCTGCACCAAATTTTCTCATACTCAACAAACAAGAACAGCACACATTTCCTGTAATTATATCTCATAATCATGACATACATGTCTTCAAAAAAATTGCATGACCAAGAGAACAATGAACGGAAAGAGTGAAAAGTAAAAATAAAACTAAACTATTTATTCAACTTACATTGCCCCCATGCCAAATAATTAAATATCCTACAGCGCGGCATTGCCGCGGCGCGTCATAGAGGCTGCGTTTGGAGGGAGAGGTGTACGCTAATTGATTGATTAATTGTATAATTAAACTCAATAAAGATTATCACAAAATATTTTCTTACTCAATTGGCTAATAGCATAAGTAAACCACAAGTGCTTCATCCGAAGATGTATCTTTTAAGAATTTAATTAAATAAGTCATTTGAAACAACGTACAGCACTGCGAGCCCAGGGAGCAGAGGAAAACACAAAAAACAAAAGCACTGGCTCTGCTTCCTGCAAAACGTTTTGCTTCTCGCAAAAACGTCCGCCAATGGGAACTAGAGGGAGGGGAGGGAGAAGGAGCGGGAGCAAGAGACAGGTAGCCGAAATGGAAATGAGGGACAATGAGGGACAATGAGGAGAAAATGTTCGATTTTTTTTTTCCCTGGGGCGTCGGTATGCAATTTTCATCCAATCGCCATCTTTCACAATAATTCTGGACCGGCATCAGATGGCATTGTCTGTCATTAATTTATATGTTAATCGAACGAGTTTTAGGTGTTATAAGAAATGGCGGGAATTTTTTTTTTTCTCCTTTCCTCCGCCAAGCGAGTCGCCTACCATTTGGGCAGGCAACTCAAAAGTACGTTTGTAAGTGCAAACGAGTGTACCGGCCTTACACGACTTGGAAGCAGATCGTCCCATGGTGCACTCATGGCACGATCTTGCTCTTAGTACATGGTAAGGCTTCTAATAACCAGCATCGAACTGGCGCATTTATTTACACAGCGCAAAAACCCGTATTAACAGAAATCGCTAGAAAAAAAACACGAATAATAGCTAAAACCGTTTGTCGATGTTCCATCAGTGACTTTGTCCGCTCATTCACTTTTCCTGATTCGCATCAAGGATCTCCATCATCAGACAGCGTAATTAATTCCGCATTTTAATGAGAATTCAACAGGATTTTACGACTCAAAGGAAAAAGAACGAGCAGACATTTTGTAGGACGTTATCTCGGACGATCGTTAAGATCGTTACATCTTAAAGTATTTATAATGTCGACAAAAATCATATCTTAATTCTTACAAAATTTGGTTCTTTGAATAAATCACAGCACCGGGAGTCCCGCTCCAATGGATCTTTTGTGTTTATTCAGCACCCTAGTAATTGGTTCTTTGTGTACTAATTAATTAATTACACAGCACCCAGGCCCCACTCATATGGATCTTTTGTGCAGCGCTGCACAGCACCTGAGCAAAAGGGGTCTCATCTACATTTTCCTTATCAGGGCTTCCGTGCACCAATGGTGCGTAGAGAAGCCCAAACACCACTTTCTCCATATACATACAAAATAACTATACACAGGTTCGTATATCATAATGGACAATCCACAAGAAGCCATGCTTACCTTGGCGATGTTCCACTTGATCCACGTACGGTAGCCACCAAGTTGTCCGGGAATAATGGACAATCTACAAGACGCCAATGACTGAGACAGTTTTTACAAAGTAAGGATTTATTATAATTACTAAGTCACTTGTTTCAATTCAATAAAGACTATTATAGCTAATTCAAGTCGGTGGTTCTTCTTCTTCCCTGGCCGGTCCTCTCTCTGCTGTTTCTCGTTCCGTACTCGTTCGTTCCGTTGGGCAGAGGTTCTGGTGACAAGTGCTCCCGACTCAAAGTGTGTTCTCGTTTATATGGGCACACTCGAGTTAAGCCTCTGTGCGCTAAATGTTAATCCTCCGTGCGCTGAAGCTCCTTGGTCATCCACAATCGCCTCATCGGAGCCGGTTCGCTCCCCCCCTGCTGGGAGTTCCATTTGCCTCACAATAGGAGGGTGCTCTAGCCCGGGGCTGTGACCAGGTGAACAAGAGATTACCACGTTCGTGCAAATTCCTGACATTCATTTACGAAATCGTTACATCGTTACAATGAGTTACATTTCCACACGCCAAACATTCTCCTGCAAAATCTCCCCGCACAATATACAGCCCGACTCACCTGGGCGCTTCTTCCTCCTCGCTCCAACACCTGCAAATCTTTATAAGGATTAAGCACAGCATCATGATGCGAGCACGGACTCAGTGCTTTTCTACGTCCGGCGTCTCTTCCAACCCAATTTCCACTATTTCTTTTCCAATTTGAATGAATTCTTTTTCCTTTCCCTCGACGACCGCGGGTTCACATGAGTTTGCCTTGTCCACTTCGGCGGCCCTCGGGTTTTTCACACCCCGTGTCGCGATTTCTATCCCGGTCCACCCGGCTGTGCTTTGCTTCACCTCGCTTTCTCCGCGCTTCTCACACTGCGCTACCTCGTCGTGCACAAATGCGACCCCCTCGCCCAACCCGCGGTTAACCTCCTTCCCATACTTTCTTACTTCATACCGGGCTTGCCCCCTCGCTAACCCCTCATTGATTTCTCGGGCTCGGCCATTTACGTCCTCCAATTTGCTTCCTAGCCCCCAAATTTACTGTCTAATCGCTCCCCCATTCTATCTTCCAAATTACTCACCCCGTCTCTCAATCCCCCGATTTGGTTTTCTAATCCCCCAAATTTGCTGTCTAACATCCCAATTTGGCTTTGCAATTGCTCAATTTGGTTTCCCACCCCCATTTGTACGGCTGCCTGCAGATGGGCAATGAGGTCCTGCATATTCATCCCCTCGATTTGTGCAGCGGGCGCGGCCCTCGTCGCCGCCATCTTGTGCACCTGCAACACCCGCTACCGCACCTTCTTTGCTTTCCTCCTGCATTACTCCCATCTCTTCCCTGGGGTCCTGGGTCGATTCTACCTCCTCATTCTCCCCTACCGGCATCCAATCGCCTTGACTATCCAATATCCATGGCACGACTCAATTTGGATGTTATACAAAATTTCGGCCGCTCGTAATTTTGACCAAATTTTTTCCGATGGATTAAAATTTGGTTCGGGCTTCAAATCCCACTCCCCGACACCAATTGTTGCGGATCTCGGATTATGGCACTCCCCTTACTGAGGGGGGTTTAATCCCCTCGTCTATTAAGCTGGCCGTCCGAGTCCTAGAAGATATCGCGCTCCTTTGTGGGGGTTGAGGTTGACCAGGGCGACTGCTCAACGGGTTCCCAGATACCTTTGCCAACCTCTCCGCAAAGCAGGGTGATACTTCTGCTCGAGCCATGGACAAGATGGAAGATTGCCGAGCGGTTTAGCAATCCGAAGCTCGAGCCGTTAGCAATAAAACTAACCCGATCCTGAGCGTTGGCCAAATTGTGCCACGTATATCAATGGAGAAATCACTAAAGCGACCGGATGAGGGGAAACCCAAAGAATAAGAAGGAAGAACACAGGTTTATTAATTATGTGCAAAACCAAAACCAAGGAAGAAACGAAAGGTAAGACTGTACAGGAAGAGGAAGAAGCAGATACACAGGGCAATCCTTAAACACTTATTTTATCACACGCCCTGGACAGTACAAACACACTTACACGAATGGGGAATAGCAGGGATGAAAGGTCCAGGCGATGGGGTCCGGTCCAGGCTCCGGATCCGCCGCGAAGAATGGCAGGCAGCTGGTGTTGTTGGCGCGCGTTCGGACCTTATAATTATGCGAGGGACTGGGATGCCACGTACATAATCTTCGTGCCAACTCTCTCTCGTCCAACGTTCATCTCAGAGAGTACCCTCGCGCAGATCGCTCAATGCAGTGACAATCAATCGAGCGCTCCCCGCGCAGTTCGTTCACAATGACCTCCCCCGGCGCAGTCCGTTACGATCAGCATCCCCCGGCGGCCGGCGCAGTCCGTCCGTAAAAGGGCTTGGCGCTCGCGCTTATATGATTGCGCATTGAAAATCAAGCCGCCTTCATAGGGCTACGCCCACTAACGAGCTCACCTCAGCCCTGGTCGGCTGGTGGGGGCTAACCGGCCACGCCCTGGTGGTGAGTTGACGTGGCCACACCTCGTTCTTGCCGCTCCGCCCCCTTCTTCTCCAAATCTGACCTCGTGTTTAATGGCGTTTGGAGCCAGCGCTAAGGCAACGACGACGGCACAATGCAGCGAACGCTGCTAATAAGATCACGTGAGCATTGGGAAGGACAAGCCCCGTCTGTAGGAGCTACTGGCACTTTGGAGAGAGAGAGAGAGATTGGGGGTAATTGAAGGAGCCTAGGTTATTTGACTAATGCAATGCAGATTCAACTATTGGGAACAGATCCTTAACTAGAACACATACTAATGAGAGAACTAAAGAAGAAGCCTATGGTGTCCTACGTGTTGCAATATAACCTAACTAGGGTGCGACCTTTGACCTTACACAAAAATGGGAATATTTACAGGGGATTATTTATAAGGGAACTTTACAGATATTTACAAAGTGGAGGGTTCTAAAAACCGCAACAATATGTATGTATATATATATATATATATATATATATATATATATATATATATATATATATATATATATATATATATATATATATAATTATATATATATAATTATATATATATATATATATATATATATATATATATTAATTTCCTTCTCTGACAGTGACTTCGGAAGGAACAGGCAAGGAAACCAGGCCAGGACACCGCCGATGATGGCCGCCGCCACCTACACCTCCGGCAGGCCTAGCCACCTCAAGTAGCACGAGCTATTACCACGCCACAGGCCTGTGATTCGGTGGAGGGCACTGATTGGGTGGCGCGCCAAGGCTGACGCGCCAAGCCCAGATTCTGTCATTTTGCGAGGTCGGTTTTCGCAGCAAATAAACGAAAAATTCATTGGATGGTGCAAGATGCAAACAGTCCGCTTCTTGCCAGTCAGACAAAAACTCACAGAAATTCTGCTAATGTTCAACGTTGGTTTCTGTGATCAAAGGAACTTGAACTCATTTGAACGGCTTGAATTTTTCACGTTTTAAAGCTTTCCATACTGTGGTGTCGTGCACATTAATGTGACGGGTCAATGCCAACGTCTTTGTGATTTTTCGCGTGCTTTGAAACCGTTGACGAGTTTTTGAGTTGACATTGTGCATGGCTGGGGCAGAAAGTCGTCTCTTTCGCCCAACAACTTGTTTCATTTGATCACCAACGTTTTCTTCACTCAAGTCAGCATTCCACCACCGTTTGACGGAAATTTCAGACATCCACAACTCCTGTGAAACCTGTGCGATGGAATCTGGATTTTTCAAGTCGGACATGGCGACGTGACGGTACTGACCTTTGAAATTCCAGATCATGTCCGCTACAATTCGGTGAGCCATCCCAAATGCGGCACAAGCAACGCGCTGTTTGGCTCTGTCCAACACCATTGCAAAATAAAATTAGAAAAAGAATGATAAAAATAGTCGCAAATATGACGGAGACAACACGCAGGCAACATGCGCGACACGTCATGATGACGCACGCGAAATTTGAATTCAAAAATCACGGACATGTGGTCAATACAATCTGGGGGGAAAAAGTATCATTTATTTTGCAACACCCCTTACTTCGGAAAGAAAGGGAAAAGGGATGGAACCTGAAGTGCTTACCTGAGCGATCCCGCTGAGCAGTCTTCAACCTGCAGAAAAAAACTCAAACAAAAACCGGGTTTAGAAATGTACAAAAAAAAAACGAAAGGATTTATTAAAATGGATGCCGATAACAAGAAAACGCGACGGTAAAACTAAAGTCCTAAACGGGATCCTCCACACCAGACTTAAACACAGACAAAGGGATAAAAGAACGTTGGATAAATTAAATGATGTGTGAGTGTGTGTGTGTGTGTGTGTGTGTGTGTGTGTGTGTGTGTGTGTGTGTGTGTGTGTGTGTGTGTGTGTGTGTGTGTGTGTGTGTGTGTGCTCTGATCACTGGTGAAGTCTTGTCAGGGTCTGTGAATGGGACCGGCGTTGCGCGCGTTGGCGGGAACCCCGGCCTTGTTGCGCCCGTTAACGCTGCAGCGCTCGTACACTCGTCCACGCTCGGAGAACCGCAGTTCCTGGGCCGCGGCTCCTCCTGCAGCCTCTGCACGTCTCCGATAGTGTCTCTGAACACGGTCGGTCCAAGCACATTCGCACGAGGGAGAAGAAGCAAGGGAGCAAGAGGCCAACGAGGGCAACAAAACAGGGGTGAAGGCAAGAGGAGGGCAAGACCAAAGCAAAAAGAGGGAAAGAGAGAAAATTTCGGTCCAAGAGTGCTTTTAACGTCGGGTCGTGATGTCATCAGTGCTTGCCCACCAATCAGCCCGCAGGCCACCACTGCCTGCTCAGCTCTCCACCAGTCAGCGCACCGCTTCTTGCTCACCCTTCTTTCACAAATCGACGAGTGCCTTCTTGCTCCGCCCTGGCCAATCAGCGAGTCACTTCTTACCCCGACCTTCCTGTTGATCAACTACCACCCAATCACTGTCCTTCTGGGCATGGCTCTCGGCCTGCCCGAGCTATCTGTGCCTGCCAGGCGGGATTGTCAGCCCCAGTGCCCGATGCCTGGCTTCCGGTTGGTTTTATTGTTATGTGTGGTTTAATGGGCAATTCCTGCCTATTCCTGTCTATTGCGGTGCCATAGGGGACAAAGGATAAATCACATAGGGTAAGACATACAAGGGATAATTTATCCTTATGCCCTAAGCTACTTAACATGCCCCGCCCCCTCGTGACAGGGACAGATATACACTTATCCGACATTTGGCTAAACAGAAATTACATGGTGATAGTTCTTACCCGACATCTGGAGCATGTTAATTTATACAAATCTACCTGACTCTACATATCACTGCCTACCCCACAGACATAACAATATATATAGTATATATATATATATATATATATATATATATATATATATAATATATATATATATATATATATATATATATATATATATATATATATATACAATATATACAATATATACTATATACAATATATACAATATATACAATATATATATATATATATATATATATATATATATATATATATATATATATATATACCTTAAAGCTTAAACCTTGAATATAAAAATATATTTATACAAGTCAGGAGACGACGATGGTTCACGAGCGAGTGGTATTCAATGACAAAGGACGGACTATAACCGAAACAGGCCCGGACAGGCCAGGCCCAGAAATGTCAAAACGAAGGTTACTGACCTTGAAATGAGATAGAAAATAATGTATGATCAGTTATGAGGTTAGTTCGCTACATAGTACCGAAAATTCGGTTCGATTCCGACAACTTTGACCTTTGTGACCTTCAAAGGTCAAAGTTAGAAGATTCTGAAATTTGTTGTAAAACTTGTATTTCATGATGTATGTGATAATATAAGATCATGTATGACATTTCACCCTATCAGGAAGCGAACAATGTAATAAAACCATCAAAAATCGACTTTTCTAAATTTCGTGACCTTGCGACCTTGACCTTGGGGCGAAAATGAAAAATCGAGCTCCGTGGGGCTATACACCTGACATTTGCCTAACCAAATATCGAAACCCCTGTCAGATTCCACCAAACCCCTCGGAGAAGATGTAGCTTGCACTCGATTACCCCCTAAAAAGACATCTTTTTCGGGCGTGGCTCCGTCCACAATGGGCGCAATACGCCCACTCTAGGCAGGACACAACTAGATCATGATATCAACCTCCCACCCAAGTTTCATCAAGATCGGATGATATCATCGGGTTGTTATGCTGCGGACAGACAGACAGACAGACACACACCCATGACGAATATAGTGGTCACTTTATAACTCGTGAACCAATATATACCTTAAACCACGTCTTCCGATCCCCTTGATAATACAAACACTCCTAAAGTAAGTGATGCAACAAATGACAAATCAGTGCCTGTGTTGGAAGGCAAACAGGCCGCGCCAGCTTATGATGTCGGTGATATCGTGGCCGATAATGTTCGTATCGAGCCGCTTCCGGGTGACGAGAAAAATTAAGTACTTAAACGAGCATCACTGCCCACAACATTTTGATTCCCTGTGTGTTCAACGGATCAACCGTAAGGGACAAAATCGTTCATATGTGCTGAATTTTCACAAAGAGTGGCTCGATCGTTATAAATGGTTCGTTTACAGTTCTGTACTTGGAGGTGGGATGTGCAAGTTCTGTGTTATCTTTCCTCCAAAAATGATCAATTTAACTCAGGGGTGCTAGTTCGATCACCCTTAACCAACTAGGGAAAGCAACTGGTACAGATGCTGCACTGGCGACACACGATTCACTGAACAACCATAAACAAGCTATGCTAATGAAAGCAACTCAGTATTGCTAATGATTTGATGGAAAGTGTCCCAAATCCAACCCACAAAATACCATATCTGATTTCCGAGCAGAACAAATTGAACTATGAGAAAAATCTACACATCCTGCGACAAATTGTCGGGGTGGTGCTGCTCTGCGGGCGGCAGAACAAAGCACTCGGTGGACATAGAGACGACAATTCGCTGAAATGTGATGATATCTCAAACAAAGGAGATTTCCTCGCCATTTTGAGACACATTGCCGGAAACGATGAGATCTTACGGGAGCATCTGCTGAGTGGCAACAAGAATGCTCGCTGTACCTCTAAGTCTAAGACCATCGAGAACGAAGTGATAGAGATCATTGGTGGCCAGATTAGACACGGACTGACCAAGTGTTTGAAGGAGGGAGGATTTTTCACCATCATAGGCGATGAGGTAACGGAGATTCATTCCAACCATGAAATTCTCAGTATTTCACTCCGGTTCCTCGACACCCTGGCCTCACAACCTTCAGTTAAAGAAGTATTCTTTGATTTCGTAGGGCTAGAGAGAACTACTGGGGAAGCTAAAGGAAAGGCCATCAGAGATTGTTTATTCAGAAGAGGTGTGGACATCAGTAAGGCAAGAGGGAAAAGCTCTTGCGTCATCCAGAATCGGAACTCAAGCACAGATTAAAGCTGTCGAAGCCTTTTGTACTCCACACTCACTGCAACAGTCATGTGCTAAATTTGTCTTTCGCAGCAGCGTGTAGACTACCCATGGTTCGCAATATGATTGATACAATTAATGGGCTTTGTAGATTTTTTGAGAACTCACCCAAGAGACAACGGTACCTTGAAAAGACCTTACCTGAGCAAGAAGAGGAAACCTCAGCAACAAAACTGAAAGGCCTGTGCAAGACGAGGTGGGTGGAGAGACACTTGTTACGAGACGGTCGAAGAGTTGTATGCATTTGTCTGTATTTGTTTGGACAGGATTGTAAATCCCGACGGAGATGAGAATTCCTGGGGGTGGGACCGTGATAGCCACGTGTCTGCACAGGGAATTCTGAGTTCACTGACGTCTTTTCAGTTTGTTGTTGTATTCATTACGATGAAGAACAGCTTACCTATTTTAAGAGGCCTTGCCCACAAGCTTCAAGGCAACGGCATGGATGTGCTGGAGGCATACTCTATGATTGACGACAAGAAGGACGCGCTCACTCAACTACGGTCAAATGCAGAAACTGAATTCTTTCTGTGGTTCGATCATACTAAGGCCATGGCATAATCTGTAGGAGGTGATGTCACAATGCCGAGAGTTGTAAATCGACAAATCCATCGTCCAAACACTGCCGCCAATACTCCCTTGCTCTTCTACCTCAGAAACATGCGCATTCCATTTCTCGACCACGTCAGCCAGAAAATGGATACCCGAGATTCTGTGCTGAAAACCGGGAAGGTGTTTCTGCTGATGCCATCTGCGATAATCGCCGATACCTGCGACATTCCACCCCTACATCAGAAGCTGTTGTGTTGGAAAAACGACATGGAACATCCCGCAGGACTGATGAATGAGCTTAGAGACTGGCAGATGTTTTGGAGAAGGAAGCCCAACAACACGCTTCCAAGCACATTCAAGGATTGTTTCCGCACAGTGGATGAAGACGAATTTCCTTCCATCAAAGTCCTACTCCATATTGGATGCACCCTCCCTGTAGGCTCCTGTGAGGCCGAACGCTCATTTTCTTGCCTGCGTCGTCTGAAGACCTTCCTAAGATATTCCATGGGAGAAAGTCGGATGGCATCTCTGGCCCTCATGAACATACATCATGACTTCACCCTATCCCCAGATGATGTGTGTGACATTTTCATTCAGAAACACAAGCGCCGTCTATTCCAAAATAGCAAAATTTACTATTAATAAAATTGTGGGAAGAACCCCATGCTGAGCTTCACAATCTCGGCGCATGGCGGTGCCGGGCTTCACTCAGCACACAGTCTGTCATCGCCATCATTTCACTTTCAGACTATGGGCGTGCACAGGCCTTTTTTAACTACTAGTGAGCCCGTTGGTCCAATGGACCAAATTTTCATCGCCTTTCATGGCCTTGCAGCATACCTGCCTGCTAGTGCTCGAGTTGGAATAAATGCTTTGTAAAATATCATTGTTTTTGTTATTTATTTTGTTATGAGAATGCCATGCCATGGAAGGACCTATTAAGCTGCTCTATACACCTTAATATGGCGTATGTTTGGAAACATGGGAATTCTTCCTGATTATTTGTAGTTAATTAGCCTAATTAACTCAGGAGATCATAACAATCATTTCGGTAGAACTACACAAATCAGAAATTGCACATCAGAAAGCTCCAGTAGAATTACAAAAAAAACATGCCGCACGCACGCACGCACACACAAAATTCTTCAATTTATAGCAGAAGGAACAGCTGGGCAAGTCGGTTCACCAGTTCGTCGATCTGGCCATTAGTCATCGCGAATCTGCTGAACTGTTGGACCAGGGAAGAATGCAAGGTACTGCAGAAACTTCCAACAACACACGAAATGCCGTTTCTGACGATCAATTTTCAAAAATTTCCAGTGGGGGGACCCCCAGCCCCCCCCTCTACACCCCCCATCCTTTGGCACTATGGCTTTAGTGCACCCCTCCGTCTTGAAATCCCTGGATCCACCCCTGTGACCGTTGTGTGCTATGGGGAGCACGGTAGTACTGCCACCCCAATGCGGACGTCAGGTGGTTGACATGTTGCTTGAGGGCCATCCAGGTATTGTACGGATGAAGGCTTTGGCACAAAGCTACATGTGGGGGCCACGAATGGATAATGACTTGGAGCAAAGAGTCAAAGGATGTCATGCATGTGAAGCATACCAGAAACATCCTTCCAAAGCACCACTGCATACTTGGGAGTACCCAAATCAACCATGTTCGCGAATACATGTAGACTATGCGGGTCCAGTGGAAGGAAAGATGCTATTCATCCTAGTCGATGCATACTCAAAGTGGATTGAAGTGTATGTCTCTACAAAAGTGACTAGTCAGGTCACGATAGACAAATTGCGAGAAATCTTTGCTGCACACGGCATACCTCACACACTGATGTCGGACAATGGGCCGTGTTTCACGAGCGAACAATTTGCAAAGTTTGTGAACATGAATGGAGTGCTCCATACCATCCAGCAACAAACGGGTTCGCGGAACATGAGATGCAAACCGTGAAATTGGCACTGCGCAAAATGAGTGGTCCCTTGCCCACTCACGTGTCACGATTTCTCTTGAGTTATTGCACAACACCGCAGTCCACAATGACACAAACCCCGGCGGAGATGCTCATGAATAGGAAGCTCCGTACACGTATAAACACAGTTGTGCCCAACATCAACACCACGGTGGAGCAGAAACAGCTTGCACAAAAGTTATCTCGTGATTCGAGGGCAAGTCAGGCGTTTGAGATTGGACAAAACGTTTCAGTTCGAAATTACAGCTCAGGCGACAGGTGGATACCTGGTCACATTGCCAACCGAACGGGCCCCGTTTCATATCGATACATTACTAACATAATTGCCTTCGCCGATTTTCCTGGTCGACGAATGGACGCTGCTCCCAGAACACGTCGACGCAACGACGCCGAAGTCCTGGATACCACTGTTCCAGACTCCTCTGCCGATCACCCTCTGTAAATTTCGGGATTTACAGACATTGAAAGATGTGATGCCCGTAGAAAACCAACATTTTTACGACGAACTCCCTCATACCGAGGCATAGACTTTATTCGAAAATAATGATTTTGATTTAAAATTTGCTAGAAACATTTCGTTGTCGTTTCAACTTGGTTGAAAATTAATTTACCTTCGCTGATTTTGAGACCGCTTGTGTGCTCAGCACAATTTGTCAAATTGCCTTCGCCGATTCCGAGACTACTTTTGTGCATAAGGCAATTTGTCAAATTGCCTTCGCCGATTCCGAGACTACTTTTGTGCATAAGGCAATTTGTCAAATTGCCTTCGCCGATTCCGAGACTACTTTTGTGCATAAGGCACCGCTTGTGTGCTCAGCACAATTTGTCAAATTGCCTTCGCCGATTCCGAGACTACTTTTGTGCATAAGGCAATTTGTCAAATTGCCTTCGCCGATTCCGAGACTACTTTTGTGCATAAGGCAATTTGTCAAATTGCCTTCGCCGATTCCGAGACTACTTTTGTGCATAAGGCAATTTGTCAAATTGCCTTCGCCGATTCCGAGACTACTTTTGTGCATAAGGCACCGCTTGTGTGCTCAGCACAATTTGTCAAATTGCCTTCGCCGATTCCGAGACTACTTTTGTGCATAAGGCAATTTGTCAAATTGCCTTCGCCGATTCCGAGACTACTTTTGTGCATAAGTCAATTTGTCAAATTGCCTTCGCCGATTCCGAGACTACTTTTGTGCATAAGGCAATTTGTCAAATTGCCTTCGCCGATTCCGAGACTACTTTTGTGCATAAGGCAATTTGTCAAATTGCCTTCGCCGATTCCGAGACTACTTTTGTGCATAAGGCAATTTGTCAAATTGCCTTCGCCGATTCCGAGACTACTTTTGTGCATAAGGCAATTTGTCAAATTGCCTTCGCCGATTCCGAGACTACTTTTGTGCATAAGGCAATTTGTCAAATTGCCTTCGCCGATTCCGAGACTACTTTTGTGCATAAGGCAATTTTTCCAAAAATAAAAATCACGTTTTTTGGATCGAAAATTAGTTTGATCGTCATGAAATTTTCTGGAGATGTTGGGTATACAGTGCATTCAGAAAGTATTCAGGCCCCTTCACTTTTTCACATTTTGTTATGTTGCAGCCTTTTGCTGAAATCGTTTAAATTATTTTTTTCCCTCATCCATCTGCACTCAATACCCCATAATGACAAAGAGAAAACAGGATTTTAGAAAGTTTTGTAAATTTATTAAAAAGAAAAAACTGAAATATCACATTTACATAAGTATTCAGACCCTTTACTATGACACTTGAAATTTAGCTCAGGTGCCTCCCATTTCTCTTGATCATCTTTGAGATGTTTCTGCACCTTGATTGGAGTCCAACTGTGGTAAATTTAATTGATTGGACATGATTTGGAAAGGCACACACCTGTCTATATAAGGTCTCACAGCTGACAATGCATATCAGAGCAAAAACCAAGCCATGAGGTCGAAGGAACTGCCTGCAGAGCTCAGAGACAGGATTGTGTCGAGGCACAGATTTGGGGAAGCCTACAAAAAAAATTCTGCTGCATTGAAGGTTCTCAAGAGCACAGTGGCCTCCATAATTCTTAAATGGAAGAAGTTTGGAACAACCAGGACTCTTCCTAGAGCTGGCTGCTCGGCCAAACTGAGCAATTGGAGGAGAAGGGCCTTGGTAACAGAGGTCACCAAGAACCCGATGGTCACTCTGGCTGAGCTCCAGAGATCCTGTGTGGAGATGGGAGAAACTTCCAGAAGGACAAGCATCACTGCAACACTCCACCAATTTGGGCTTTATGGCAGAGTGGCCAGACGGAAGCCTCTCCTCGGTGAAAGACACATGAAAGCCCGCTTGAAGTTTGCAAAAAAGCACCTAAAGCACTCTCAGACTGTGAGAAACAAGATTCTGTTTCGCAGAAGGGTGAGAGGTGCGAGGAGAGCTCGGCGGGTGAAGTACCAAGCGAGAGTGAAGGTGTGGAGGTTTAAAGAGGTGACAGTAAGGTAGGCATTTAAAGAGAGGCTGAGTAGGGGAGAGGATGATGTGGTTGAGCTTGAAAGTGGTTGGATGTCAATGAAAGATAGTCTGTTGGGAGCCGTTGGTGAGGTATGTGGATGGACAAAACGACCACCGAGGCACTCGGAAACATGGTGGTGGGATGATGAAGTTGGAAAGAGGATTGACGAGAAGAGGAAGAAGTTCAAGGAGTGGCAGAAGGCGAAGGGTACAGGAGCAGAAAAAGCAGAGCATGAAAGTTATAAGGCAGCCAAGAAGGCTGCAAAGAAAGAGGTAGCAAAGGCGCAGGAGGCATGTGGGAAAATGTTCGGAGAACGCTTGGATTCAGAAGAGGGTCAGAGAGCGGTATTCAGGATTGCAAAGCAGATAGCGAAAGAGAGGTGTGATGTGATGGGGGTGAGTTGCTTGAAGGATGAAGTGGGACAAATCGTTGTGGACCCAGATGGAATTAAAGGAAGATGGGAGAGATATATGGAAATGCTGTTGAATGCAGAGAATGAATGGGATGGCAACATAGAGAGTAACCCAGTTTTAGGACCGGCAGAGAAGATAACTGAGAAGGAAGTTGAGGAAGCGATAAAAGCAATGAAGAGTGGAAAAGCGGGAGGGCCGACGGGAGTTGTGGGAGATATGTTGAAGGCAGCAGGAAGTTGGGGGTGTGAAGAGAATGACAGAGATCTGTGATCTGGTGGTGAAAGAAGGCCGGATTCCAGTGGATTGGGAACTGAGTACCCTCGTCCCTTTTTTCAAGGGGAAAGGTGACCATCTGGAGTGCGGCTCGTACCGAGCGATAAAGTTATTGGAGCATGGAATGAAGGTATTGGAAAGGGTGTTGGAGAGGAGGATAAGGAAGAAGGTGAAGATCGACGAAATGCAGTTTGGATTTATGCCCGAAGAGGAACGACGGAGAAAGCATTCGATAGGGTTCCACGCGAAGTATTGACATGGGCATTGAGGAAGTTAGGAGTGGAGGAATGGTTGATCAGAGTAGTGATGGCAATGTACAAAAGAGCGCGCACAGCTGTAAGGACGAAGGACGGGAACAGTGGTGAGTTTGAGGTGAAGGTGGGAGTGCATCAGGGGTCGGTACTAAGTCCACTACTATTTGTAGCTGTGATGGAGGTGCTGGCTCAGAACGTAAAGCAGGGTTTACCGTGGGAGTTGTTGTATGCAGATGATCTGGTGTTGATTGCGGAAAGTATGGATTGACTGAAGGAAAAGATGAACAAGTGGCAGGAATGTATGGAGACAAAAGGTCTGAAGGTGAATATCGGAAAGTCGAAGGTGATGGCAAGTGGTAAAGCATGTGGTGAGGTGGAAAGAACTGGGAAGTGGCCATGTGCTGTGTGCAGGAAGGGTGTTGGAGTGAACTCCATTCAATGTACAATGTGCGCTGAGTGGGTTCATCAAAAATGTAGTGGTCTGAGAGGGTCATTAACCAGTGTGGCAGCTACATTCAAATGTAAGGTGTGCACAGAGGGAGCTGCAGATGGAGGAAATGTTGAGTTGGATCTTGGAGACGGCGTGAAGCTGGAAGGTGTGAAAACATTTTGCTACCTCGGAGACATGCTGAATGGAGAAGGTGGATCAGACTCGGCAACGTTTCATTTTACACAATGAAAGTACCAATCCTCAGTTCATATTGGTACCTTAATTCATTTTACACAACGAAAGTACCGATCCTCTGTTCATATTGGTACCTTAATTCATTTTACACAATGAAAGTACCGATCCTCTGTTCATATTGGCACCTTGCTTCATTTTACACAATGAAAGTGCCGATCCTATGTTCATATTGGTACCTTGGTTCATTTTGCACAATAAAAGTACCGATCCTCTGTTCATATTGGCACCGTGGTTCATTTTACACAATTAAAGTACCGATCCTCTGTTCATATTGGCACCTTGGTTCATTTTACACAATTAAAGTACCGATCCTCTGTTCATATTGGCACCTTGGTTCATTTTACACAATTAAAGTACCGATCCTCTGTTCATATTGGTACCTTAATTCATTTTACACAATGAAAGTACCGATCCTCTGTTCATATTGGCACCTTGGTTCATTTTACACAATTAAAGTACCGATCCTCTGTTCATATTGGCACCTTGGTTCATATTACACAATTAAAGTACCGATCCTCTGTTCATATTGGTACCTTAATTCATTTTACACAATGAAAGTACCGATCCTCTGTTCATATTGGCACCTTGGTTCATTTTACACAATAAAAGTACCGATCCTCTGTTCATATTGGCACCGTGGTTCATTTTACACAATTAAAGTACCGATCCTCTGTTCATATTGGCACCTTGGTTCATTTTACACAATTAAAGTACCGATCCTCTGTTCATATTGGTACCTTAATTCATTTTACACAATGAAAGTACCGATCCTCTGTTCATAATGGTACCTTAATTCATTTTACACAATGAAAGTACCGATCCTCTGTTCATATTGGTACCTTAATTCATTTTACACAATGAAAGTACCGATCCTCTGTTCATATTGGCACCTTGGTTCATATTACACAATTAAAGTACCGATCCTCTGTTCATATTGGCACCTTGGTTCATATTACACAATTAAAGTACCGATCCTCTGTTCATAATGGTACCTTAATTCATTTTACACAATGAAAGTACCGATCCTCTGTTCATATTGGCACCTTGGTTCATTTTACACAATTAAAGTACCGATCCTCTGTTCATATTGGTACCTTAATTCATTTTACACAATTAAAGTACCGATCCTCTGTTCATATTGGTACCTTAATTCATTTTACACAATGAAAGTACCGATCCTCTGTTCATATTGGCACCTTGGTTCATTTTACACAATTAAAGTACCGATCGTCTGTTCATATTGATACCTTGGTTCATTTTACACAATGAAAGTATCGATCCTCTGTTCATATTGGCACCTTGGTTCATTTTACACAATTAAAGTACCCATCCTTCATATTGGCACCTTGGTTCATTTTGCACCATAAAAGTACCTATCCTTTGTTCATATTGGCACCTTGGTTCATTTTACACAATTAAAGTACTGATCCTCTGTTCATATTGGTACCTTAATTCATTTTACACAATGAAAGTACCCATCCTTCATATTGGCACCTTGGTTCATTTTACACAATAAAAGTACCTATCCTTTGTTCATATTGGCACCTTAATTCATTTTACACAATGAAAGTACCGATCCTCTGTTCATATTGGCACCTTAATTCATTTTACACAATGAAAGTACCTATCCTTTGTTCATATTGGCACCTTGGTTCATTTTACACAATAAAAGTACCTATCCTTTGTTCATATTGGCACCTTAATTCATTTTACACAATGAAAGTACCGATCCTCTGTTCATATTGGCACCTTAATTCATTTTACACAATGAAAGTACCTATCCTTTGTTCATATTGGCACCTTAATTCATTTTACACAATGAAAGTACCGATCCTCTGTTCATATTGGCACCTTAATTCATTTTACACAATGAAAGTACCTATCCTTTGTTCATATTGGCACCTTAATTCATTTTACACAATGAAAGTACCGATCCTCTGTTCATATTGGCACCTTAATTCATTTTATACAATTAAAGTACCGATCCTCTATTCATATTGGTACCTTAATTCATTTTATACAATTAAAGTACCGATCCTCTGTTCATATTGGCACCTTAATTCATTTTACACAATGAAAGTACCGATCCTCTATTCATATTGGTACCTTGGTTTATTTTACACAATTAAAGTACCCATCCTTCATATTGGTACCTTGGTTCATTATACGCAATAAAAATACCGTTCATGGGTTCATATTGGTACCTTGGTTAATTTTACACGATAAAAATACCAATCCTCAGTTCATATTGGTACCTTGGTTAATTTTACACAATGAAAGTATCGATCTTGGGTTCATATTGGTACCTTGGTTCGTTTTACACAATGAAAGTACTGATCCTGGGTTCATATTGGTACCTTAGTTCATTTTACACAATGAAAGTATCGATCCTGGGTTCATATTGGTACCTTAGTTCATTCTACACGATGAATGTACCGATCATGGGTTCATATTGGTACCTTGGTTTATTTTACACAATGAATGTACCGAACCTCGGTTTGTATTGGTACCTGGATAGAAGTGGCGGAGCTTGCGTGGCGTGGGTGGTGGATCCTGAAAAGGTGTAAAAAGCAGACTCTGAGGAGGAGCTCTGTAGAGAATCTGCATTGTGCCAAGGAAGGTTTGATCTCACTCCTGAGGAGACGTGTTCCTTCTTCATCTGCCCGCCCGCCCATGTTCCTACCTCAGCCCTGTGCCTGTTTGTCGTCTTGCCTACTTTATCGCCTGCTCAAGACTGCTAAGCGCTACGTCCTCCTTCGACAAAACACAAAAGAGATAAGCCCACCCGGTTCCCATTCCCTTTCCCTGACTGTGATTGAATCTCATGTGAGGCGCCTTATGCCGGGGTCACACTATCATGTAAAGCCTAGCCGTAAGGGCCACGTAGGGCCAATTAAAAAAAAAAAATTACGGCGCCGTAAACACCCCGTAAACCGTGGGCCTCGTAGGGGCCACGTAGCTGCCGTAGAGCCACGGGATAGCCACGTACTCGCCACGTCAGACCCTCGTAAAAATTGGCCGTATCCGCCACGTAAGGCCATGTAATGTCCAGGTAACGGCCAGGTATACGCCACGTAGTTGCCACGTAAGAGCCACGTGCCACGTATGGGCCACGTAATGCCACGTGGGAGCCATGTGTCCCATAAGAGACACGTAAAAGTGTCGCGTTAAAAATCCTATAAAAAGGGGGTCCCCAGCCCCTTCCAGTCATTCAGCATCTTAACCTTCAAGAAAGCAACATCACAATGAGAGTACCAAGAAGACGGAGACTGCAGATTGCTGTCAGATATCAGCATGCCCTGTACAATGCTGCTGCTGGACTGGTCCTGCAGGAGATGCAGGCAAGAGAGATCCAGAGGAAAGCCAAGAAGAAGAAACTCTGGGTGAGGAGGTGGATCTCCATGAGACAGGAGATGGGTGTCTATGACACCTTGATGAAGGAGCTAGAAGATGAGAGTGCCAAGGAGTTCCAGTCCTTTGCAAGGGTGTCACCTGACCTATACCATGAGATAGTCAGAAGAGTTGGGCCAAGGATCCAGAAACAAGACACATTCTTCAGGAAAGCCCTGTCACCTGGTCTCAAGGTGGCCATCACCCTGAGGTTCCTTGGCACTGGTATATCCTACCACAGCCTGGCCCACGAGTTCAGATGTCCTCAACACCATCAGCCTGATCGTCTCTGAGACTTGTGAGGCCATCATTGCTGAGTACATGGAAGAGGTGATGAAATGTCCCAAGACACCAGATGAGTGGAACGAAGTGGCACAAGGCTTTTCAGAGAGATGGAACTTCCACAACGTTTGTGGGACACTAGATGGCAAGCATGTGGCAGTGAAGTGTCCACCAGGATCTGGCTCTGTCTACTTCAACTACAAGAAGTTCTACTCTATAGTCCTGATGGCTCTTGTGGACTCTCAGTACAGGTTCCTTTTCGTGGATGTGGGAGCACAAGGAGGCACTTCAGATGGAGGAGTTTTCAGAGGCACATAACTTTATGAAGCCCTAGAAGGTGGGTATGCAGGACTGCCAGAACCAGAACCACTGCCAGGAGATGACAAGCCCATGCCCTTCAGCCTGATTGGAGACGATGCCTTTGCCCTTCGGACCTGGATTCAGAAGCCCTACTCCTTCAGAGGCATGAACAAGAAACAATGCATTTTCAACTATAGGCTTTCCAGGGCTCGAAGAGTGGTGGAGAATGCTTTTGGCATCCTATCAAACAGATTCAGATGTCTCCTCACCTCGATGTGCCTCAACAAGAAGAATGTGGAATCTGTTGTCCTGACTGCCTGTGTACTACACAACCTGATCAGCTACAGAAAACCAGGCAGGATCAATGTGGAGGCTGACAATGAAGATGCCAACCACGAGGTAGTACCAGGAACCTGGAGAAATGAAGAAGCAGTGACAGCCTGGAGGGGCTTGGAGGCTCTACCTGGCAACACATCTTCCAAGGCAGGAAAGCTGCAGAGAGAGCTGCACAATGAGACCCGTATTTATATACAGCCGGTTCAAAACACGTGGCGCTACGGGGTTCTACGTGGCTCTACAGGGTGGTCAAGTGGCTCTACGAGGCACTACGGGGCTCAACGAGGCGACTTCGTGGCCAAGACGTGGTGAGCACGTGGCGATCACGTGGTTCTGTCACCGGATCGCTCCTTATATGGCAATCACGTGGCGCTACGGGGTTCCACGTGGCAATGGGGGGTCCCCCATAATTGCCACGTAGTGCCACGTATTACGTGGCCCTCACGGGGGTGGCCGTTAAGTATGCGCCACGGCAGTGGACAAGGCTGACTTTACATGGTAAAATTTTGAACTTTTTGAAATTCCCGCTCTAACTTGCAGTAGGCGCCACGTGGACCCCGTGACTGACACGTGGATGCCGTAACTGCCATGGGATAGCCACGTCCCACCGCATATCAAAAAAATGGTCCTACGTGGCCCTTACGGCTAGGCTTTACGTGATAGTGTGACCCCGGCATTAGATTTCTTTTATCCCAATGTATACAGTTATTTATTGAATTTCTCTTCCCATCCATCCGGTCGTCGAATTCCCTGCTTTCGGATTCAATCTTCCCTGTGTTGTTTGTTTCAGGAAATAAACCCCGTTTGTCTTAAAAGAGCTGAGTTTTTCGTGTCTCTCCTCACATCTGCATGCGCATGCAAATCCGTAATATTTGACGTTGTCTGAAGAGGCTAAAGCCAGTTCCGTCTATCCGTTCAGTGGCCGATGTTAATTATGCCTGAACACGACAATACCAATCGGTTCAAATTGGATTACGAAATTTCAGTCCCTGGGGAAAAAGGGACACATCCTTCTCTGACCCTCATCTTCCTGCCCCACCCTCCCTTCTCCCAGACTTCTCCTCCCTCCCCTCCCACACCATTACCCTATTCCGAGACTGCCACCCTCAGACCACCAGTCCTTTCCATCCTCCCACATGTTCTTCTTTCAATGGTGGCAACTATGCAAATGGATAATCTGGGATGATTTGTGTCCGCACCGGTAGCACCTTGTGTCAGGTGGGGTGATTGTTCGAGCTTGAACCACCATTTGCGTGTCGGGTGCGAAGGAGTACCAGCACTTCGCATAGCCAGCTCAGCAGTTCCACCGAAGGACGGTGGTGCCTGCCTCAGTGATTGCTGTATCCACATCGTTAAAAGCAAATAATGACAGTTTTTTTCACAGTGTTGCGAGATTCCCAGAATTATTCGGAAAAGACCATCATAATGATGAGTTTTCTGGTGTGGTCCCTGATCGAGTTTTTAAAGAGAAAATAGTTGGAAACAGAAGGCTGCCTCTATTATTCCCAGAAAATAACCCGCGTTTGGATCAAAAACATGTTCTCTGCCTATATATGTGTATACTCGTATGTAAAACATCAATCATGGTTATATAGCTCGGATATATTCCTTTTGCACTTACCACAGAGGCTTGGGGCATGAGGTTGTAAGGGGATGTTGGGACTTCCGGAAGTGACGGAGGGGTGTGACAGGTGCGCTGGGCTGGATCGTTACCCAGATTGTGATTAAACCCAAGGCTGATGAATACAGCTGCGTCCTGTTTGAACACCTCGTTTCTCAGTCTTCACATACGAATCCTTACAATGGCGTAGTCGGCAGGATACATTGTGATATGAAAACGGGATGATCTATGGACTTCAGCTGTTCACAGTTTGTTGTTGGTGAAGACACACCCAAGGTCTTGTGCTGTGTTGGTGATCGAGTTGATTATTATAGGAGGCAATTGGTGTGAGTTAGTCTTGATTTTTCTGGTGAGACTGTTGCCGATTCATCCGATATGGCAGACCGTGCTGCATACCTGAATAGATATACAGCAGATTACATTGGTAGACTGTGTGAGATTAATCACATTGATATTAATGAGGGGGAAACCAAGCAGGAAAGGGTTACGTGCTTGTGTGGTTGAGGAAAATCCTACCAGGCCCAGCCCTGGTGCTGACGATTTTATACGCGTTATGCAACAAATTGAAAGCTCTCGTAGGCATGAGACAGATCAGTTACGTCAGTCATTATTGCAGGCCATGAGAAACAATAATCCTCATGCAGGTCTCCGACTGTCAGGCCTTCATAAACTCAGTAGTGATGATTACATATCATGCTACCTCAGCACCTTTAAACGCATTGCAACTGCTGCTGGGAAGTCAAGAGAGGAATGGCCTCAACTTTTGGAGCCCTATCTGACAGGAGAGGCCCAACAAGCTTTTCATTCATTGAACAATGATGAAAAGAACAACTATGACCAGGTTGTAGAAGCTATTAGACTCAGATACCATCTCACTCCGGAGGCCTACAAGTTGAAGTTTAAGACTGATTCCAAGTGTGGTGATGAAACGTTGGAAGCGTTTGGCAATGGGCTACAGAACCATTTCTTCAGATGGTTACAAATCACCCAGCCTACAGCTGACCTGCCTGAAGTAAGTAGGTGCCTCAATCTGATCATGATTGATCAATTTCTGAGCAAGAGAAATGGGAGGCACCTGAGTTAAATTTCAAGTGTCATAGCAAAGGGTCTGAATACTTATGTCAATGTGATATTTCAGTTTTTTCTTTTTAATAAATTTGGAATACTTTCTAAAATCCTGTTTTCTCTTTGTCATTATGGGGTATTGAGTGTGGATTGATGAGGGAAAAATGAATTTAAACGATTTTAGCATAAGGCTGCAACATAACAAAATGTGAAAAAAGTGAAGGGGTCTGAATACTTTCTGAATGCACTGTATATAGATGGTCCCTTAGTTTACTACACGGAATGGTAAGCATCAGCAATAAGCATTAACACTCTAAGTCTCTGCTTCAAATACGATTGCAACCCACGTCGCCATCAACCCAGCATGAGAGAAACTTCCGATCAATCGAAAATCATTGGTGAACATCTGATCACATTTCCTTGCTTCCCTCTACCGCAGTCCAGACGAATCACATGACTTCCATGATGCAGCACTATTTCAGTGACGGTTAAACATGGCGCCCACTCTGTGGATTTTGCTCGCATCGTTAAGATGATCAAATGCAAGTTGTAGTCCCAGCTGACTGATCTTTCTTATAACAACGTGAAGCGATATTAAAGTTAACAGTAAGCCTGTAACTTCTTGAATTTGGATTTATTTAAAAGCAGATACATAATTCAGGTCGAGGTCAAGCCGTAGGCATTGCGTAGGGATTCCATCAGAGCATCCTTTTCTGCTCGTGGTAGAAAGGACGCAGAGGCAGCAGCCATGTTCTGAAAGTATTGGGAAAGGAAAGAGATGGAATGCACATGCCTTTAATTACAACTCAAATATAAAAAAAACTCAAGTATATAAAAAAAAAAAAAAATTGGTATTGGTCACAGAAATCTTGGTCTTTTCTAAAATACAAGTAACTGTAGAATATTGAATTGTGTGAATTATTAATTGGTAAAAGTTACTGCTTACTTGTTGTCATAAATCTGATTACAGCAATCTGAGAATAAACATCTGCTTGAATGTCATGCTAGTCCTTCAATTATACGATAGATCGCAGATTCTTTGTGAAGGACACTGTGACTTTGTACACTGAATTTACTTTTCTTTATAAAGTTGTTTTTTTTTCGGTTTTTTTTGTGAAGTTTTGTAGTTTTCTTTGTGAAGAATCACACTGACCTCACCATCCAACAACTAATTCCAGCAGATGGGATGCGCAGTGTAGCGTCCATATCCGAGGGACGGCACACGTTGATGCCTCTCCCTGCCTTCGAGACACCGGGATGACAGCCTGGTCGGGATTTGAACCCAGGGTAGACAACTCAGAGGAAAGTGTCGCAATGGGTGGGCATCTCGGGCACCCTCTTTCACTCCAATTCCCAAACCCCTTCCGCTCCCCTATCCAATCCCGTCCTTTGGATCGGGACGTAAATCTGGCGGTCTTGTTTGAATTAATGTTATGGACGTTGAAGATAGTACCACGACATTTCTCGGAAAGAATGGGTCATTATGTCCTGGTATTATGCCTGTAGTTTTTAAAGGGATGTGGATTATTTTTATACTTGAGCTAAGGCTCCCAGTAGAGCTGACACACACACACACACACACACACGGACATACTGACGAGACAAACACTTAACACAGCCACTGAGCTTGGGGGGAAGTGCCGTCACTACCGTCACTTCCTCGGATACTCTGGGTACCAGTGACGTCGTAGCAATGGCGCCGCTTTTTTCACCGTACTCAGCGGGGCATTTCCTCAAGAGGAATTTCCTCCTCCTCGTGGATGCCAACCAATGGTTACGATGTTACGTTACGTAACATGTTACGCTATGTTAAGTTAATTATAACGATAGGGTCAATACATACGTACAAGATAACTAAAGTGACAGGTTAAGTATCAAGGGAAGAAGAAGAGGCATAACGGGGCAGAATAGGGGAGTGACTGGAGGGTGGAGAGGGCGGAGAAAAAGGAAAGGATGTTGTGAAGGAATAATAAATATTAATGAAGGAATAACCAATTTAACATTGGTCATTAACTCTATCCAATAAAATTCCCAAAAAGCACCAACCATTGCAATGAAATTTTCATCGGTGCAAGACATGTGGCGACGAGCTAAGCAGTAATCCGTTTCTAGAGTTGAACCCAGGATGAGCGGGTCATCGGTGTTCAAAGATACGCTAGCTCCATCAGCCAGGAATCTGTAGATATGCAAAAAAAAAAAAAAACAGAAATAAATCGAGTCTTAATTCCAACATTCAGCAAAAAAAAAAAAAAAAATTCAACTGGAAAATCAATTTTTCTGATTAATTAAAAATTGGGAACTTGGATACAGGCCACAGTTTCGCTAAACAAAAACCATACGCTATACAAAAGAAGTCCTGTAACTTCTAAGTTATGGGAATGGTAGTTTCACAGCTGTTAGATACTTTGTCCAGATATCAGATGTTGACCAGGAATTATTTTATTTTATTTTGCGGCGCACAGGGGATTTTTTTTTTTTTTTTTAATAATTTGTTTTTCCCTTGTCGGGACCATGAATATCCATGTGATGAAATTACAGTCCATGAAAGCTCTTCCGTAGAGAGCATCATTCTATTGCGAGTTGTGACAAAACGACTTTTTCCCCCGCTCAAAACCGTTTTTGAAACAGGAAACCAGGGCAGAAATTTGGAATTTGTTTATGGTACCGGTGATAGCTCGTCTACTCTTCGTAAAGTACACCGTAGTATACTTAACGTTCTTTAATGAATGTCGGCAGACGAGAAGCCCATTCAATGTCCATAAAAGGGACGGCACACACCATGATGAATCCCCCTGCCTGTGAAACGCCAGGATGATATGTTCTAGCTGGGTCGGGATTCAAACCCAGGCTCGACTGCTTAGAAATGAGTGAGCGTTCCTCCAGGGAGTCCAGGCCATCCTGAAATTCAACATTGGGACAACACAAAATTCCTTTTTTTATTATCCCAAATGTCAAACCTTCAAATTTGTGCAAGGGAATTGCATCCTTTCAATGTTATGAATTGCGACATGAATTGAAGACATGGAAGAGCGGATTCAAGCAGCTTTTGGAGAAATTACAGTCGGAATGCGACAAAAAATGGTCTTAGAGTATCGCGAAACGCTGCACACACTGCTTGAAAATGATGGAAATCACGTCGAAGTTCATAACTCATTTTGTACACTTCTGAATTCAATAAAATTTTGACCACAAAAACTTGAAATATGTACCTCCATCTTGTAAATATTTTGTTCGATTTCGTTTCTTAGCAACAGAATGACGTGGGTTCAAAAACTGGGAGTATATATATGGCCCACCCTGTAGAATAGCGGAGACAGTAGTTTCTTTGTGCAGACAACTGCTCACATCTATGTGGAGATGGTTCTGCACCATCCTCAAAATAAACAGGTTTTGAGACATGCCTGTGATTACCTGATGAGTGGATGCTTGTTGAAATCTCCAACGTATGCACCAGTAATGTAACTGGACCATGGACACATCTGCACCATAAAAAAGGGATTATGTGTTTATTGGGCTTATGTACCACAATGAAATGACTAGAAATGTTATGAAAGCCTCGAGTCGATAACGACTTGGATAGTCTGGTGATCGAACTTCAGGAAAAGTGGAAACTTTGTTGATGAAATGAAAATACAGTATGACCCTACCGTTCACATATGTTTGCCTACACGTAACATTTAACCTCCTCATGATTTATCACCACGAGTGAGGTACCCGTGCTATGCACGGGTGAGAAGCCAGAAGCAAACAGACAATGCAGAAACGGCGAATGCTAAAGCATGAAACCAATAAATTCCACATTCCTGTAGCACCTTCAGTCGCACGTCATACATGGACAGCAAGTTCGTGAAGGACTTCCATGAAAAACGTACCCGTTCGCAAACAAACGGGTACGTTTGTTCCATAACCAGTCAATGGCGAATCTGCATATGGTGATCCGCGAATTCACGTTTAGAAAGTAGAAACCGTCACGGCATTTCGTCATTCACTAGAACTCGATATCTCTTTTTTCATTCCAAACAACATAACTCCAATCACAAATGAAATAACATTAATATAAAAAATAAACTTTTAACAACATTCGTGACATAAACAAATATTTAAATCCTGATGTGAAGTACCGTACGGTTGGGTGAATACAATTACGAATTCAAAATCGTAATTGTATTCACTCAATTCCAATCATCAATTGATACTTTAACAAAACGATGAACACGATTAACGTTTAACGATTTAACATTACGAATGAATGACGGTTGTATTTGGATATTATCAAACCCGCGCATTGCCGTCATCTGTCCACTTCCGCATTCGCTGCAGGTTCGTAATTCTCATCAAAATCTAAACAGTATTTGTCGAATTTCAATAAAAGCCACATCACTGTTCATATCGGTAAACATTATTCCATCGTGTTTGGAAAAACTGGAAAATTGGAAAACTTGGAAAAACTGGAAAAACAATATAGCCTATTTTACTACCAGGGGTCCCAGGAATACCCACCCAAAATATCGTTGCGATCGGTTGTGCCGTTTTTGCGGTAACTTTGAACGGACAGACGGACATTTGGTGAATTTATAGTAAGATGAACCCCAGGTTTGGTCAGTCGTCTCCTTACCTCAAAATGAATTTGCTGCTGTAAAAGCAAGTGATATAGTTCAAGATCCTCCAACAGGTGGTACCCATGACCGATTCGCTCTGCCTTGAGCTTCGTCACCGCCTGTTGATGTTGGGACAAAACGGAAATACACCGCCTCAGCAATACTGTGTTAACTAGAATGGCACTCAGTAGAGAGCATACCTCCGCCTGGTTGGCCATATCACTCAATGGTGAAGAATCACTTTAAACATTATACTAGCCGGAGATGGATGTTCACAAAAATGGAATCGATTCTTCCTTGTCACACACAAAACCTGTCCAACAAGTTTCGTCCAAATCCGTCCTCAACCTTTTGAGATATCCTGCTATGTATCGTTTTTGGCCATATCTCCCAATGGTGAAGAATCACATAAAAATTAAATAATTCTCATATCTGAATCCATATTCAGATCTTCACCAAAATCGAATCGATTCTTCCTTTTCACATAGACAACCGGTCCACAAAGTTTCGTCCAAATCCGTCCTCAACTTTTTGAGATATCCTGCTATATATAATTTTTGACCCCATCTCCCAATGGTGAAGAATCACTTTAAAAACTCTAGTAGCCAGATCCGAATCCGGTTCTTCACCAAAATCTAATGATTTCGTCCTTGTCACATACGCTACATCTTTGCCAAATTTTGTCCGAAATCCGTCAACAACATTTTGAGATATATTGTTCACAAACAAACGGACAGACAAACAGGCAGACAGACAGGGGTGAAAACATAACCTCCAATCAACCTTTGGTGGCGGAGGTAATGAGTGTAACATGACGAGAGTGACGGAAATATATGCAAAACGCTTTGAGGACTCATGTTGTGGTAAGAACAGTATCTGTGCAAGACTGGCAGGTAGAAACCCAGCATTGTAAACGGTGTATGCACGAATTTGGAATTGCTCTACAATCTGGGTGAACGTGCCTCACGTACGACGCTCGCAGGTCCAGCCTCACCAGCGTGCACCGTCCGATGGATGCCCATGCGCCGTGCCTCCTGCTCATGAAAAATAAATACAAATCAACAAACGGAAAGCAGACGGGTAACTTTTTGGACACTTTTTCACAATTATGAACTGTTTAATTGCTTCCCAGTAATGGTGAACTACCTCAGCTTTGTTTTTCATCAGAAGTTAAAAATTGAGCACATTTGACCAAACAGAGAGTGTATATCAGACGAGGATTACTTGTATATCGGTGATAGAAAAAGGAAGAGAAAATATTGTTCATAAGCACAAGAGTCATCCCAAAGGTTCTGTCACCACACTTGCATAATAGACCACGCCTACACAATAGACCACACCCACACGACATAATAGACCAGGCATACCCAATAAACCATACCCACACAACATAATAGACCACGCCTATACAATAAACCACACCCACACAACATAATAGACCACGCCTACACAATAGACCACACCCACACGACATAACAGACCAGGCATACCCAATAAACCACACCCACACAACATCATAGACCATGACTACACAATAAACCACACCCACACAACATAATAAACCACGCCTACACAATAGACCACACCCACACAACATAATAGACCAGGCCTACACAATAAACCACACCCACACAACATAATAGACCAGGCCTACACAATAGACCACACCCACACAACATCATAGACCACGCCTACACAAGAAACCACACCCACACAAACAATAAACCACGCCTACACAATAACCACACCCGCACAACATAATAGATCAAGCCTACACAATAGACCACACCCACAGAACATCATGGACAACGCCTACGCATTAAACCACACCCACACAACATAATAGACCAGGCCTACACAATAAACCACATGCACACAACATAATAAACCACGCCTATACAATAAACCACACCCACACAACATAATAAACCATGCCTACACAATAAACCACACCCACACAACATAATAGACCAGGCCTACGCAATAGACCTCACCTACACAAGACAATAGACTAACAAGAAAAACAGCAATCAGAGATTGCAAACCCTCGCCAGGATGTATTTTCAGTGGTTTTTAAGGCCTTTGTGTTAAAACAAATATGGCGGCCGAACCACGTGACCTATGACGTCATTTTTTTTGCCCTCCACCAGTTTATGCCCACATGACGTTCAAGAAATTTCATCTTGATCGGATGAAGGTTTGTACTTGTCGAATTATGACGTCATAATGGAGGCACCTATGACATCATCATTAACATATTCTATTCCCCATGGAGAGTTCTTTACAATGAGCCATGTCTCAATTTTTTCTATGCAGCGCTTTCGGAGATAGAGATGCAAAGTTTTTCGGTTTTTCCAAGATGGCGGCCGAACCACATGACCTATGACGTCATAATTATCATTGAAAAAATTATACAGGTGGAGATGCACCTATGATGAAAACTTCCTGTCGATCGGACCAACGGTTGCAGAGAAAATCATATTTATTCTGTGCGGACAAACAGACAAACAAACGGACTCAAATGCAATACCCTCTCCTCAGGCGAGGGTAAATATACAAAATAGACCACATACACAACACAATAGACCAAATATACATAATAGACCACACCTACACAATAGACCACACCTACAGAACGGAATAGACCAGGCCAACACAATAGACCACACCAAACAACACTATAGACCACACCCGCACAATAGACCACACCTACACAACACAATCGACCAAATATACAAAATAGACCAAATATACAATCTATGAAACAAACTGCTTGTTTCACATAAATACACACGCACGACTATATAATTAAATAACGATAAAACGACGTTTAATTCACAATCTCACGAGATGACAGAATCTTGCAATAGGTGACGGAGGGACAGACAGACAGACAGACGAGCGTATTGTTATATTGACGGTGTCGAGAAGCGATACTCATAATGCTGCACCCACTTTATTGCGTGCACGGAAAATCAAGTGAGATTAAAAAAGAGCGCAACAGCAAAACAGTTGTGACATTTCTGATCAGTAAAATATGAAGGTGTTGAAATTTACAAAATTGGAAATTTTACAAGATTGGCTGGTTATGCGATTAACAGATGAAAAATTACAAAAACATCTACTTGCAAAGTGTGTGGATGATTAGTTGATTACCTGTCAAGGTTATGTACAAGCTTCATTATAAATGAAGGTCCAGGTGAATTTGAACCACCCGAGTTGAACTATAATATTGTTACGGACCGCGGATAAGATGTTGATTTGCCGAGCGGATGGCGCCGCGGCCCTAACAGTTACCCCGACTAACCCGATTCCTGAACGTTGGCCAAAATCGCGCCACAGGTATTCAATTTGGAAACCTCTAAAGCGACCGAATGTAAAGAGGAAGAAGAAGAAGACGTACAGAAGAGTAACAGGATTTATTATCTACACACACTAAGCAAAAGGAGCAGTCAAGGTTATATACAGGGAAAATGGAAAAAAGCAGGTGGCACAGTGAAAATATTAACTTATACAAGCTTACTTATACCCAGGGACAAGACAAAAGACAGACTACGAACACACTTACACGGGGGATGATGATAGGAATGGCAGGAGGTGGATGGCTGGAGGGGGAGGAAGGGTCAGGTCCCTGCAAACGGCAGGGCTGGAGGTGACAGCTCCGACTCCTCGCGTTCTTGGTGGGAAAAACCTCGGTGGCGTCGACGCAACTCTTGGTGTCCCTTTTTGTGCTCCTCCTCAACTCAACCCTCACAAGGCTTGCTGTCTTTCTTGGCTTCACTCCGCCTCACTCCCCCTCACTTCTCTTTACTTCTCCCACTCTCTTTTGTAACCAACTCTCTTTCCGCCACCAACCACCAACCAACGTTCTGACGCGCCTCCTCAAAGGCTTCCGCGCGTGGTTTTTATATCGCCTCCAGCGATCAAGCCGCCCGCCTCCCGGACACGCCCATCGGTGAGCTCACCTCGGCCCTGATTGGTCGCGAGGGCTCACCGACCCCGCCCTTAGGGGAGGCGTTGGCAAGGCCACGCCTTGTTCCCGGCGCTGGGCCGACTCCTCCCACCTTCGGCTCCGAGATTACCTCGTGGCTAATGGAGTCTTGGGATGAAGAAAACCGCCCAAATGCAGTTGGCAATGGAGTTGGCAAAAGGGGAATGCAGTTGGCAATTGACGAAAGGGGGGTTGGAAGGGAATCTACCTATTTCACTTCGTGCAATGGAGTATTTCAATTAATGGAAGACACAGCCTTAACCTACATAGAATAAGGAAATAAACTACCAACAAGGGGGAAAATCTATGATTGGCTAACGTGTGGTGTTTATGAACTAATTACGGGACGCACTTTGACCTTTATACATAACTGGAGCAAGGAGGGCAATACTTTACAACAATTTACTATACAATAAAAAAACTCAATAATAAAAACACAATCCTCATATCCACAACAATATGTTTGCAAAGTTATCTCTCTTTCCAAATGTAGATGTTTGTCAGACGTTCACATACAAATTGAAAATAGAGAGGCGCACTTATTAACAGATGATTATGCTGGTTATGCTATTAACAGATGATTATGCTGGTTATGCTATTAACAGATGATTATGCTGGTTATGCTATTAACAGATGATTATGCTGGTTATGCTATTAACAGATGATTATGCTGGTTATGCTATTAACAGATGATTATGCTGGTTATGCTATTAACAGATGATTATGCTGGTTATGCTATTAACAGATGATTATGCTGGTTATGCTATTAACAGATGATTATGCTGGTTATGCTATTAGCAGATGATTATGCTGGTTATGCTATTAGCAGATGATTATGCTGGTTATGCTATTAACAGATGATTATGCTGGTTATGCTATTAACAGATGATTATGCTGGTTATGCTATTAACAGATGATTATGCTGGTTATGCTATTAACAGATGATTATGCTGGTTATGCTATTAACAGATGATTATGCTGGTTATGCTATTAACAGATGATTATGCTGGTTATGCTATTAACAGATGATTATGCTGGTTATGCTATTAACAGATGATTATGCTGGTTATGCTGTTAACAGATGATTATGCTGGTTATGCTGTTAAAAGATGATTATGCTGATTATGCTATTAACAGATGATTATGCTGGTTATACTATTAACAGATGATTATGCTGGTTATGCTATTAACAGATGATTATGCTGGTTATGCTATTAACAGATGATTATGCTGGTTATGCTATTAACAGATGATTATGCTGGTTATGCTATTAACAGATGATTATGCTGATTATGCTATTAACAGATGATTATGCTGGTTATGCTATTAGCAGATGATTATGCTGGTTATGCTATTAACAGATGATTATGCTGGTTATGCTATTAGCAGATGATTATGCTGGTTATGCTATTAACAGATGATTATGCTGGTTATGCTATTAACAGATGATTATGCTGGTTATGCTATTAACAGATGATTATGCTGGTTATGCTATTAACAGATGATCATGCTGGTTATGCTATTAACAGATGATCATGCTGGTGATGCTATTAACAGATGATTATGTTGGTTATGCTGTTAGTAGATGATTATGCTGGTTATGCTGTTAACAGATGATTATGCTGGTTATGCTATTAGCAGATGATTATGCTGGTTATGCTATTAACAGATGATTATGCTGGTTATGCTATTAACAGATGATTATGCTGGTTATGCTATTAACAGATGATTATGCTGGTTATGCCATTAACAGATGATTATGCTGATTATGCCATTAACAGATGATTATGCTGGTTATACTATTAACAGATGATTATGCTGGTTATGCTATTAACAGATGATTATGCTGGTTATGCTATTAACAGATGATTATGCTGGTTATGCTATTAACAGATGATTATGCTGGTTATGCTATTAACAGATGATTATGCTGGTTATGCTATTAACAGATGATTATGCTGGTTATGCTATTAATAGATGATTATGTTGGTTATGCTGTTAACAGATGATTATGCTGATTATGCTATTAACAGATGATTATGCTGGTTATGCTATTAACAGATGATTATGCTGGTTATGCTATTAATAGATGATTATGCTGGTTATGCTATTAACAGATGATTACGCTGGTTATGCTATTAACAGATGATTACGCTGATTATGCTATTAACAGATGATTATGTTGGTTATGCTGTTAACAGATGATTATGCTGGTTATGCTATTAACAGATGATTATGCTGGTTATGCTATTAACAGATGATTATGCTGGTTATGCTATTAACAGATGATTATGCTGGTTATGCTATTAACAGATGATTATGCTGGTTATGCTATTAACAGATGATTATGCTGGTTATGCCATTAACAGATGATTATGCTATTAACAGATGATTATGCTGGTTATGCCATTAACAGATGATTATGCTGGTTAAGCTGTTAACAGATGATTATGCTGGTTATGCTATTAACAGATGATTATGCTGGTTATCCTATTAACAGATGATTATGCTGGTTATGCTATTAACAGATGATTATGCTGGTTATGCTATTAACAGATGATTATGCTGATTATGCTATTAACAGATGATTATGCTGGTTATGCTATTAACAGATGATTATGCTGGTTATGCTATTAACAGATGATTACACTGGTTATGCTATTAACAGATGATTATGCTGGTTATGCTATTAACAGATGATTATGCTGGTTATGCTATTAACAGATGATTATACTGGTTATGCTATTAACAGATGATTATGCTGGTTATGCTATTAACAGATGATTATGCTGGTTATGCTATTAACAGATGATTATGCTGGTTATGCTATTAACAGATGATTATGCCAGTTATGCTATTAACAGATGATTATGCTGGTTATGCTATTAACAGATGATTATGCCAGTTATGCTATTAACAGATGATTATGCTGGTTATGCTATTAACAGATGATTATGCTGGTTATGCTATTAACAGATGATTATGCTGGTTATGCTATTAACAGATGATTATGCTGGTTATGCTATTAACAGATGATTATGCTGGTTATGCTATTAACAGATGATTATGCTGGTTATGCTATTAACAGATGATTATGCTGGTTATGCTATTAACAGATGATTATGTTGGTTATGCTGTTAACAGATGAGTATGTTGGTTATGCTGTTAACAGATGATAATGCTGGTTATGCTATTAACAGATGAGTATGCTGGTTATGCTATTAACAGATGATTATGCTGGTTATGCTATTAACAGATGATTATGCTGGTTATGCTATTAACAGATGATTATGCTGGTTATGCTATTAACAGATGATTATGCTGGTTATGCTATTAACAGATGATGATGCTGGTTATGCTATTAACAGATGATTATGCTGGTTATGCTATTAACAGATGATCATGCTGGTTATGCTATTAACAGATGATTATGCTGGTTATGCTATTAACAGATGATTATGCTGGTTATGCTATTAACAGATGATTATGCTGGTTATGCTATTAACAGATGATTATGTTGGTTATGCTATTAACAGATGATTATGCTGGTTATGCTATTAACAGATGATTATGCCAGTTATGCTATTAACAGATGATTATGCTGGTTATGCTATTAACAGATGATTATGCTGGTTATGCTATTAACAGATGATTATGCTGGTTATGCTATTAACAGATGATTATGCTGGTTATGCTATTAACAGATGATTATGCTGGTTATGCTATTAACAGATGATTATGCCAGTTATGCTATTAACAGATGATTATGCTGGTTATGCTATTAATAGATGATTATGTTGGTTATGCTGTTAACAGATGATTATGCTGATTATGCTATTAACAGATGATTATGCTGGTTATGCTATTAACAGATGATTATGCTGGTTATGCTATTAACAGATGATTATGCTGGTTATGCTATTAACAGATGATTACGCTGGTTATGCTATTAACAGATGATTACGCTGATTATGCTATTAACAGATGATTATGTTGGTTATGCTGTTAACAGATGATTATGCTGGTTATGCTATTAACAGATGATTATGCTGGTTATGCTATTAACAGATGATTATGCTGGTTATGCTATTAACAGATGATTATGCTGGTTATGCTATTAACAGATGATTATGCTGGTTATGCTATTAACAGATGATTATGCTGGTTATGCCATTAACAGATGATTATGCTGATTATGCTATTAACAGATGATTATGCTGGTTATGCCATTAACAGATGATTATGCTGGTTAAGCTGTTAACAGATGATTATGCTGGTTATGCTATTAACAGATGATTATGCTGGTTATCCTATTAACAGATGATTATGCTGGTTATGCTATTAACAGATGATTATGCTGGTTATGCTATTAACAGATGATTATGCTGATTATGCTATTAACAGATGATTCTGCTGGTTATGCTATTAACAGATGATTATGCTGGTTATGCTATTAACAGATGATTACGCTGGTTATGCTATTAACAGATGATTATGCTGGTTATGCTATTAACAGATGATTATGCTGGTTATGCTATTAACAGATGATTATGCTGGTTATGCTATTAACAGATGATTATGCTGGTTATGCTATTAACAGATGATTATGCTGGTTATGCTATTAACAGATGATTATGCCAGTTATGCTATTAACAGATGATTATGCTGGTTATGCTATTAACAGATGATTATGCCAGTTATGCTATTAACAGAAGATTATGCTGGTTATGCTATTAACAGATGATTATGCTGGTTATGCTATTAACAGATGATTATGCTGGTTATGCTATTAACAGATGATTATGCTGGTTATGCTATTAACAGATGATTATGCTGGTTATGCTATTAACAGATGATTATGCTGGTTATGCTATTAACAGATGATTATGCTGGTTATGCTATTAACAGATGATTGTGTTGGTTATGCTGTTAACAGATGAGTATGTTGGTTATGCTGTTAACAGATGATAATGCTGGTTATGCTATTAACAGATGAGTATGCTGGTTATGCTATTAACAGATGATTATGCTGGTTATGCTATTAACAGATGATTATGCTGGTTATGCTATTAACAGATGATTATGCTGGTTATGCTATTAACAGATGATTATGCTGGTTATGCTATTAACAGATGATTATGCTGGTTATGCTATTAACAGATGATGATGCTGGTTATGCTATTAACAGATGATTATGCTGGTTATGCTATTAACAGATGATCATGCTGGTTATGCTATTAACAGATGATTATGCTGGTTATGCTATTAACAGATGATTATGCTGGTTATGCTATTAACAGATGATTATGCTGGTTATGCTATTAACAGATGATTATGCCAGTTATGCTATTAACAGATGATTATGCTGGTTATGCTATTAACAGATGATTATGCCAGTTATGCTATTAACAGATGATTATGCTGGTTATGCTATTAACAGATGATTATGCTGGTTATGCTATTAACAGATGATTATGCTGGTTATGCTATTAACAGATGATTATGCTGGTTATGCTATTAACAGATGATTATGTTGGTTATGCTATTAACAGATGATTATGCTGGTTATGCTATTAACAGATGATTATGCCAGTTATGCTATTAACAGATGATTATGCTGGTTATGCTATTAACAGATGATTATGCTGGTTATGCTATTAACAGATGATTATGCTGGTTATGCTATTAACAGATGAGTAGGCTGGTTATGCTATTAACAGATGATCATGCTGGTTATGCTATTAACAGATGATTATGCTGGTTATGCTATTAACAGATGATTATGCTGGTTATGCCATTAACAGATGATTATGCTGGTTATGCTATTAACAGATGATTATGCTGGTTATGCTATTAACAGATGATTATGCTGGTTATGCTATTAACAGATGATTATGCTGGTTATGCTATTAACAGATGATTATGCTGGTTATGCTATTAACAGATGATTATGCCAGTTATGCTATTAACAGATGATTATGCTGGTTATGCTATTAACAGATGATTATGCTGGTTATGCTATTAACAGATGATTATGCTGGTTATGCTATTAACAGATGATTATGCTGGTTATGCTATTAACAGATGATTATGCTGGTTATGCTATTAACAGATGATTATGTTGGTTATGCTATTAACAGATGATTATGCTGGTTATGCTATTAACAGATGATTATGCCAGTTATGCTATTAACAGATGATTATGCTGGTTATGCTATTAACAGATGATTATGCTGGTTATGCTATTAACAGATGATTATGCTGGTTATGCTATTAACAGATGAGTAGGCTGGTTATGCTATTAACAGATGATCATGCTGGTTATGCTATTAACAGATGATTACGCTGGTTATGCTATTAACAGATGATTATGCTGGTTATGCCATTAACAGATGATTATGCTGGTTATGCTATTAACAGATGATTATGCTGGTTATGCTATTAACAGATGATTATGCTGGTTATGCTATTAACAGATGATTATGCTGGTTATGCCATTAACAGATGATTATGCTGATTATGCTATTAACAGATGATCATGCTGGTTTTGCTATTAACAGATGATTATGCTGATTATGCAATTAACAGATGATTATGCTGGTTATGCTATTAACAGATGATTATGCTGGTTATGCTATTAACAGATGATCATGCTGGTTATGCTATTAACAGATGATTATGCTGGTTATGCTATTAACAGATGATTATGCTGGTTATGCTATTAACAGATGATCATGCTGGTTATGCTATTAACAGATGATTATGCTGGTTATGCTATTAACAGATGATTATGCTGGTTATGCTATTAACAGATGATTATGCTGGTTATGCTATTAACAGATGATTATGCTGGTTATGCTATTAACAGATGATCATGCTGATTATGATATTAACAGATGATTATGCTGGTTATGCTATTAACACATGATTATGCTGGTTATGCTATTAACAGATGATCATGCTGGTTATGCCATTAACAGATGATTATGCTGATTATGCTATTAACAGATGATTATGCTGGTTATGCTATTAACAGATGATTATGCTGATTATGCTATTAACAGATGATAATGCTGGTTATGCTATTAACAGATGATTATGCTGGTTATGCTATTAACAGATGATTATGCTGATTATGCTATTAACAGATGATGATGCTGGTTATGCTATTAACAGATGATTATGCTGGTTATGCTATTAACAGATGATCATGCTGGTTATGCTATTAACAGATGATTATGCTGGTTATACTATTAACAGATGATTATGCTGGTTATGCTATTAACAGATGATTATGCTGGTTATGCTATTAACAGATGATTATGTTGGTTATGCTATTAACAGATGAGTTGGCTGGTTATGCTATTAACAGATGATTATGCTGGTTATGCTATTAACAGATGATTATGCTGGTTATGCTATTAACAGATGATTATGCTGGTTATGCTATTAACAGATGATTATGTTGGTTATGCTATTAACAGATGATTATGCCAGTTATGCTATTAACAGATGATTATGCTGGTTATGCTATTAACAGATGATTATGCTGGTTATGCTATTAACAGATGATTATGTTGGTTATGCTATTAACAGATGATTATGCTGGTTATGCTATTAACAGATGATTATGCCAGTTATGCTATTAACAGATGATTATGCTGGTTATGCTATTAACAGATGATTATGCTGGTTATGCTATTAACAGATGATTATGCTGGTTATGCTATTAACAGATGAGTAGGCTGGTTATGCTATTAACAGATGATCATGCTGGTTATGCTATTAACAGATGATTACGCTGGTTATGCTATTAACAGATGATTATGCTGGTTATGCCATTAACAGATGATTATGCTGGTTATGCTATTAACAGATGATTATGCTGGTTATGCTATTAACAGATGATTATGCTGGTTATGCTATTAACAGATGATTATGCTGGTTATGCCATTAACAGATGATTATGCTGATTATGCTATTAACAGATGATCATGCTGGTTATGCTATTAACAGATGATTATGCTGATTATGCAATTAACAGATGATTATGCTGGTTATGCTATTAACAGATGATTATGCTGGTTATGCTATTAACAGATGATCATGCTGGTTATGCTATTAACAGATGATTATGCTGGTTATGCTATTAACAGATGATTATGCTGGTTATGCTATTAACAGATGATCATGCTGGTTATGCTATTAACAGATGATTATGCTGGTTATGCTATTAACAGATGATTATGCTGGTTATGCTATTAACAGATGATTATGCTGGTTATGCTATTAACAGATGATTATGCTGGTTATGCTATTAACAGATGATCATGCTGATTATGATATTAACAGATGATCATGCTGGTTATGCCATTAACAGATGATTATGCTGATTATGCTATTAACAGATGATTATGCTGGTTATGCTATTAACAGAAGATTATGCTGATTATGCTATTAACAGATGATAATGCTGGTTATGCTATTAACAGATGATTATGCTGGTTATGCTATTAACAGATGATTATGCTGATTATGCTATTAACAGATGATGATGCTGGTTATGCTATTAACAGATGATTATGCTGGTTATGCTATTAACAGATGATCATGCTGGTTATGCTATTAACAGATGATTATGCTGGTTATACTATTAACAGATGATTATGCTGGTTATGCTATTAACAGATGATTATGCTGGTTATGCTATTAACAGATGATTATGTTGGTTATGCTATTAACAGATGAGTTGGCTGGTTATGCTATTAACAGATGATTATGCTGGTTATGCTGTTAACAGATGATAATGCTGGTTATGCTATTAACAGATGATTATGCTGGTTATGCTATTAACAGATGATTATGCTGATTATGCTATTAACAGATGATAATGCTGGTTATGCTATTAACAGATGATTATGCTGGTTATGCTATTAACAGATGATTATGCTGATTATGCTATTAACAGATGATGATGCTGGTTATGCTATTAACAGATGATTATGCTGTTTATGCTATTAACAGATGATCATGCTGGTTATGCTATTAACAGATGATTATGCTGGTTATGCTATTAACAGATGATTATGCTGGTTATGCTATTAACAGATGATTATGCTGGTTATGCTATTAACAGATGATTATGCTGGTTATGCTATTAACAGATGAGTTGGCTGGTTATGCTATTAACAGATGATTATGCTGGTTATGCTGTTAACATATGATAATGCTGGTTATGCTATTAACAGATGATTATGCTGGTTATGCTATTAACAGATGATTATGCTGGTTATGCTGTTAACAGATGATAATGCTGGTTATGCTATTAACAGATGAGTATGCTGGTTATGCTATTAACAGATGATTATGCTGGTTATGCTATTAACAGATGATTATGCTGGTTATGCTATTAACAGATGATTATGCTGGTTATGCTATTAACAGATGATTATGCTGGTTATGCTATTAACAGATGATTATGCTGGTTATGCTATTAACAGATGATTATGCTGGTTATGCTATTAACAGATGATGATGCTGGTTATGCTATTAACAGATGATTATGCTGGTTATGCTATTAACAGATGATTATGCTGGTTATGCTATTAACAGATGATTATGCTGGTTATGCTGTTAACAGATGATTATGCTGGTTATGCTATTAACAGATGAGTATGCTGGTTATGCTATTAACAGATGATTATGCTGGTTATGCTATTAACAGATGATTATGCTGGTTATGCTATTAACAGATGATGATGCTGGTTATGCTATTAACAGATGATTATGCTGGTTATGCTATTAACAGATGATCATGCTGGTTATGCTATTAACAGATGATTATGCTGGTTATGCTATTAACAGATGATTATGCTGGTTATGCTATTAACAGATGATTATGCTGGTTATGCTATTAACAGATGATTATGTTGGTTATGCTATTAACAGATGATTATGCCGGTTATGCTATTAACAGATGATTATGCCAGTTATGCTATTAACAGATGATTATGCTGGTTATGCTATTAACAGATGATTATGCTGGTTATGCTATTAACAGATGATTATGCTGGTTATGCTATTAACAGATGATTATGCTGGTTATGCTACTAACAGATGATTATGCTGGTTATGCTATTAACAGATGATTATGTTGGTTATGGTGTTAACAGATGATTATGCTGGTTATGCTATTAACAGATGATTATGCCAGTTATGCTATTAACAGATGATTATGCTGGTTATGCTGTTAACACATGATTATGCTGGTTATGCTATTAACAGATGATAATGCTGGTTATGCTATTAACAGATGAGTAGGCTGGTTATGCTATTAACAGATGATCATGCTGGTTATGCTATTAACAGATGATTATGCTGGTTATGCTATTAACAGATGATTATGCTGGTTATGCCATTAACAGATGATTATGCTGGTTATGCTATTAACAGATGATTTTGCTGGTTATGCTATTAACAGATGATTATGCTGGTTATGCTATTAACAGATGATCATGCTGGTTATGCTATTAACAGATGATTATGCTGGTTATGCTATTAACAGATTAACAGAACAGAATCATTAACAGATGATTATGCTGGTTATGCTGTTAACACATGATTATGCTGGTTATGCTATTAACAGATGATAATGCTGGTTATGCTATTAACAGATGAGTAGGCTGGTTATGCTATTAACAGATGATCATGCTGGTTATGCTATTAACAGATGATTATGCTGGTTATGCCATTAACAGATGATTTTGCTGGTTATGCTATTAACAGATGATTATGCTGGTTATGCTATTAACAGATGATCATGCTGGTTATGCTATTAACAGATGATTATGCTGGTTATGCTATTAACAGATTAACAGAACAGAATCATTAACAGATGATTATGCTGGTAGATTATGCTCTCTGGCTACGGCTTCCTCTCCGCTCCCACCTTTTGTTCATATGTGTTCTGTACCATCCCCCAAACAGTGATGACTCCATCTACATTTCACTGTCTGACAACATGGACCAACTTCTATCCACTCATCCCAACTCTCTCTTCCTCATATGTGGTGACTTCAATTGTCATCATGCCACCTGGTTGGGTGTGGGTTCCTCTCTCACCAGTCATGGCACCTCAGCAAAGGACTTCTGTGACTCACTGGGATTGACACAATCTGTCAATTTCCCGACCCGGATCTCAGCCAATGGAGTATCTTCTCTTCTAGACTTGGTTATGACTAACTTCCCTGCTAATGTCTGCTGCTCTTCTTCTGCTCCAATCGGTTCTTCTGATCATGTGCTTGTCAAAGTGGACATCTCTCTGGCCATTCTCAGAGAGCCTCCTCAGCGTCGACGAGTCTGGCATTTCACTCAGGCCGACTGGGACGGTCTTCAAGCAGCCATCAATCGTCTGGATTGGTCTCCCATCTCCACTGCCTCTGACATCAATTCTTCCTGGGAATTCTTCCAAAGCAAACTGATCTCTCTCATGCACAGATTTATCCCATCTCGCCTTCAGTTGTCTTACCCTTCCTCCCGTCCATGGTACACTGAATCTTGTGGTGAGGCAGTTGCCCTGAAACAACTTGCCTTTGCCTCTTGGAAGGCTAATCCAACTGAAGGAAATCTCAGTTCCTTCCACCAAGCTCGGAACAAGTGTGTGTCTACCCTCAGGAGTGCCAGGAAGCACTATCTCTCCTCACTCAAGAATGAACTCTCAAACCTGTCTCCTTCCTCCAAATCCTGGTGGCGTCTGGTCAAATCCGTTTCTGGTGTTTGTTCCCCCTCCATCCCCTCCCTTACCTCAAATGGCCACACAGTTGACATCGCACGTGACAAAGCCGAATGCCTCAACTCTGTGTTTGCCTCAAAATCCTTAGTCCCAAACCCATCTCTCTCTGTTCCCACCTTTCCCAGTCGAACCAAACTGCTCCTGGACTCTGTGACCTTCTCTCCTGACAAGGTGGAGGAGTTTTTGTCAAACCTCGACTCTGATTCTGCAACTGGACCAGATGGCATCAGCCCACGGGTCCTAAAATCCTGCTCTGCCGCTCTATCTCACCCTCTCTCTGTTCTTTTCACCCTATCTTTTGCTCAAGGTCATCTGCCAGCATCCTGGAAATCAGTAAACATTACCGCTTTACACAAAAAAGGTGCAAAAACAGATCCTTGCAACTACAGACCAATCAGTCTGCTCCCAATTATCAGCAAAGTCATGGAATCCATCATTGCTTCGGATATGAAATCTTTCCTCTTCTCCAATGGCTTGATCTCTGATCATCAATTTGGTTTCAGACCAGGTCACTCTACTCTGGACATGCTGCTTCTGCTGTCTCAACAATGGATGGAGGTCCTCAATGCCAAACAGGAAATCAGAGCTGTCTCCCTTGACATATCACGTGCCTTCGATACGGTCTGGCACCCAGCTCTGCTCACCAAACTCTCCTCCTATGGTATCCATGGAAATCTCCATGCATGGCTTGCGGACTTCCTCTCTGGTCGTAGTCAACGTGTGGCCCTGAATGGATTTCTCTCATCTCCCCTTCCCGTTCAGGCTGGAGTTCCCCAAGGCAGTGTGCTGGGCCCTGTGCTTTTTCTGGTCTTTATCAATGATCTCTCCGACTCTCTGGAAAATCCTCTGTATCTCTTTGCTGATGACTCCACTCTCTGCCGCTCCATTCCTCTTCCCTCAGATCGACAGTCTGCAGCCTCCTCACTCTCTGAAGACCTGGACAAAATCACAGACTGGTCAAACATGTGGAACATGTCTTTCAATCCTGACAAATCTCACACTCTTACTATGTCTCTCCGAAAAGATCGACTGGACAACCCTCCCATCTACTTTCTCAACAATCCTCTCCAAGAAGTTCTGTCGCTCAAGCTTTTGGGTCTCACCATCTGCCATGATCTTTCTTGGGAAAACCACATTTCCAAGCTGGCCTCCAAAGCCAGTCGCCGACTGGGCATCCTCCGTCGTGCGAAGTCCTTCCTAGGCACACCTGAGCTCCTCACCACATACAAGGCTTTCATCCGCAGCTCAATGGAATACTGTTCTCCCCTATGGGCTGGTGCTCCTGCCTCACACCTGGCTCGGCTTCACGCTGTTGAATCCAAAGCTTTCAGAATCATTGGAATCTCCCGCGATGAAGCTATCTCTGAGGGCCTTTCACTCACTCACCGCAGGCAGGTAGGTGGTCTTTCTGTCTTCTACCGACTCCTCTCCGGCCTTGCTCCCCCAGCTCTCTCTGTGCTCTGTCCCCCAAATATTCCTACAGGTCGCACAAGATCTGCCAGCCACCCTCTGATGGTTAAACTGCCGAAATCTCGGCTCTCTGCTCACCTTCACTCTTTCATTCCTCTTTTCTCCCGCCTCTGGAACAAACTCCCACACTCACTTCAATCACACTCCTCCCTCCAGGTCTTCAAAACAGCTGTTCACCACCATCTCTTATCTTCCCCCATCCAAAACCTTGATCTTTTCTACCCCCACTAATTCACCCCAGATCCACCTTGTTTGAAATTCCAACTTCTTTCCTGGAAATCTTGGCAGTGTCCATATGTTTTATACCTCTCCCACCCCCCCCCCCCTTCCCATGCCTCCCCCCCAAAGCCCTCTCCCTCCCACAGTTCTCTCGATGTCTCCATGTCTCTCGGTCCCTGCTCTCAAATGTTGTGTTTGTGTCCTTCCCCCTCTCTCCCCATCTTGTCTACCGCTCCCGATGTTATTTGTTTTGTGTGTCTGTTTGTCTTTCTGTGTGATTATTGTTCGCTCTTTCACGAGCCTCGATCTTGTATACAAAAAAAAAACAACAACAACAACAAAAAAACAGATGATTATGCTGGTTATGCTATTAACAGATGATTATGCTGGTTATGCTATTAACAGATGATTATGTTGGTTATGCTATTAACAGATGATTATGCTGGTTATGCTATTAACAGATGATTATGCCAGTTATGCTATTAACAGATGATTATGCTGGTTATGCTATTAACAGATGATTATGCTGGTTATGCTGTTAACAGATGATAATGCTGGTTATGCTATTAACAGATGATTATGCTGGTTATGCTATTAACAGATGATTATGCTGGTTATGCTGTTAACAGATGATAATGCTGGTTATGCTATTAACAGATGAGTATGCTGGTTATGCTGTTAACAGATGATTATGCTGGTTATGCTATTAACAGATGATATGCTGGTTATGCTATTAACAGATGATTATGCTGGTTATGCTATTAACAGATGATTATGCTGGTTATGCTATTAACAGATGATGATGCTGGTTATGCTATTAACAGATGATTATGCTGGTTATGCTATTAACAGATGATCATGCTGGTTATGCCATTAACAGATGATTATGCTGGTTATGCTATTAACAGATGATTATACTGGTTATGCTATTAACAGATGATTATGCTGGTTATGCTATTAACAGATGATTATGTTGGTTATGCTATTAACAGATGATTATGCTGGTTATGCTATTAACAGATGATTATGCCAGTTATGCTATTAACAGATGATTATGCTGGTTATGCTATTAACAGATGATTATGCTGGTTATGCTATTAACAGATGATTATGCTGGTTATGCTATTAACAGATGATTATGCTGGTTATGCTATTAACAGATGATTATGTTGGTTATGCTATTAACAGATGATTATGCCAGTTATGCTATTAACAGATGATTATGCTGGTTATGCTATTAACAGATGATTATGCTGGTTATGCTATTAACAGATGATTATGCTGGTTATGCTATTAACAGATGAGTAGGCTGGTTATGCTATTAACAGATGATCATGCTGGTTATGCTATTAACAGATGATTATGCTGGTTATGCTATTAACAGATGATTATGCTGGTTATGCCATTAACAGATGATTATGCTGGTTATGCTATTAACAGATGATTATGCTGGTTATGCTATTAACAGATGATTATGCTGGTTATGCTATTAACAGATGATTATGCTGGTTATGCTATTAACAGATGATTATGCTGGTTATGCTATTAACAGATGATTATGCCAGTTATGCTATTAACAGATGATTATGCTGGTTATGCTATTAACAGATGATTATGCTGGTTATGCTATTAACAGATGATTATGCTGGTTATGCTATTAACAGATGATTATGCTGGTTATGCTATTAACAGATGATTATGCTGGTTATGCTATTAACAGATGATTATGTTGGTTATGCTATTAACAGATGATTATGCCAGTTATGCTATTAACAGATGATTATGCTGGTTATGCTATTAACAGATGATTATGCTGGTTATGCTATTAACAGATGATTATGTTGGTTATGCTATTAACAGATGATTATGCTGGTTATGCTATTAACAGATGATTATGCCAGTTATGCTATTAACAGATGATTATGCTGGTTATGCTATTAACAGATGATTATGCTGGTTATGCTATTAACAGATGATTATGCTGGTTATGCTATTAACAGATGAGTAGGCTGGTTATGCTATTAACAGATGATCATGCTGGTTATGCTATTAACAGATGATTACGCTGGTTATGCTATTAACAGATGATTATGCTGGTTATGCCATTAACAGATGATTATGCTGGTTATGCTATTAACAGATGATTATGCTGGTTATGCTATTAACAGATGATTATGCTGGTTATGCTATTAACAGATGATTATGCTGGTTATGCCATTAACAGATGATTATGCTGATTATGCTATTAACAGATGATCATGCTGGTTATGCTATTAACAGATGATTATGCTGATTATGCAATTAACAGATGATTATGCTGGTTATGCTATTAACAGATGATTATGCTGGTTATGCTATTAACAGATGATCATGCTGGTTATGCTATTAACAGATGATTATGCTGGTTATGCTATTAACAGATGATTATGCTGGTTATGCTATTAACAGATGATCATGCTGGTTATGCTATTAACAGATGATTATGCTGGTTATGCTATTAACAGATGATTATGCTGGTTATGCTATTAACAGATGATTATGCTGGTTATGCTATTAACAGATGATTATGCTGGTTATGCTATTAACAGATGATCATGCTGATTATGATATTAACAGATGATTATGCTGGTTATGCTATTAACACATGATTATGCTGGTTATGCTATTAACAGATGATCATGCTGGTTATGCCATTAACAGATGATTATGCTGATTATGCTATTAACAGATGATTATGCTGGTTATGCTATTAACAGATGATTATGCTGATTATGCTATTAACAGATGATAATGCTGGTTATGCTATTAACAGATGATTATGCTGGTTATGCTATTAACAGATGATTATGCTGATTATGCTATTAACAGATGATGATGCTGGTTATGCTATTAACAGATGATTATGCTGGTTATGCTATTAACAGATGATCATGCTGGTTATGCTATTAACAGATGATTATGCTGGTTATACTATTAACAGATGATTATGCTGGTTATGCTATTAACAGATGATTATGCTGGTTATGCTATTAACAGATGATTATGTTGGTTATGCTATTAACAGATGAGTTGGCTGGTTATGCTATTAACAGATGATTATGCTGGTTATGCTATTAACAGATGATTATGCTGGTTATGCTATTAACAGATGATTATGCTGGTTATGCTATTAACAGATGATTATGTTGGTTATGCTATTAACAGATGATTATGCCAGTTATGCTATTAACAGATGATTATGCTGGTTATGCTATTAACAGATGATTATGCTGGTTATGCTATTAACAGATGATTATGTTGGTTATGCTATTAACAGATGATTATGCTGGTTATGCTATTAACAGATGATTATGCCAGTTATGCTATTAACAGATGATTATGCTGGTTATGCTATTAACAGATGATTATGCTGGTTATGCTATTAACAGATGATTATGCTGGTTATGCTATTAACAGATGAGTAGGCTGGTTATGCTATTAACAGATGATCATGCTGGTTATGCTATTAACAGATGATTACGCTGGTTATGCTATTAACAGATGATTATGCTGGTTATGCCATTAACAGATGATTATGCTGGTTATGCTATTAACAGATGATTATGCTGGTTATGCTATTAACAGATGATTATGCTGGTTATGCTATTAACAGATGATTATGCTGGTTATGCCATTAACAGATGATTATGCTGATTATGCTATTAACAGATGATCATGCTGGTTATGCTATTAACAGATGATTATGCTGATTATGCAATTAACAGATGATTATGCTGGTTATGCTATTAACAGATGATTATGCTGGTTATGCTATTAACAGATGATCATGCTGGTTATGCTATTAACAGATGATTATGCTGGTTATGCTATTAACAGATGATTATGCTGGTTATGCTATTAACAGATGATCATGCTGGTTATGCTATTAACAGATGATTATGCTGGTTATGCTATTAACAGATGATTATGCTGGTTATGCTATTAACAGATGATTATGCTGGTTATGCTATTAACAGATGATTATGCTGGTTATGCTATTAACAGATGATCATGCTGATTATGATATTAACAGATGATCATGCTGGTTATGCCATTAACAGATGATTATGCTGATTATGCTATTAACAGATGATTATGCTGGTTATGCTATTAACAGAAGATTATGCTGATTATGCTATTAACAGATGATAATGCTGGTTATGCTATTAACAGATGATTATGCTGGTTATGCTATTAACAGATGATTATGCTGATTATGCTATTAACAGATGATGATGCTGGTTATGCTATTAACAGATGATTATGCTGGTTATGCTATTAACAGATGATCATGCTGGTTATGCTATTAACAGATGATTATGCTGGTTATACTATTAACAGATGATTATGCTGGTTATGCTATTAACAGATGATTATGCTGGTTATGCTATTAACAGATGATTATGTTGGTTATGCTATTAACAGATGAGTTGGCTGGTTATGCTATTAACAGATGATTATGCTGGTTATGCTGTTAACAGATGATAATGCTGGTTATGCTATTAACAGATGATTATGCTGGTTATGCTATTAACAGATGATTATGCTGATTATGCTATTAACAGATGATAATGCTGGTTATGCTATTAACAGATGATTATGCTGGTTATGCTATTAACAGATGATTATGCTGATTATGCTATTAACAGATGATGATGCTGGTTATGCTATTAACAGATGATTATGCTGGTTATGCTATTAACAGATGATCATGCTGGTTATGCTATTAACAGATGATTATGCTGGTTATGCTATTAACAGATGATTATGCTGGTTATGCTATTAACAGATGATTATGCTGGTTATGCTATTAACAGATGATTATGCTGGTTATGCTATTAACAGATGAGTTGGCTGGTTATGCTATTAACAGATGATTATGCTGGTTATGCTGTTAACATATGATAATGCTGGTTATGCTATTAACAGATGATTATGCTGGTTATGCTATTAACAGATGATTATGCTGGTTATGCTGTTAACAGATGATAATGCTGGTTATGCTATTAACAGATGAGTATGCTGGTTATGCTATTAACAGATGATTATGCTGGTTATGCTATTAACAGATGATTATGCTGGTTATGCTATTAACAGATGATTATGCTGGTTATGCTATTAACAGATGATTATGCTGGTTATGCTATTAACAGATGATTATGCTGGTTATGCTATTAACAGATGATTATGCTGGTTATGCTATTAACAGATGATGATGCTGGTTATGCTATTAACAGATGATTATGCTGGTTATGCTATTAACAGATGATTATGCTGGTTATGCTATTAACAGATGATTATGCTGGTTATGCTGTTAACAGATGATTATGCTGGTTATGCTATTAACAGATGAGTATGCTGGTTATGCTATTAACAGATGATTATGCTGGTTATGCTATTAACAGATGATTATGCTGGTTATGCTATTAACAGATGATGATGCTGGTTATGCTATTAACAGATGATTATGCTGGTTATGCTATTAACAGATGATCATGCTGGTTATGCTATTAACAGATGATTATGCTGGTTATGCTATTAACAGATGATTATGCTGGTTATGCTATTAACAGATGATTATGCTGGTTATGCTATTAACAGATGATTATGTTGGTTATGCTATTAACAGATGATTATGCCGGTTATGCTATTAACAGATGATTATGCCAGTTATGCTATTAACAGATGATTATGCTGGTTATGCTATTAACAGATGATTATGCTGGTTATGCTATTAACAGATGATTATGCTGGTTATGCTATTAACAGATGATTATGCTGGTTATGCTACTAACAGATGATTATGCTGGTTATGCTATTAACAGATGATTATGTTGGTTATGGTGTTAACAGATGATTATGCTGGTTATGCTATTAACAGATGATTATGCCAGTTATGCTATTAACAGATGATTATGCTGGTTATGCTGTTAACACATGATTATGCTGGTTATGCTATTAACAGATGATAATGCTGGTTATGCTATTAACAGATGAGTAGGCTGGTTATGCTATTAACAGATGATCATGCTGGTTATGCTATTAACAGATGATTATGCTGGTTATGCTATTAACAGATGATTATGCTGGTTATGCCATTAACAGATGATTATGCTGGTTATGCTATTAACAGATGATTTTGCTGGTTATGCTATTAACAGATGATTATGCTGGTTATGCTATTAACAGATGATCATGCTGGTTATGCTATTAACAGATGATTATGCTGGTTATGCTATTAACAGATTAACAGAACAGAATCATTAACAGATGATTATGCTGGTTATGCTGTTAACACATGATTATGCTGGTTATGCTATTAACAGATGATAATGCTGGTTATGCTATTAACAGATGAGTAGGCTGGTTATGCTATTAACAGATGATCATGCTGGTTATGCTATTAACAGATGATTATGCTGGTTATGCCATTAACAGATGATTTTGCTGGTTATGCTATTAACAGATGATTATGCTGGTTATGCTATTAACAGATGATCATGCTGGTTATGCTATTAACAGATGATTATGCTGGTTATGCTATTAACAGATTAACAGAACAGAATCATTAACAGATGATTATGCTGGTAGATTATGCTCTCTGGCTACGGCTTCCTCTCCGCTCCCACCTTTTGTTCATATGTGTTCTGTACCATCCCCCAAACAGTGATGACTCCATCTACATTTCACTGTCTGACAACATGGACCAACTTCTATCCACTCATCCCAACTCTCTCTTCCTCATATGTGGTGACTTCAATTGTCATCATGCCACCTGGTTGGGTGTGGGTTCCTCTCTCACCAGTCATGGCACCTCAGCAAAGGACTTCTGTGACTCACTGGGATTGACACAATCTGTCAATTTCCCGACCCGGATCTCAGCCAATGGAGTATCTTCTCTTCTAGACTTGGTTATGACTAACTTCCCTGCTAATGTCTGCTGCTCTTCTTCTGCTCCAATCGGTTCTTCTGATCATGTGCTTGTCAAAGTGGACATCTCTCTGGCCATTCTCAGAGAGCCTCCTCAGCGTCGACGAGTCTGGCATTTCACTCAGGCCGACTGGGACGGTCTTCAAGCAGCCATCAATCGTCTGGATTGGTCTCCCATCTCCACTGCCTCTGACATCAATTCTTCCTGGGAATTCTTCCAAAGCAAACTGATCTCTCTCATGCACAGATTTATCCCATCTCGCCTTCAGTTGTCTTACCCTTCCTCCCGTCCATGGTACACTGAATCTTGTGGTGAGGCAGTTGCCCTGAAACAACTTGCCTTTGCCTCTTGGAAGGCTAATCCAACTGAAGGAAATCTCAGTTCCTTCCACCAAGCTCGGAACAAGTGTGTGTCTACCCTCAGGAGTGCCAGGAAGCACTATCTCTCCTCACTCAAGAATGAACTCTCAAACCTGTCTCCTTCCTCCAAATCCTGGTGGCGTCTGGTCAAATCCGTTTCTGGTGTTTGTTCCCCCTCCATCCCCTCCCTTACCTCAAATGGCCACACAGTTGACATCGCACGTGACAAAGCCGAATGCCTCAACTCTGTGTTTGCCTCAAAATCCTTAGTCCCAAACCCATCTCTCTCTGTTCCCACCTTTCCCAGTCGAACCAAACTGCTCCTGGACTCTGTGACCTTCTCTCCTGACAAGGTGGAGGAGTTTTTGTCAAACCTCGACTCTGATTCTGCAACTGGACCAGATGGCATCAGCCCACGGGTCCTAAAATCCTGCTCTGCCGCTCTATCTCACCCTCTCTCTGTTCTTTTCACCCTATCTTTTGCTCAAGGTCATCTGCCAGCATCCTGGAAATCAGTAAACATTACCGCTTTACACAAAAAAGGTGCAAAAACAGATCCTTGCAACTACAGACCAATCAGTCTGCTCCCAATTATCAGCAAAGTCATGGAATCCATCATTGCTTCGGATATGAAATCTTTCCTCTTCTCCAATGGCTTGATCTCTGATCATCAATTTGGTTTCAGACCAGGTCACTCTACTCTGGACATGCTGCTTCTGCTGTCTCAACAATGGATGGAGGTCCTCAATGCCAAACAGGAAATCAGAGCTGTCTCCCTTGACATATCACGTGCCTTCGATACGGTCTGGCACCCAGCTCTGCTCACCAAACTCTCCTCCTATGGTATCCATGGAAATCTCCATGCATGGCTTGCGGACTTCCTCTCTGGTCGTAGTCAACGTGTGGCCCTGAATGGATTTCTCTCATCTCCCCTTCCCGTTCAGGCTGGAGTTCCCCAAGGCAGTGTGCTGGGCCCTGTGCTTTTTCTGGTCTTTATCAATGATCTCTCCGACTCTCTGGAAAATCCTCTGTATCTCTTTGCTGATGACTCCACTCTCTGCCGCTCCATTCCTCTTCCCTCAGATCGACAGTCTGCAGCCTCCTCACTCTCTGAAGACCTGGACAAAATCACAGACTGGTCAAACATGTGGAACATGTCTTTCAATCCTGACAAATCTCACACTCTTACTATGTCTCTCCGAAAAGATCGACTGGACAACCCTCCCATCTACTTTCTCAACAATCCTCTCCAAGAAGTTCTGTCGCTCAAGCTTTTGGGTCTCACCATCTGCCATGATCTTTCTTGGGAAAACCACATTTCCAAGCTGGCCTCCAAAGCCAGTCGCCGACTGGGCATCCTCCGTCGTGCGAAGTCCTTCCTAGGCACACCTGAGCTCCTCACCACATACAAGGCTTTCATCCGCAGCTCAATGGAATACTGTTCTCCCCTATGGGCTGGTGCTCCTGCCTCACACCTGGCTCGGCTTCACGCTGTTGAATCCAAAGCTTTCAGAATCATTGGAATCTCCCGCGATGAAGCTATCTCTGAGGGCCTTTCACTCACTCACCGCAGGCAGGTAGGTGGTCTTTCTGTCTTCTACCGACTCCTCTCCGGCCTTGCTCCCCCAGCTCTCTCTGTGCTCTGTCCCCCAAATATTCCTACAGGTCGCACAAGATCTGCCAGCCACCCTCTGATGGTTAAACTGCCGAAATCTCGGCTCTCTGCTCACCTTCACTCTTTCATTCCTCTTTTCTCCCGCCTCTGGAACAAACTCCCACACTCACTTCAATCACACTCCTCCCTCCAGGTCTTCAAAACAGCTGTTCACCACCATCTCTTATCTTCCCCCATCCAAAACCTTGATCTTTTCTACCCCCACTAATTCACCCCAGATCCACCTTGTTTGAAATTCCAACTTCTTTCCTGGAAATCTTGGCAGTGTCCATATGTTTTATACCTCTCCCACCCCCCCCCCCCTTCCCATGCCTCCCCCCCAAAGCCCTCTCCCTCCCACAGTTCTCTCGATGTCTCCATGTCTCTCGGTCCCTGCTCTCAAATGTTGTGTTTGTGTCCTTCCCCCTCTCTCCCCATCTTGTCTACCGCTCCCGATGTTATTTGTTTTGTGTGTCTGTTTGTCTTTCTGTGTGATTATTGTTCGCTCTTTCACGAGCCTCGATCTTGTATACAAAAAAAAAAAACAACAACAACAAAAAAACAGATGATTATGCTGGTTATGCTATTAACAGATGATTATGCTGGTTATGCTATTAACAGATGATTATGTTGGTTATGCTATTAACAGATGATTATGCTGGTTATGCTATTAACAGATGATTATGCCAGTTATGCTATTAACAGATGATTATGCTGGTTATGCTATTAACAGATGATTATGCTGGTTATGCTGTTAACAGATGATAATGCTGGTTATGCTATTAACAGATGATTATGCTGGTTATGCTATTAACAGATGATTATGCTGGTTATGCTGTTAACAGATGATAATGCTGGTTATGCTATTAACAGATGAGTATGCTGGTTATGCTGTTAACAGATGATTATGCTGGTTATGCTATTAACAGATGATATGCTGGTTATGCTATTAACAGATGATATGCTGGTTATGCTATTAACAGATGATTATGCTGGTTATGCTATTAACAGATGATTATGCTGGTTATGCTATTAACAGATGATGATGCTGGTTATGCTATTAACAGATGATTATGCTGGTTATGCTATTAACAGATGATCATGCTGGTTATGCCATTAACAGATGATTATGCTGGTTATGCTATTAACAGATGATTATACTGGTTATGCTATTAACAGATGATTATGCTGGTTATGCTATTAACAGATGATTATGTTGGTTATGCTATTAACAGATGATTATGCTGGTTATGCTATTAACAGATGATTATGCCCGTTATGCTATTAACAGATGATTATGCTGGTTATGCCATTAACAGATGATTATGCTGATTATGCTATTAACAGATGATTATGCTGGTTATGCTATTAACAGATGATTATGCTGGTTATGCTATTAACAGATGATTATGCTGATTATGCTATTAACAGATGATTATGCTGGTTATGCTATTAACAGATGATTATGCTGGTTATGCTATTAACAGATGATCATGCTGGTTATGCCATTAACAGATGATTATGCTGGTTATGCTATTAACAGATGATTATGCTGGTTATGCTATTAACAGATGATTTTGTTGGTTATGCTTTTAACAGATGATCATGCTGGTTATGCCATTAACAGATGATTATGCTGGTTATGCTATTAACAGATGATTATGCTGGTTATGCTATTAACAGATGCTTATGCTGGTTATGCTATTAACAGATGATTATGTTGGTTATGCTATTAACAGATGATTATGCTGGTTATGCTATTAACAGATGATTATGCCAGTTATACTATTAACAGATGATTATGCTGGTTATGCTATTAACAGATGATTCTGTTGGTTATGCTGTTAACAGATGATTATACTGGTTATGCTATTAACAGATGATTATGCTGGTTATGCTATTAACAGATGATTGTTATGCAGATACTCTCAAGACTCTCTGCTCACCTTCACTCTTTCATTCCTCTTTTCTCCTGCCTCTGGAACAAACTCCCTCACTCTATTCAATCCCACTCCTCCCTCCAGGTCTTTAAAACAGCTGTTCACCACCATCTATTATCTTCCCCCATCCAAAACCTTGATCTTTTCTAACCCCATTAATTCACCCCAGATCCACTTTTTTTAAATACCAACTTCTTTCCCGGAAGTCCCAGCTGTGTCCATGTGTTTCATACTTCTCGAACCACCCCCCCCCCCCCCTTCCCATGCCTCCTCCTCCCAAGCCCTCTCCCTCCCACAAATCTACCGATGTCCCTGCTCTCAAATGTTGTGTTTGTGTGCTTCCCCCTCTCTTCCCATATTGTCTACCACTCCCCTTATTATATGTTTTATGTGTCGGGTTGTTTTTCTGTGATTAATGTTAGCTCTGTTAAAAGAGAGCCTCGATCTTGTATATAAAAAAAAGAAAAGAAAAAAAAGATGTTTGTTAGATGAATATGATGACACATACCTGAAAGGCCTGAATATGTCCAGATCCAGCTACTGTTACAAGTGACTCATCACCAGCTAGATCCATCCCAACCACCATAGGTTGTTCCAAACTGCTTGTTTCATTTGTCGGCACATTTTCGTGTTCAATATCCAGTACACCGCCATGCCGCACACAAAGTCGAAGCACTTCTGGAGACCAGGCTGCAGCAAGATTGGGTCAACGTTCGCTTTAGTTCGTTCAGCAGACATGTGCCTGATTTGCACCACTTTTGATGATAAAATAATGGAATGTGGCAAACAGTTGGAGCATGTCCAAAGAAGGATTTTTCGGCTGTAGGGCCATCACAGATTTGCCTCCTGACAACAACGGCAGCAATTATTCCCCCCAAAAAATCAAAATGGCCGCCATCAGTAGCTATTTTAGATTAAATCCATTGTTGGGTAGCAACATTTATTCATTGGGGTTATTAAGGTTTATATATTGTCGTAAAAGGTTATTGAAGCTAGCAACACCGATTATTACCAAAGGTGGATGGAGGGAGGTTATGTTTTCACACCTGTCTGTCTGTCTGTTTGTTACTTGCCGGAATTTATTCCGGCAAGTATGTTGATTGGTTGGTTTGTCTGTCTGTTTGTCTGTCTGTCTATTTGTGCACAGTACTACGTCTACATCGTTGGACATAGCATCGCCATACTTTACACACATATTTGCCTATCCCTGGAATAGACTGTGCCCAATTTTTAACTCTCTAGGCCCAAGTTCAAGCTCAAGGTCACCCAAAACGTGAAAATCATGACCGCAGCATAAAGCCAGGGCGAGGCGGAGTGATACAGCGGAAGGATTCGATGGTTTAAATGAAGTCGCGATGAGGCGGATTTTCATTGGGACCTTCATCCTGATTTAGTTACCTCTGCCACCAAAGGTGGATTGAGGTTATGTTTTCACCCCTTTCTGTTTGTCCATTTGTTACTTATTCCGGCAAGTATGTTGGTTGGTTGGTTTGTTACTTGCCAGAATAGATTCGCCGGAATAGATTTTGGGTGGTGAGGGGGCTTGAAGCCAGATTTTAATCTTACAGCCGCCATGTTGGTGCTCGCCGTCACTGTGTTGCGAAGTGAAAGACGCCTCAGAGCTGTCACATTCACACATTCACAATCGCTATGTCGTATGTACTCCCGATACGTGTTTCCTTCATTATAAAAACTACCAAGTCAACAGTTAAAAGGATTTTGAGCCGATAGGTGTTACGGCCTTGGCAAGATCGATGGAGACAGCGATCTGTTAGCTTAAACACCACCCAAATAGCTATGTGGAATTCTCTCATGTAGAGATTAAACCCACGTCCGTTTGAACTTTGGCCGAGGTCATTATTTACTTTTAATGATGTTTATATATGAATCAAAAAGTAGATAATTGGTTTTGGGATTGTGAGTCTCGTGGGATTGTGAGTTGGAGAAACGACCGTGATGGCGGGGAGTGGGTTGGCATTTTCTCAAGCAGGGATTCAACTCATGTCCTTATGTATTATTATTTTGATCAAAAATGGCCGATAAAAAGTACATTCCGGCAAGTCCTCGGTCTCTGACCGATTTTTCAATTTGTTTGTCCGTTTGTGAACAAAATATCTCAAAAATTTGTGGACGGATTCGGACGAAATTTGGCAGAGATGTAGCGTATCTTTTAGGACAAAATCATTTTATTTTCGTGAAGATCCGGATTCGGATCCGGCTACTATAATTTTAAAAGTGATTCTTCACCATTGGGAGATTGGGTCAGAAACGATACACAGCAGGATATCTCAAAAAGTTATGGACGGATTTGGACGAAACTTGTTGAACAGGTTGTGTGTGTGACAAGGAAGAATCGAATGAATTTTGGTGAAGATTCCGATTCGGATCCGGCTAGTAGAATTTTTTAAGTGATTCTTCACCATTGAGTGATATGACCAACCAGGCGGAGGTATGCTCTCTACTGAGTGCCGCTCTAGTTTTGTAATATATTTTAATGCTCTGATTTTTGAGTTATTTAACTAAAACTTAATCGGGTCCACCAATGACAGAAAAGGTGCAGTTCTAAAAATGCGGTGAAGTAATTTGACCAGAAGTTTGAAAGCAACCCTCTATAAAGCAACGGGAAACTAGAAAGTATCCGAAAATGCAAAGCCTCTCCGCGTTCAGTCGCCCAAATAACAAAAACAGTTTAAAAAAATACAAACTGAAAATTGATGATTTTATGTAGTCTTGACCTTTGACCTTTTGATATTAAAAAAAAATCAGTTTCTAGCTTTGATTGGTTAACCGATTTAGTGACCCAATATTCAAATTCTTTAAATTTCAGGTCAATCGTGTGAAAATTGGTGAAAATTGACGGGTACTTTGAGCTTCTCTGCCCACTGAAGTTTTGTTTTGTTGAACCTAAGTCGACACCGGTCATGCCATTTTGCTTTGTGATGGCAGAACGTTATTGCGTGCCTGATGTTCCGGGTTGTAGAGCGTCCACCACCTTGCATACTTTGGCCATTGGTATTCAGATGGTATACTCATGATACTGTTCTAGAAACCACCACCAGGAAAAGCTACGTCTACTGCTACTCTATAGGTAAATTATACAGCTACAACACTTGGATTGTACCTGAAAGAAAAAGATGCAAAGTATGAAAACAGAAATACCTCCGTCTTTGCTGAACATACATATCAACACACATGTCAACATACATGTCAAAAGGAGAATCATCATTGTTGATAAACAGAGGCACAGTTTATTACACGTTCGGTCTACCAAATATCGGTAAATGGTAAGTTATCAGGGGACAAATATGGGGGATGACCCTACAGCCAAAAATCTTTCTTAGGACATGCCAAATTCCTAAGCATATTCATGCTTTGGACATGCCAAATCTTAGGACATGCCAGGAAGGGGTTTTTTTTTGGACTTTTATTGACCAAAAGGTCTGAGAGTTGTTTCTAGGGAAAAAAATATTTGTAGAATTCAAAAATCCATTTCTGACAAAAATGTACTTGGACATTTTCCCACAATTTGCTCTTGAAGTGGGGTCCTCTGTTACGGTACTCTGTTACAGTCCTCTGTTACAGTCAGTTGTTACGGTACGCGGATTGGATGTTATTTACCGAGCGGAGGTAACCGCGGCCGAACAGTTGTTCCCCGTTTCTTCCCGACTCACCCGATTCACCCAGACGTTGGCCAAATCGCGCTATGCCAAATCAATGATAGAAAGGACACGACGACTGGGAATTTAGGCCACCAAAGAATTGGGCCTTCTCCCCCAAATAAAATGTGTATTAGCTACTTTTCTATTTGTCTAGAATGCATATGCTCAAATAAATGGTGATTATGGTATATTATGAGCTCCTCTTGACATACAAAGCCCTCCATAACCTGGCCCCATCCTACCTGGCTGACCTCCTCTCCAGACACACTCCCACCTGCAACCTCCGCTCTGCTGGTACCAACCTCCTGACCCCCTCCATCCGGACCAAATTCAGATCCTGGGGGGACAGGGCCTTCTCCATCGCTGCTCCCACCCTCTGGAACTCACTACCTCACACCATCAGAGACTCCTCCTCACTCACCACATTCAAAACATCACTAAAGACCCACCTGTTCAACACTGCATTCAACATTCAACCCACAGCATTTAACCCCTGACTATCTCTTCTCCTTCTCCCTCCTTTTGCTTTAAATATTTCCCTATTGATTCTTGTCTTTTTGCAATTGTTGTTTTCATGTATTGTTATGCATTATTTTTGCCACTCTGTCAAAGCGCCTTTGGGCTTCTGGAAAAGCGCTATACAAAATAAATGAATTATTATTATTATTATTATTATAATGAATTGGAATCTTTCAGCTGTAAGCATTTGACACCATCCATGTGTTCGTATGATATCCAGAGAGCAAGATCTTGGAATTTTTTTTTACTGATGGGACGCATCTGCAGCTACACCCGAGAAACAACTCTCAGACCTATTTTGGTAAATAAAAGTCAAATAAAACTCCCCGAGCTCTGCGACTAGATGCTTTTATCATCAAAGGCAGAATTCCTCCAAATATTTAACATACAATATCTGCTCAAGTAATTATAACTAGATATCTGGGATCACAAAGCGATCACGAGCCTCCCCTGACCTCACCGATTGTCTGTGACTTACCCCGGGCCCGTGATTCAATGAAACTTTCTGGGGGGCCACCCTCGGGTCAGGTCATGGGAACAACCCCCCTCGCTAACCTCGGCAAGGAAATTAATGTACGTATGTGGATGCTTGAAAATCATTGAGAAAAAAAAACAAACGCTGGGCCAATCTCCACCAGATTTTGTATACCTGCTGGGGGTACCCAGAGTGAGGTCATGGGTACAACCTCCCAAGTCATGGGCACAAGCAAAGTAATTCTCTGTTTGTATGTCAACGCTGAAGTCTTAGTAATAGTCTCAAGTGTTTGTGCGTTGTTTGTGTTTGTTACTAATTCACAGCTGGACCGTAGCACCTGAAGGCCGAAACCTTCGGGTGCAGGTACTCCAGAATTTGGGCAACGTTTTAAGCAACCAAACGTTGGCCTTGAAGTCCATTTTTAGGCCACCAAAGGCCGCTCTAAAGTGTACATTGGGATGTGGGTTCGGGCAGTGCTACCGCCGGCCCGCAGGCAAATAGAAACCACCATGAGGCCAATAACTCCATCGCTTTTCAATGTCCAACATGTCCCGAAACCCCCGCCAGGAAAAGCTCACCCGGCCTGGCATTGCCAGCTACCTCCCACTCCCCCACAGCCCCTCGGGCAGCACTGGGTACCCCTTCTAGTATTCAATAACAGCAATCAAGAGCAAACCTGCTGCAATAAGAGATCATGCAGATTGTCAAAAGCAACAGTCAGATGAGTCTCAAGCGAATTGGGCCCTCGACCTCGTACAAGTGCTTTCTCAGAGAACTTCCAAACTATTTTGTCCATCCAAAGAAGAAGAATAAAATGTTGAGTTATTACAGCTATCCTGTCGATGTTACATAACATGAGTTCTCTTCCAAGGAACCTCAATGCAGGAGGAGGTCATTAGGCCCATCAATCCCCTGCACAATGGCTGGCAACTTATGGTTGTTGCCTGTGTTCTATCCCTTTTAAATGCTGAGCATCAAGCAAGGAAATTAGGGTAGGGTTAGGGTAGGGTTATGGTAGGGTAGTTGTTAGGGTAGGGTTAGGGTAGGGTAGTTGTTAGGGTAGGGTTAGGGTAGGGTAGTTGTTAGGGTAGGGTTAGGGTAGGGTAGTTGTTAGGGTTAGGGTAGGGTAGGCTTAGGGTAGGGTTAGGGTTAGGTTAGGGGTAGGGTTAGGGTAGGGTAGGGTTAGGGTAGGGTAGGGTTAGGGTTAGGGTTAGGGTAGGGTTAGGGTAGGGTAGTTGTTAGGGTAGGGTAGTTGTTAGGGTTAGGGTAGGGTAGGCTTAGGGTAGGGTTAGGGTTAGGGTTAGGGTAGGGTAGGGGTAGGGTAGGGTAGGGTTAGGGTAGGGTAGGGGTAGGGTAGTGTAGGGTTAGGGTAGGGTAGGGTAGGGGTAGGGGTAGGGTAGTGTAGGGTTAGGGTAGGGTAGGGTAGTTGTTAGGGTGAGGGTAGGGTAGGGTTAGGGTAGGGGTAGGGTAGTGTAGGGTTAGGGTAGAGTATGGGTAGGGTATGGGTATGGTAGTGTAGGGTTAGGGTAGGGTAGGGTAGGGGTAGGATAGTGTAGGGTTAGTGTAGGGTTAGGGTTAGGGTTTGGGTTAGGTATAGAGCACCTACCATTTTACAAGTCTTTGATATGATTCAGCTATACAAGGGTTGAACGCACTGATGAGCTTCCAGACTCAGAGCGGATGTTCTAACTATGACATTCTCATCACTCAAATGTCCTTCTCTCAAGCCTGTCAGAATTCCGAATAGGTGCCAGAGCCAGGTTACCTGGTCGATGGCGCATGCAACAGAGAATGGAGCGCGTGATGACACTGAACTCCGCCGCTCCCTCGCGCAAGCCTTTCGAGACGGCTTCCACCACACCGTTTGGATCAAGGTCTCCTCTGTGGGACCAGCGCAGCAAGTCAGGCCCAATCACAATGGAAACAGAAAACAATGCATAGATTAGTAACACGGATGAAGGAGGAAGGAAGGAATCCTCAAGAGTAGGAAATTTATCAGGGAACAAAACTAACAGATTATCCATCCATATAACTTGGTGGTGGTTGCACCACCATTGGGCTCTTGTTAGACTGTTGGTGCAATCTAGAGTCGGCCAGGAATTTCAAATTTTGCCTGAATACTGACACATAATGGCCTGCTCTTTTCAAGAGTTTAGTATCTTCTTTGAAAGGATTGTGTACTTTCGATGATGAAAGTTCCTACCCAAGAAGCACCAGAACAATAATCTATTGTCAGATCCGGTTCCAACAGAAATCTGCAAACCCGACCAGATAGCCAATTAACAGCTGTACCTCAAAGCCATTCTGTGGGCTGTGAAATATTAGGGGAGTATATAATGACATAGAGGGAAAGTAAATACAAAAACAATGGGATGCACAAAAGCAGCAAAAGAACCAAAAGTAAAGGAAAGATGGGAAAACATTAAAGAAAGAATATTTAAGCATTACATCATCATCCGCATTACCGTGAAAGTAAATAATTAAGGGGAAGGTTTGCTGTGTCGATGAAGTCCAAATGGAAGAGCAATTTAACTTGCTTAATGAACCCTTACTCTGGGTTCCCTTACAAGGAATTTCAGTACAAGAGGAGGCCATTAGGCCCATCAACTACGGTTGTTTGTCCATGCTCTACCCTTTTTACCTGCGAAATGGCGCATGTCTACAAGAGCTTTGCATTGCTGTTGTTGTTTGGGTTCTTGGTGGGGGTCGATTTTTGAAATGTGCACCCATTGGTCGGACAGCTGCCAGACCACACCCACTTCTGTCGCTCGACTCCACCCACCATAGCACCGAGACGAAATGATATGGCCGCCATCTTGGTTTTCTGGTGGGACTAACGCATTAGGCCTGTAGGCCTCTGCTGATTAATTATACACTGCCCAGGTTTCTTGCGTCAGATTGCCATTCTACTCCAGCGGATATGTCAAACTATTGTGCACTTTATTATACAAGTACGAAACTTGGCACAATTATATTGTATCTCTTGTGGATTATTTTGAAGATTAGAGGCAAACAAAATTAGTTGCGTGTCAGCCTTGGTAGCCATTTTTCCAAAATGGCTGCCATCAAGCTTTCATGGTATGATTGCCTAACCAAGATCACTTCAACCAATGCTTTTGTGTTGCTCAAGTTTGCCCTATGGCTCCCAATTAACCCAGAGTATTGCAGAAGTGACCTCAGTGCTGAATTTGATAACTTCTAAAAATCCAACATTCATGTACAAGTCTTCAACCGCTGAAAAATTCTGGGGGGAGGGGGGGAGGGGGATGAAATATCATAGCAAGGTCAGCTTCAGTCTTATTTGCTATTATCATATCAAAGCGACAGCTCTTATTTGCTCTCTCTCGCCTGTCTCTCTCTCTCTCTTTCCTCCAACCCTCCTCTCCCTTCTCCCCCTCCTCTCTCCCTCCCACTTCTCCACCCCTCCTCTCTGCCTCCCCCCGCCCCCACCCTCTTCTCTCCTCTCTCCACCCTATCTCTCTCCCTTCCCCTCTCCCTCTCCTTTCACCCCCTCTCTCTTTCCCACCCTTTCCTTTCTCTCCCCACCCTCTCTTGGTATTCCTGTCAGCAAAGTGACGGGTGGTATATAAATGCAAGTTGAACGGTTGTGTCTGAACGGGGTAAATGTCGCAACCAAAGCACGTATAATGTTTAATGATACCTCATTTATGAGCTCTTTCGTCTGGACAGTGCATGCAGATGTCTACAAATATCGATATTCACGTAATTTCCAGTTTGGTTGCATTTGGTTTTGGTTTTGTGGCTAGGTTGCGCACACAGGCAGTGTATAGGCTCATAGCTGCTGGTTCGCACATCTCCCAAAAGTAAAACAAAAAACAAAAAACAATACAACCACAAACTGTTCAGTCAATTCTGTCCAACGTATAATTACCTTTTTGTCGATTTATTTCACCGAGAAATCTTAGCAGTCATAACAATCAATGAATGGACATTCCAAGCAAACTCCACAAATATTCCACACTCCATTGGAAATGAATTCGCTTATGACAGCCCGGTGGATCTGGGTTATCTGCTGGTGTATTATAAAATAATTATATGGTTGGAGCGTTGCTATACCATGGGATAAGGAAACCCACTCTCATATAGATATATAGACTCTTCCTTTCAACAGATGAGTATAAGATCAAAATTTGAACTGTACTTCAATAATTATCCCAGCAAATGCCGTGATTACTAGATCCGATCTTGACGGGGTGACTCAAGTTGTTTTTTCAGGAAGGGATGTAAAGTGAAACATTTGAATCATGATCGGTTCTAGTAATCTTCATTTTGAGTTTATTTGCTTTTAGTTTCTCTTGTATGAAGCTACTTGGCCTGGCCTACTTTGATGCGAAATACTTTGCTTTAACCACAGCTCAAACCTATAATTATCACAAATATGCCAGCCTCCTCATTTTGTTGTTTTCCCACAAGCAATCCGTTCCACAGAATCAGGTCTAAGTTCAGAATCGAAAGAATTTCTGGCGCAGATAATAAATGAGCCCCTGAGAAGTAAAACAGGTGAACCCTTATCCAGGACCAAATTGAGCTGAAATCATGCAAGTAATCTTTCAAGGACATCACCTTTGGTGTTCATGATGGTTCAGAACAATATGTTTGAAGCTGATACATACGGATATCAAAAGTTGTATCGTGTGGTGCAGCCCGCTTTACTTCTCAAGGGTTCAAATATTTCCCTTTCTGTAGCTCAACTTCCCAAGCATAGCCACAAGAGTGCAGTCAGGATAAGGTTTGAGAAAGCACAAAAGTGAATAACACTATTCCAACTCTTGACCTCAGCAGAACTCATCGGTAAGCTTCCCTGGCAAACCTTTTTATGAATAAAGAAAACTATTATAATGATAACTTACCTTTGGGATGTCTATTCTGGGTTCTATTCCTGACCTGACTATAAACTTTGTGATTGGCGCATCAGAGGCAGGGCAGGGCGTTGCATCAAAAAGTGCGCCGTCCCTCGGATGGAAGTTAAGCCGGGTGTTCCTTCTGCTTAAAGATTGCGTACTGAACACATGAAAGATTTTGCCAAAATCGCCCTCAGTCGAACGTCAGGCCAAGCCAACCGGTTCGTGAAACACTTGCACCAAAAACTTTCATCGACTGACCCCACAAAAAGGTGGGAATAATTGGGGGCGTTAGAGAAGAAGGAGTAGCTGTAGTAATTTAGGAAAGGGCAGGGTGGTGGAAAACTTGCACAGTTAGGCACTGTTTCTGCCAAATTCTGTCTGTTTTCTGTTTCCAGTATATCAACCCATATGAAGGAGGTGGATTGGGGAACCCAAGGCACCTAAGGGGAACCGGAGGGGGAACCTAAAGTCTGGATGTGTTTGTCGCAACAACAGGTCGGACTGACTGGAGGAATAGACTGCCTGCCTGACTTTTGTACCGCACCTGGAGGAACGGCTGCTCTTACCTGCAACCTCTTAAATGCTTCCTGCACAAGTCTGCGCAGTAGCATCTTTGGCCGAGGGCATGGCTGTGCCACTGATGTAATGCCATCTGCTGGTTAGGGCAGGGATTTGTAATTTGTTCAAGGTGCCAGCGACACCTCGCCTACTCCTCACAAAGGTCACTGTGGGATCTTTGACATCCACCAACTGATGTCGATAAGACGGCACATCCAGTTTAGTGTCCATCCAAGGGACGGCACACACGTTGATGAATCGCCCTGCCTGTGAAACACTGGGATGCCAGTTTATAGCTGGATCGGGATTCAAAAGCAGGCTAGACAGCTCAAAGGTGAGTGTGCATACCTCCAGACCATCCTGCCAGCCCAAGAACTTGATACGGGCACCCATATCAAATTGGAAAAACACCAAGTTTCACCACAAATATGGTACAGTATGGTTTTCACAGTATCGCTCTGACACTACACATGCTTCTTCCATTTTAACCTTATTTTGCTATCTTATGTGAAGAACGAGATAAAAGGGATCTTAGGCACAGAAAAGGGGGCACTTGGCACTCCATACCTACGTCATACCAACATCTTAGCGCTCGCGATTCAGCAAGCCGGTAGTATTAATCGTATAACTAACACCAAGCACGCAATATGGCTCAGGTGCCAGCACGTAATTAATTCCCGAGGTATTTGAAACAAAAACTGCAGTGTTTAACACCAACAAGCCAATTCTAGATGGGACCAGCTGGCTTTAGCTTTAGATGGGACCAGCTGGCTTTAGCTTTAGATGGGACCAGCCCTCTGAAGAACTCCATGCTCCTAAAAATGGAGCATCTGCTTGCGCTTCGTCAGATTGGCCGTTTTCAGTTAAGTTCGAACTCGTTGCCGAACAAACCAAGACCAAAGAGCTTAAAAAAAAAAAAAACACCCTAACAACTCAAAAAACAAATAGGAAACAAAATACCTTAATTGGTGATTGATCTGCCGTGGAGAGAAGAGAACCTGACGTTTTGGGCCTTACCCTTTGTCAGAGCAATGGAGAGGCAAGTAAGATGGAGGGTAAGTCCCGAAATGTCAAATTCTATTTCTAATTTGTTTTGACTTCTTTTGCCACCCAAACAGATCGCTGATCTTGTGCTGAAATGAGCAATTATATTCTTTCATCCACCCTAGCAACTGCCTCAACACCACCTTCCACCTTGCTATCCTCTCTCAACCACAACTTCAAAGCACAACCCTATTTCTCTCTGTTGTAGACTACTACACCTCCCTTGGTGTGGTTTCTCCCAAAGGTGATAGCACTTTTCTTTCTTAAATCTAAGGCATTTCTTTGAACTCTTTTGCATGCTTTGATTTCAGGTTTATTGTACTTTTGTTGACTCTGCATTTTGCTTCAGTGAGTACCAAATTCTTCACACTCTACAATTTCCTTGCCTGTTCAATTTATTCACCTGCAAGACAACTTGCCATTGCGGTGACAAAATGCTTACATTATTAGGAGGAACTGGTCGGAATGAGAAGGAACCCAAACATGACGATGTAATCCTTCAATATTCTGAGATACAGCAAGAGGTATCTGCTCATCTTAAATAGGAACTAGAACGGGCACTCGGTAGAGCGCATACCTTCGCCGCAGCTACTGTTCTGTACTTGGCATGGGAGTGTAGGGAACAGAACAGTGAACAGTTTTGACCTTTTCGTGACCTTGACCTTGACCTTTGACCCGATTGCTCCCAAAATCTAATCAAATGTGTCCCGTATAATAACCAATCATCCCACCAAATTTCATGCAATTCGGTTGAATACTTTTTGAGTTATGCGAATAACATACACACACACACACACACAGACATACAAATAAATACACAGCGATCAAAACATAACCTTCCGCTTTTGCGAAGGTAATTACCAGTACCAGCAGAAGTGATAACAACAGCAAGAGCAGCAACAGTGGTGGTAGATGCACAATGAGCTGCAGACCTGGGCAAGCCCCAGGATTTGGGTTCAACATCAGCAGTGGCAAGAAGTTGTGGGGAGTAGCGCACTTCGAGGTATACAACACCTTCGCGCGCCTTGTCCTGCACCAACTCGTAAGCAACACGGCGAATGGCTTCCTTGTCTCCCCTGAATAGATGGATGCGACATTTACAAACAGAATTGCAGTAATGAAGACAATGAAAATTATACATTATTGGAAAGTCAACAGGATCGTGCATAGTTAGTACCTTTGAGCTATCTAGTCTGGGTTAGATTTTCAGCCTGAGTGTGCCGTCCCTCGGATTTACGTTTTCCTGGTGACACCTTTGCTCGCCTTAGTTGGTGCATGCTAAAGATCTTTTGATGAAGAGTAGGCGAAGTATCGCTGGCACCCTGGCCAAATTCAAAATTACTGCCATACCCAACAGGGGGCACAGCTATGCTCCCATCAATGATGTAAACCAGCCCATCCTTCATCAGGTCAGGTCAGGTATGGGAGCATGTGCCGGAACAGCGCGTCACTGCATCCACTTTCCGCAGAAAGGCAGTAATTTTGAATTTGGCCAGGGTTGCCAGCAATACCTCGCCTACTCCAGGGGCCTCTGTCTGGCCATCCCCCAGGCTGATGCCTGGCCCATCCCTATCTCCTTGAGATGCCAATTAACCTGCTGCAACCATGAGGCACGCAGTCGGCCCGTTGGCCTCCTCCACTCACGAGGCCCCCTTGCTGAGAATATCTGGTGAGCTGGATCAGCGTCCGGAAAATGAGCCACATGTCCATACAGCTGCAGCTGACGCTCACGGACCATACAGGAAACAAATATCATCTGAATCTTTCTCAGCAACCACTCGTTGGACACGAAGTCCGACCAGTGATAGCCAAAGATTCTCCGAAGAGACTTTGTTCCAAAGGCATCAAGTCTCATTCTCTGGCCCTTGGTGAGGGTCCAAGTCTCGAATCCATAGAGCAAGACTGGAAACACCAAGGACTTAAAGACTCTGACCTTCGTCCTCCTGCATAGATACTGACAGTGCCACAACCCATGATCCAACGAATCCAGGACTCCCCAGGCCCGACTCAGATGTCTATCAACCTCTGGCTCACAACATGCTGAGACATAAATAACACTGCCAAGGCAAGTGAATCTCTTCGTGACCTCAACATCTTCGCCACAAACAGACACAGGCAAGACAGCAGCATCCAAGATGTCATTGAAAGCCTGGATCTTGGTTTTGACCCAGGAAATGCATAATCCCAGCAGCTCCGGTCCTCATTCAGTGCCTGGAGGGCTCCCGTAAGAATATCCAGCGTCTCCGCAAAGATGACTGCATCATCTGTGAAATCCTCCCCAGAATCAAGTCCATACAAGCGCTGAAGAGTGTGGGAGCCAGTACACACCCCTGCCAAACTCCAGTCACAACTGGAAATAAGTCAGAGATGGAGCCACCACACCTCACAGCACTATCAGTACCAGAGTATAGTTCAGAGATCAGATTGATCAGTGTTGGTGGCACCCCACGAAGACCAAGAATCCTCCAGAAGGCATCCCAATTCACCGAATCAAACGCCTTGCAGAAATCAACATAGGTTGCTAGCAGCCCCTGACGAAACTCTCGCTTGCATTCGGTGAGGACCTAAAGCACAAGGATACGGTCAATCATTGACCTCTTTGGTGTAAAGTCTGACTGCTCCGGTCGCTGGTGCTTGAGCAGATGGCGGCGAACCCTCTCAAGAATGATCCAAGCAAAGACCTTGCACGGCACCGAGAGTAGCGTCACTCCTCGGTAGTTGTTGCAGTCCTGGTGATCACCCTTCCCTTTCCAGAGGGGGACAACAAGGCCCCTCTTCCAGTCAGTTGGGATGATGCCTGTGCTCCAAACAGAGCATAGAACTGCATGCAACGACTCAAGTACAGCATTTCCACCAGCCTTGAGGCCACAAATCCCAGGAGCTTTGCCCCCTTTCAGCCGGTTCACAGACGCCTGTGTTTCCACAAGTGAAGGCGGTTCACAGTTAATTGGGGGGGGGGGGGGGGTCAGTATTTGGGATAGCAACACCCATGACATCCAACTCAACAGCCGGTGGGTCAGCCTGGTACAGTGATACAGCCGCTCAAAGTAACCGGCCCAGCGGGCCTTCACTAAACTCCTTCATCATTTCTCAAAAGGAATCCTTCAACATGCTAGTTATTTCCACTATCCATGTGATAGTAGTTGAGATATTGATTATGAGAAAAATCATGTCATGGTTCTCATTTTTGCCCTGCGCTCCTGAAGCGAAGAGCATGGTTAAGCGATCAGTTGCGTGTGTATGTACATACATATCTAGAGATATGTACGTGTCTGCATTTTTAAAATTCACTTTCTCGGCAAGCGTTGGTCCGATTGACATAAAATTTAGCATCATATGAGCACCTCCTCATGTAGAAATTTGATCATGTAGAATCAAATCAAAATGTAAAGTTATAATTAGCCAGTTTCATAATGAGGGCTATATTGTGTTCTGTGCAGCACGAGACGGCCGTTTTTTTTTTTTCAAATAGCTTCCGTGTTTCTTTATTTTTTACCATTCGAACTTCAGTCCAGGCTATAACTTATTTGAGCTTTTGTCATCAAAGTTTCAACAAATCTTAATTTTTCTCCAATAGATTTTCATTTTCTTTAGTTGTTGTTTTCGTCAAGTTTTAGTTTGAATACAACGCAGACGCGGACGGACTTTTAATTTTGGGGTGCTTTCTAGTTTTACTTGTGGATCTACCTTACAAGGAACTTCAATGTTGGAGGAGGCCATGAGGAAGCCTCACATACCATTTTATAAAGTCTTCGATATGACTTAGCCGGGTTTTGAACAGTCGACCTCCCAAATTCCGAGCGGACGCTCTAACCATTATGAGTTTGAGTGAGTTTGGTTAAAGAGGTTTGTTTAAAGAAGTTTGATTAAATAATTGTTTTAGTTAAAAATTTAACCCTAGTGTTGGCTTAGCGGTTAGGGTGCCGGCTTGGGATCTTAGGATCCTAGGTTCGAATCCCGGTCAGATCGCTGAATTAACACCAGGAGGGTTGACCTCCGCCCGTTCATCCTTCCGAGTCGGCAAATTGAGTACCAGCTTGCTGGGATGAATGATCCCGGTGTGTACTCTGGCTTAGAATAGGTACACCATATCCTGGCACATCGTAAGAGGCAACTAAGGGTTGGGGTCAGGAAGGGCATCTGCCCATATAAAACATTGCCTCAAACAGGGAACCATGATTATCATGGGCCCGCAAGGCTAACCCCCGCTCTAGCGGGAAAAATGGCCTTAAAACGATCATTCATTCATTCAGTTAAATTAAGTTTTGTTTTTAGTTTTGTTTTGGATAAAATTTAATTTAGTTTTGGTTAAAGAAAGTTTCGGTGAAGCTCAGTGAAAACCACTGAGTTTGGTTAAAGAACTTTTTGCTGCGCACGTCGGGCACTTTTGTATCCTCTGCTGTAATGTTGGTTCCAGTATGCATCGACACAACTAAAAAGGATTTCTATGTGACTGGCATTTAAACTTTAGAGGATAGGCAAACGTCATAAACGTGAAAAGTTGAAAGACGGTGCATTGCAGACACACAGAAAACAATTACCAACATAGCCACTTCCTGTAGAAACCCCCTCATGAATGATGTTTAATGTAAGCTATAATCTGTTTGATGAAGATTGTAATGCCATTAACACTTGCATGATGTGTGCATCAAAGAACATACGCTATGACAGGTAGATACAGCCCAAACCGATGTATAAACTTAGAGAGACTCTCCGGATGGTCCATAACGATACTTTTCCGAAGGTCTTCCACAGAAGTGAGAACCTCCTTGTGGCCTTTGCGTCTGTTTCACCAGGAAGACAAAACAGACTTGAAGTAAACAAAGTGAGCATCAGCATTGTAACACACAAACCAATTATCAACAAGAAAGAGCAATCCGAGATTGTAAACCCTCGCCAGGATGTGTTTTCAGTGGTTTTTAAGGCTTTTGTGTTAAAAACAAATATGGCGGCCGAACCACGTGACCTATGACGTCATAATTATTTTTTTCTCCACCGATTTATCCCTAGATAACGCTCAATAAATTTCATCTTGATCGGATGAAGTTTTGTACTTCTCGAATTATGACGTCATAATGGAGGCACCTATGACATCATCATTAACATATTTTATTCCCCATGGAGAGTTCTTTACATTGACCCATGTCTCAATTTGTTCTATTCAGCACTTTCGGAGATATGGAGGTTTTTTTTTTGTTTGTTTATTTTTTTTGTATACATAGTCGAGGCTCGTGAAAGAGCTAACATTTATCAAAGAAACAAATCAAACAAACAAGCAAACAAAGTATATAAAAAGGGGAGCGGTCGACAAGATGGGGAGAGAAGGGGAGGAAGCACACAAACACAACATTTGAGAGCAGGGACATCGGGAGATGTGTGGGAAGGAGAGGGCCTGGGGGGAGGCAGGATAGGTATAAAACGCAAGGACACCAAGGACTTCCAGGAAAGAAGACAAAAGTCACCTCAAAAAAGTGGATTTGGGGTGAAATTAGCGGGGGTAGAAAAGATCAAGGTTTTGGATCGGGGAAGATAAGAGATGGTGGTGAACAGCCGTTTTAAAGACCTGGAGTGTGGAGTGGGATTGAAGAGAGTGAGGGAGTTTGTTCCAGAGGCGGGAGAAAAGAGGAATGAAGGAGTGAAGGTGAGCAGAGAGTCTTGATTTTGGCAGTTTAACCATAAGAGGGTTGCAGGCAGATATTGTGCGACCTGCAGGAATATTTGGGGGACAGAGCACAGAGAGAGCTGGGGGAGCAAGGCCGGAGAGGAGTCGGTAGAAAGACGGAAAGACCACCAACCTGCCTGCGGTGAGTAAGTGAAAGGCCCTCAGAGATAGCGTCATCGCGGGAGATTCCAATGATTCGAATTATGACGTCATAATGGAGGCACGTATGACATCATCATTAACATATTTTATTCCCCATGGAGAGTTCTTTACAAGGAGTCATTTTGTCAATTTTTTCTATTCAGCGCTTTCGGAGATATGGAGGTGCAAAGTTTTCGGTTTTTCCAAGATGGCGTTTGTACCACGTGACCCAATACGTCATAATTATGAAGAAAAAAATTCTACAGGTGGAGTTGCACCTATGGTGGAAATTTCCTGTCAATCGGACCAACGGTTGCAGAGAAAATCATATTTATTATGTGCGGACAAACAAACAGACAAACAGACAAACAAACAAACAAAGAGACAAACGAACCCAAATGCAATACACTCTCCTCCTGCGAGGGTAATAACTCGTTTATTGTATAAAAAATACCGAAAAAATAACACCTTTTATACATTATATCAAAAGGCTCATGGAGGAGGTCGACGACTTGAGTACAGGTCAACTTGAAATACAAGGACATTATGACACAATATACGAATCAGCACAGTATTGTATATGTGATTGGAACCTGTGTGCACCGTCTATACAATATATGCATACACTGATACAGTATATACAGTGCATTCAGAAAGTATTCAGACCCCTTCACTTTTTTCACATTTTGTTATGTTGTAGCCTTATGCTGAAATCCTTTAAATTTCATTTTTTCCCTCATCAATCTACACTCGATACCCCATAATGACAAAGAGAAAACAGGATTTTAGAAAGTTTTCCAAATTTATTAAAAATAAAAAACTGAAATATCACATTGACCATAAGTATTCATACCCTTAACTCAGTACTTAGTTGAAGCACCTTTGGCAGCGATTAGAGCCTCGAGTCTTCTTAGGTGTGACGCGACAAGCTTCGACAACCTATCCTAATTAGACAGGGACAACGCTTAGTCTGATCAGGTTGAAATGTATTGAGCGTGATCTATGGAACAATTATATTAGAGAATATAAATGTATGATGTCATCGCTCACGTGGTCTGGCAGCCATATTGGATCAAAGAAAAAAAACGTTCAAAAACAAGAGTTGGCTCGCAACAAGTTGACTGCGCAGGGTAAGTATTCTAGGAATGTCATCTAGTTGCTTACGCAATGTGTAAACATACCCCACTAGTATATGTGTATATATACTGTATGTATATCCTTCACAACATGAACTTGTGTATGTGATATAGCACACGACGACATCCACAGACACACATTGTACCTGCCAAAAAGTTAACACCTTAATATATCCTTCATAATGTGTAATGCCATCATAGGTTCACAAAACGAGAAACACCTGCTTCCTCTGGGCCTGGTGGGAGCTCAGCAGTTCGTCCTGAGGCAAGGGTAAAGGGGGGGGGGGGGGGGGGGGTTGGGAATCGGGGCCAATTTACCTTATGACTGTACACATTTACATCGACAATTTGCATCTTCCCTCCCACCTTTTCCCACCCTAAAAGCGATTTTGTGCCAGAACACTTTGTCCCAGCATATTCATCCTTCTCTATCTGTGTTTCAGCCAGTGACACTTCTTCTTCTTCTTCTCTTTTTTCTTTACCCGCTTGATGATGTTTCACACAATTTCCTGTTAAGTCACTCATTCTTCCCTAGTACGTTCCTAGAACGTGCCTACATTAATACTCTATTTAAACACAAATTTAGTTTTACAATCTTCCCTAAAATTAAAGAAAGTCAAATTGTAAAATGTGAAGTATACAAATGAGTATAATCACCTTGGCCAAATTCCAAATTCCAAATTCCTTGGATTGAGCAACAGGCCCTTAAGTGGTCAAGCTTTCAATCCCAGGAACGACTGGACCCAATCCCAATATCAAGACATAATTACTCCCGCCAGGGAGTAATGCATTCGATCATGTCCGTGTGTGTGTGTGTTCGTGTGTTTGGGAACAAGATTTCTGGAAAAGTTCTGAACGGATTTGGATGAAAGTTGGTGGGATGATTGCCCTTGGGATAAGGAAGAATTGATTAGTTTTGGGTGAAGCTCAGGATATTATTCCGGATCCAGGAATGTTTTGAAAGATTGTTTACCAATGGAAGACAGGGCTCATTTTTTTTAAACATTATCTTCTATATATTCTATATTTAACATTGTGATATGAAAACAGTTTTCATATTTGTTGTAAATGTAGCTTAAACTCGTGGTTATGTGTTTGAGCGGTGTATTTTGTTAGCAGCATCGTCTTCAAGGTTCTTTTTTTTTCTTTCTAATAAAGACATAGTTTGTCATTTTAAAACCACCAAAGTGTGTATTCGGTTTCCCCGTTTCATAAAATGTATCGTTTGATACGTATAATGCTTTAAAACTGTTTTTTTTTTTTTGTTTTTTTTTTTACCTCAGAAGAGATATCAACATTTACCTCAGCGAGGGTCAATCGCGGTGTCAGTATTTGATGAACTTATAAAGACTTAGGTGAGTTATAAGTGTGACAAGCATGTGCACGGGATTCTTCCCAGAAGAATGAGTGGTCGCATTAGCTTGTACGACTTAAAATGAGCGAGTTTTGTTTTGACGTTTGGGCCAGTTTTACATGTTGTATCCCGAAGGAATGAAACGAACGTTTTCCTGGCGTACAATTTTTATTTAAAGTCACACATGCCTCAAAATACACTCACTTATATAGAATTGAACGCTGAATCCGAAAATGTAAGTGAAATTGCCTTGTTTTTTTTAGCATTATCTTCTATATATTCTATATATATATCTGCAGTTTCTGTCTTGTGTTGTCTTGTCTTGTGTTGTCACTGAACTACTCCCTCAAACTTTTGTGAAATCGTACTATTCCAACTTGACCCACGGCCCAATTCTATACTCAATCGTGACGTACATTGGACCGCGAGGTCTTCAAGGGTCTTCACTAGGATCCCCAAGGGTATAAAATATTCCCTGTCTGCTCTGGAGTATCATATAGCTTCGGCAGAATCTCTGGATCTGGATCTGGATGGCGGAAATTATCCACTCACTCAGTGCGCTCTACTTATTATTACAATACCGTATCCCCCCACCGTTTGAACCTCACTCTCCATCCCAGTTAACCTCGCTGAAAATAGTTTCTTGGTATTTGTGCAAGGACACACATTTAGTTTGTGTGACATTGTTGAGCTTTTCGAGGGACTATGTAATCCTTTTTCACTTACCCGAGCAAGCTCTGCGATGGTCTCCAGCCGGATGGCACCAATCCAGATGGACATGGAGCTCCACCTGGAAGCAGGGAAAGCATCAATCACCTTTTAGAGGCCCGACAGAGCTTTCTGATGGCATTTCCACACAAACAAAAGATTCTATGTATTTTTAGGGCACAATGTCATCATCACACCTTATGTCTGTGGGCCACCCCTCCAGAGATGGAATGTAAAAACAGGTGTTTGATACTCTGATAAAATGATTGTATTGAAAAGTTTCGGTTCATGCGGAGGAGTCTAAAACCTCCTCCTCTCTCCTCCTCGGTGGAAAGTTTTCCATACTCCAATGACGTAGCATCCTGTCTCGGATTAGTTCCGAGCTATGGAATTGTTCACGACTTCTCGTGAGCATCCCAATTCTCTGTCAAAGATTATGGGGCCTCCACCTCCAGCTAAGATCCTCCATAGGCAACCGCAGCACCTCTGAGATGGTGCAAACGACAAGATCACATGAATGAGAAAAATTCCACATTCACCTGTCACTCAAGGTCAGGGAGTGCACCAACACCTCAGTTTCGCCTGGAGGTGGGGTGCACACCTTTTCTGAGAGAGCTGTCTCGACCTGGTGTTTTTTATTCTCATCCAGCTGTAAACTGTCATCATGGTATTTTGCAGGCAAGGCCAATATAATCAACGTGCTGCACGTCAATTGAGCGGGAGGACCCGTTTGAGGACCATGGAGGAGATTGAGCCTGTGCAAATGGCCCCACCCTCCTTCCATTGTGGCCAATGGTTGCGACCAACAATTTGCCGGAGAGAAGTGGCGGCCAGAAAAGGAGTACGAGGGACTGCCTCGGAGAAACTAACTTGAAAATGAAGCTCCCACCGCCTAAACGTAGCTCATTGATTCGTTCTAGTTCCGAGTTGAAGGTCAAGCCCTCGGTGGTGTTGATGTTGGTAACTGTAAACATACGTTTGTTCGCACTCAGTCAGCTGTTCCACCCATGCTCCCACATGGGGCCTACACTCCCATACCTACACTATAAAAGTGAGAATTTGTATATACAGCATATTTGTTTGTTTGATTATTTATATACTGCTTATATATGTTTGATTATTTATATATGTTTGATTATTTGATTATTATTTACATATTTTATATATGGGAGGGGAGGGTGGGAAGGGGAGCAGTCAGAAGTGGAAGGCTCTTTTACAGAGAAGTTTATATCTTAAAGGGGAGGGGAGGGGGGAAGGGGAGGAGGAAGGGAGGGTGAGTAGGGGGAAGGGGAGCAGTCAGAAGTGGAAGCTCTTTTTACAGAGAATTTATATCTTAAAGGGGTGGGGAGGTTAGGGGTGGGAGGGGAGGGGATGGAGGGGCAGGGGTGATGGGAGGGGATGGGAGGGAAGGGGTGTGGGAGGGATGGGAGGGCAGGGTGTGGGAAGGGAGGCGGAGGAGGGGGAAGGGAGGGGGTGGAAGGGAGGGGGAGGCGGGAGGGGGGGAAGGAGTGCAGTCAGAAGTGGAAGCTCTTTTACAGAGAATTTATATCTTAAAGGGGAGGGGAGGGGGGAAGGGGAGGAGGAAGGGAGTGGGTAGGGGGAAGGGGAGCAGTCAGAAGTGGAAGCTCTTTTACAGAGAATTTATATCTTAAAGGGGAGGGGAGGGGGGAAGGGGAGGAGGAGGGGAGTGGGTAGGGGGAAGGGGAGCAGTCAGAAGTGGAAGCTCTTTTACAGAGAATTTATATCTTAAAGGGGAGGGGAGGGGGGAAGGGGAGGAGGAAGGGAGGGGGTAGGGGGAAGGGGAGCAGTCAGAAGTGGAGGCTCTTTTACAGAGAATTTATATCTTAAAGGGGCGGGGAGGGTAGGGGTGGGAGGGGAGGGGATGGGAGGGCAGGGGTGTGGGAGGGGAGGGGATGGATGGGAGGGCAGGGGTGTGGGAGGGGAGGGAGGAGGGGGAAGGGAGGGGGGGAGGGGAGGGGTAAAGGAGGGGGGAAGGGTGGGGAGAGGGGGTAGGGGGGAGGGTGAGAAGGGGACAGAAGGGGAGAGAACTTGAGTGGTTTAATGCAAAATAAAATGGCGAATCCACAGGAGAAAGCTCAGTGCGTCGAATGGTACATCGAGACGAGATCCGACATGCAAGTTTAGCATAATTTCCGTACAAGGTATGGAAGAAGTCCGCCATAGTGGACTAGTATCAGAGAGTGGTACAATAAGTTTAAGGAGATTGGAAGTTGCCAGAAACAGAAACGTACAGGTCGACCAAGTACAAGTGCAGCAGACATTGAACGAGTGCATGAATCATTTCAACAAAATCCCAGAAAATCAATCTGACGCTCATCCAGAGAAATGGGACTACCAACCACCACTGTACACAGGATTTTCCATAAAGGACTGAAGCTTTATACCTCTAAGGTGCAGATTCTGCAGGAACTCAAACCAAATGACGGGCCCAAACGCAAGGAGTTTGCCTTGTAAGTGCTCAGTCGCATTGAGGATGACAAAGATCACCTGAAAAAGGTCATGTTCACAGACAAAGTTTGCTTTCATGTAACAAGGAAGGTCAACCGGCACAAAGTGAGGATCTGGAGCTCTGAAAACCCCCCACGTGGTCATTGAACAAATACGCGACAGTCCAAAGGTCAATATGTGGTGTGGCTTTCTTCAAAGGCCATGACCACTTGGTGGGTCCATTTTTCTTTGTGGAGGATACAGAGACCTCAAAAATTTACAGGAACATGTTGGAAGGATTCTCCTTCCCATATATTGAAGACCTGCAACCCGATATCATTTTTCAGCAGGATGGCGCTCCCCTCTCATTGGGCCTTAGTTGGACCAATCGCCTGGCCCTCACGATCACCAGACATAACCCCCCTTGATTTTTTTTATGTGGGGGGTTTTTTTCAAAGATGTTGTTTACAACATCAAGGTGGAAAACCTGCAGGATCTTCGTTCTTGGATCACAGCTGCATGTGTACAGGTGGACGCAAACATGCTGATCTGAACATGGCAATAACTTGTGGACCGCCTTGATGTCCTGTAGTGCGACAAACGGAGTACACATTGAAGAGTATTGATGGTGTGCACAAAAATTTGAGTTTCTGTTCCATATAAACCAAAAGGGTATCGTCGTATCATTTGTGGTTCTAAATATATTACCAACCAAAGTTGGCCGGCTCTTTTTGGAACACCCTGTATGAACGAGGAAGCTGAAACATAATCTGTCCGTCCCTCTACTGTTTAATCTACCCAAGCACTGGTACTTGCTGCTGAAGCAGTCTTTTGGAAAATATTTTACAAAGAGATTTGACATTGTCTTCCAAGCGGTAGATATGGCAGACTGTTAGAATTTGGCCAGAATGCCTGCGATATCTTAGCTACTCCTCGAGAAAGATAACGTGGCATATGTAACATTCACCCACTAATGCTGGCAGACAGGACACCCAGAATAATGTTCTTCCCAGGGATGGCACACTTTGTTTTACATACAAAGCGTAGTTGCCTGTGAAACACCAATCTCAACAGTTTAGAGCTGAGTCGAGATTCAACCCAGACTAGGCAGCTCAGGGGTTAATGCATATACCTGTAAAGTTATCCTGATAGCATTGAAAATACAATAGAAATGTTAATGGATTCCACATTAGCAGTGGCAAGAACTCTTAGGCTGATCATAAAGGTTATTGTGGCAAGAACTCATCGGCTGATCATATAGGTTATTGCAGAAAGAACTCATAGGCTGATCATATTGGTTATTGTGGCAAGAACTCCTCGGCTGATCATATAGGTTATTGCAGAAAGAACTCATAGGCTGATCATATTGGTTATTGTGGCAAGAACTCCTCGGCTGATCATAAAGGTTATTGTGGCAAGAACTCATCGGCTGATCATATAGGTTATTGCAGAAAGAACTCATAGGCTGATCATATTGGTTATTGTGGCAAGAACTCCTCGGCTGATCATATAGGTTATTGCAGAAAGAACTCATAGGCTGATCATATTGGTTATTGTGGCAAGAACTCCTCGGCTGATCATAAAGGTTATTGTGGCAAGAACTCATCGGCTGATCATATAGGTTATTGTGGCAAGAACTCATCGGCTGATCATATAGGTTATTGCAGAAAGAACTCATAGGCTGATCATATTGGTTATTGTGGCAAGAACTCCTCGGCTGATCATAAAGGTTATTGTGGCAAGAACTCATCGGCTGATCATATAGGTTATTGCAGAAAGAACTCATAGGCTGATCATATTGGTTATTGTGGCAAGAACTCCTCGGCTAATCATATAGGTTATTGCCGCAATAACTCCTAGATTGCCATATCACTTATTGCGGCAAGAAGTCCAAGGCTGATATCATATAGGTTATTGTGGCAAGAACTCCTAGGCTGATCATATAGCCTATTGCAGCAAGAACTCCAAGGCTGATCATATAGCGTATTGCAGCAAGAACTCCAAGGCTGATCATATATCCTATTGCAGCAAGAATTCCTAGGTTGGTGTTGTTTTTTGTGTTTCCCCAGTCAGCTCTGGTTGAACAGATCAGCGGCACGGAGTTAGCCAATCAATCTCACAAGAGCGACCCAGAGATCCCTCAAATCCAACATGTGCTCTTGCCTACGTGAAGCCAGGACAGCACAGTCTTCCATGATGTTTTATTGTGTGTGGAGCGGCCTGGCAGTGGTTGCAGGTGTGATCAGTGGTGTCGTCGATTCTATATTTGTAGTGTAAAAGTTGTGGGCAGTGTTCACACCGAAGGTGTGAAAGGTGAGCACGATCAGACCTATGGGAGTATTTTCTCTGTGAGAACTCCTAGGGTAACCACATGGGTTATTAATTTTTGGCAAATAAGAAGAGAAAGTTTCCTTTCAACCCCAGAGGGTCAACAGCGACAAGGTTAATCGTCTGAGAGTAGCTCATCTGAAGTAGCTTAAAATCCGAATTCTTAATACTGCTGTCTTCAGCAAGATTTGCACCGGGACTTCTGGAATGGCTGTCACCAGTGTTCCGGCACAACTGGAAAGTCGAATGCCTCACACTGGAAAGGGCGATTTCCCCCTGACCGAGCTGCCTTTGGAAATGGTCGGAATGCATACGAGTTGGAACATTTCATCAAATCTTCACCACACACAGACACACACAGTCTGGACAAAATCACAGACTGGGCAAACAAGTGGAACATGTCTTTCAATCCTGACAAATCTCACACTCTTACGATGTCTCTCCGAAAAGACCGACTGGACAACCCTCCCATCTACTTTCTGAATAATCCTCTCCAAGAAGTTCTGTCACTCAAGCTTTTGGGTCTCACTATCTGCCATGATCTTTCCTGGGAAAACCACATTTCAAATCTGGCCTCCAAAGCCAGTCGCCGACTGGGCATCCTCCGTCGTGCGAAGTCCTTCCTTGGCACACCTGAGCTCCTCACCACATACAAGGCTTTCATCCACAGCTCAATGGAATACTGCTCTCCCCTCTGGGCTGGTGCTCCTGCCTCACACCTAGCTCGCCTTCACGCTGTTGAAACTAGGCATTCAGAATCATTGGAATCTCCCGCGATGAAGCTACGTCCGAGGGCCTTTCACTTACTCACCGCAGGCAGGTTGGTGGTCTTTCCGTCTTCTACCGACTCCTCTCTGGCCTTGCCCCCCCCAGCTCTCTCTGGGCTCTGTCCCGCAAATATTCCTACAGGTCGCACAAGATCTGCCTGCAACCCTCTGATGGTTAAACTGCCGAAATCAAGACTCTCTGCTCACCTTCACTCTTTCATTCCTCTTTTCTCCCGCCTCTGGAACAAACTCCCTCACTCTCTTCAATCCCACTCCACCCTCCAGGTCTTTAAAACAGCTGTTCACCACCATCTCTTATCTTCCCCCACCCAAAACCTTGATCTTTTCTACCCCCGCTAATTTCACCCCAATTCCACTTTTTTGAAATACCAACTTCTGTCCTGGAAGTCCTTGGTGTCCTTGTGTTTTATACTTCTCCCTCCCCCCCCCCCCCTTCCCACGCCTCCTCCCCCCAAGCCCTCTCCCTTCCACACATCTCCCTGCTCTCAAATGTTGTGTTTGTGTGCTTCCCCTTCTCTCCCCATCTTGTTTTCTGCTCCCTCTTTTTATATATTTTGTTTGTCTGGTTGATTTGTTTGTGAAGTAAATGTTAGCTCTTTCACAAGCCTCGATTCAGTATACAAAAAAACAAAACAAAAAAAAACACACTGTACTTTGAAATCCAGGGCACTTCGTTGGTGATAAGGGGAGCAATTACATCGTTCAGGTGGGGAAACCATCAGCGACAAAGGGAAACTGCTTATTATCGACGCCCTCTGTGTCTGAGCTGCAGCTGTTTCATATTTATCCTTTAATCTTTCTCCTCATACTATTTACACTCAATAGCTAGTACCGCAGAAACAAAAACGACAAGAAATGTAAAAAGTTCAGTTCTTTCCAGAAAAAATTGTCTGCGATCATGTGCACCAGGTAAGTGCAGGGGATAACACGAGAGGGCAGGGTTTTACGGAGGTCTACATCATGACATCACAAATGCACCACCTGCTTGAAGCTGTGGATGGAAAACTGAAGAGCCTCATGATGGTGGTTCCACAAATGGGCGAAGAGAAGAACAAAACAATGGATGTGTGCGTTAAGCTTGGATTCTGGGAGTCTAACCACGAGGGAGTTGCTGGAAGAACGCGTCCATCCTGAAGGAGCTGGCGGGGATCGGAGGGCTGAGAGCGAGAGAGGAGAGGGAGCAAGATTTGTAGACAGACCTTCTCCTTTGGCATTGAGAGCTTTTGATCATACAGCTTCAAGGAGAGACGGATGCGAATCTGGGCCATCAGCTCCTGGGGACAGTTCTTCAACTATGGCCAAAGGCCTTATCTACTGTGAAAGGTTTTGATGTTTCAAGGAATAGTTTGGAATGATGGAATAGTTTCTGTCAGATGGATGGGTGTGAAACTGTCTGACACAATGTGGAGTCAATTGCAAAAAGGAAGAGTGGTTTTATGGAGATATGGAACAAGACTGTGCAGAATACACTACTACCTTGGGGACGCTCCAGCCTCCACTGGAAGAGAAGAGGAGAAGGTTCCATTGATGTCACTGTGATGAATGCACGAGCGGAGGAAATCACAAAGCCAGGAATGAAGACGGTCTTGTATACGGCACCAAAATAACTTGGAAACAGGTCAGGATGCCAGACATGGGTATAACTCAGGAGGATTAACCCTCGTTGTGATCCCCTTGGGTGTGTATGCCACTCCTACGGCCGATTAGCAGAAATTTCCACACGCTGTGATCATGCGGCAATCTCTTAGGATTTGTTCTTTGGCACCGAAACATGTTCAACAAGTTGTGAACACACCAACTGCTTCTATAATCCGGGACTCCACCACCAGGAGAGCTTAGTTGGGCCGATGTGTGTCTTGGCTCGGTTCAAGCCCTGCAACGTCTCATTTAACCACGCCATTCCTCGGAAGGGGGTGTATTCAAAGCCATCCCTTCTAACTTTAAGTTGTGGACACTAAAAAGTCCCACAACATCTTACATGAAGAGCTTGTCTGCCGGTACTGGTAGAAAATCCCATGCTTTAGGTTTAGCTCTACTTTTTACCAAAAATGAGGACGTGGGACCGATGGTATGTGCAGATGAGACAGCCATGGTGAGCCGAGTAATTGCTTCCTTCTGTGATGTTTGCATTGCATTCCCTGTGCAAATACTTTCACGAGTTCTCCCATCTGGCTGATATTAATACAGACACCGGGGCATCCAAGAAGAGAAATCCAATAGTGCACAATAATTTACAGGAAAAGTGGCAAGCTTGTGAGACTACCTGAGGTAAAGGATATCAGACACCTGACATTGGCAAATCGGTTATTGTGGTTTTCCACATTTACAACTCACTTGAAGTCTATTTGCAGCCCCCAAACAAACCTGCAGTTTCTCAATTAATTTGGAGGTTTTATTTGACTCCACAAAATGACGATTTCCTATATTATATTTTCACCGACAAATCAGGTGCACGCTCTGATATATACAATATACATATATAGTATATCCTACATATTGTTGCGGAGATGAGGACTGTATATTTTTTGATTGTGTGCTGTACTATTATTATTATTGTTTATTCTGCGCCCCCCTACCTCCGGAGCTGTGTAAAGGTGAAAGGGCATCCCATAATTAGTCCACAAGCATACACATCAGCCAAATAATAGAATACCCCTGTTGATAGTTATCTCTTATTCTGTGTTTTAGGGTAAGGCTGTGTCTCCCATTAATTGAAGTACTCCATTGCACCAGTGAAAGAGAATAGATCCCCTTTCCTTCCCATCCCCAAAATCTCCCTTTCCTTCCCATCCCCAAAATCTCCCTTTCCTTCCCATCCCCAAAATCCCCATTCCCTTTTACATCCCCTCTCGTGATTGCCAACCCTCGATTGTCAATTACATCCCCTCTCGTCATTGCTGAGCCCTCGATTCTCAATCACCTCCCCTCCAATAACCGCCATTGACCACGAGGCAGGGTCGGAGAAGAAAGGCGTGTCTCCACCTCGTCATAGAGGGGAGGAGGGGCGTACCCGCCCGTCGTCATCGAGGGGGGAGCCCGAGGGTCGCGCAACCAACCAGGGCCGAGGTGAGCACCCCGATGGGCGTGTCCAAAACGCCGGCGGCGTAATCGCTGGAGGCGCTATAAAAGGCGCGAACGGAAGTGAGTAGTGAGTTGGTCTGAGTTGGTTGAGAGTCGGTCGTCAAGTGGAGAGTGGTGAAGAGTCAGTCAGTAGAGGTGGTGGTCAAGTGATTGCGTTGGTTGCGGTGAGGAGTCGGTGGTAAAGAGTGAGGGACCAAGAAAGAGTTGAGGGTTTGGACCAACGAGTCAGACAAGTCCTGGGAACTCAGCGGACGGAGGCCGCAGCAGCAAGAACACCCAACAGCCAAAGGGGGCCTGAACGGCGGTTTGGAGCAGGACCGTAAAGGAACGGCGGCTGCTAAACGCGCCGGTTGAGCTGCAGGACCCCCTTGGACCTTTCCTCTCCCTCCAGCCATCCACCTCCTGCCTTTCCATCCTTCTTGTATACGTGAGTTTGTTTTGTTTGTTCTGTCCCTGGGTATTTAATTAAGTCTGTAGGTAAGCTAAAATTTGCACTGTGTCACCTGCGTCTTATGTGTTGTAAATAAACTTGATTGCTCCTTTTTGCTTGTGTGAATAATAAATCAAATTACTCTTCTGTCCGTCTATTCGTTTTATTCCTTTTCCTCTTGCATTTCGTCGTTTCAGTCTTTTCCCAGATTGGGCAGCTGTGGTGCGATACGGCCAAAGTTCTGGGTGAATCGGGTGAGTCAGGGATCCTGTAACGGTCGCGGCAATACCACCGCTCGGTAAATAACATCTTAATCCGCGATCAGTAACAATATTATAGGTCAATTGGGCTAAGGAAGCTCACTGGGACGTGGGTGAGACGTTGCCTGAAACCGGATCTGCTCTTGCCTTTTTATTACTGGATTCGCAATGCATCTTTTACCTTTTACAATGTATAATTCCAACTGCCCCAATCATATATATATATATATATATATATACATACATACTAGCTTGGCTCGGCTCGCTGCGCTTGCCTCACCAAGCGTCGTTACTGAGGAACGGGCTTATTTTAGCTGAGGATAATGACTGTACCTGAGTTGCTGTGTTGTCATGATTTACACCAATCATAATACAAACAATTATTTTGCACAAATTTATTTGTAGTGTTTGTGATATTACATTTTTATAGGCAATTTGGGTTGAAAAAATATAAATGATTAAAAAAAAAACCCACCAGCACATACATACATGCAGGAGGGGTAGGTGCAGACTGGAATTTGGGACAATTACACCTCACCACCACGTAATTCAAAACACCTCACCCCCCATGTAATTTAAAATACCTCACCCCCAAGCAATAAAAAACACCTCATCCCCACGCAATAAAAAACACCTCACCACCACACAATAAAAAACACCTCACCACCACGCAATAAAAAACACCTCACCACCACGCAATAAAAAACACCTCTGCACCACAAAATAAAAAACACCTCACCACCACGCAATAAAAAACACCTCACCACCACCCAATAAAAAACACCTCACCACCACGAAATAAAAAACACCTCACCACCACGCAATAAAAAATACCTCACCACCACGCAATAAAAAACACCTCACCACCACGCAATAAAAAACACCTCACCACCACGAAATAAAAAACACCTCACCACCACGCAATAAAAAACACCTCTGCACCACGAAATAAAAAACACCTCACCACCACGCAATAAAAAACACCTCACCACCACCCAATAAAAAACACCTCACCACCACGAAATAAAAAACACCTCACCACCACGCAATAAAAAAATACCTCACCACCACGAAATAAAAAACACCTCACCACCACGAAATGAAAAAACACCTCACCACCACGAAATAAAAAACACCTCACCACCACCCAATAAAAAACACCTCACCACCACGAAATAAAAAACACCTCACCACCACGCAATAAAAAACCTCACCACCACGCAATAAAAAACCTCACCACCACGAAATAAAAAACACCTCACCACCACCCAATAAAAAACACCTCACCACCACGCAATAAAAAACACCTCACCACCACGCAATAAAAAACACCTCACCACCACGCAATAAAAAACACCTCACCACCACGAAATAAAAAACACCTCACCACCACGCAATAAAAAACACCTCACCACCACGTAATTCAAAACACCTCAGCAACAACGTATTTAAAACACTTCACAACCACGGAAACAAAAGTTTGAGGGAGTAGGTCGGTGACAACACACACTGCCCAGATATGTAGATATGTAGATAGATGACTGGACCTGAGTTGCTGATTTGTCATGGCTTACACCAATCATAATACAAACAATTATTTTGCACAATGTATCTGTAATATACGTGATATTACATTTCATAAACAAGTGAAGTTGAAGATTTAAGATAAAAAAAAAATTCAAATAATTTTTCCAAAAAAATAATATAAAAAGGTTTCTAAATTTTTCAAAAAAAGACCCTGAGGACATACCCACGGGAGAGATAGGTGCATACCAGAAGTTTTGCATGATTTCACAAAAGTTTGAGGGAGTAGTTCAGTGACAAGACAAGACTGACACTGCACAGATATATATAGATATAAATATAAATACATAGACCCAATCACTTCTTTCACCTGTAATTGAAGGGAATAACCAATCAGCTCTCACCTAATCAATTACCCCCAGGTGGCAAGGATTTCTATAAGTTAACCCCCATGCACTTCCAGCAAAAGAAAGCTGCATAAAGCAATTAAGTAAACCTACACAAGGGAAGCCCTTTGCTGTGTCAAACCCTACACCTGCGCAAGTGGCGACTGCTCGCCCAGCTTGATTGACTGCCCACCTGGTAGTTCGTCAGTGTGGTATCTGTCCTTGCTTCATTCGGATATCTTTCAATGTTGTGGAGAAAAAAAATTGAAGGCATTACTTTTCAGCACACCTTCGTATATATCAGCTGATAGCATGAGCTGCATGGCCGAGACGTAAACTCTAGGTCGTCTAGCCTGGGTTCAAATCCAGACAGAGCTATAAACGGTCATCCCAGTGTTTCGTCGGCAGGGAATTTCATCAATGTGTGTGCCATCCCTTGGATGGACATTAAACTGGGTGTCCCATCTGCTGACATTAGTTGGTGGATGTTAAAGTTCCCAAGGCATCCTTCGCGAATAGTAGGTGAGCTATCACTGGCACCATTACTAAATTCTAAATTCCTGCCCTGACTACTGCTGAGAGGAATGGCAAACTACCCAATATGACCCCAGCCCTAGAAACTGCTTCCACAGAACGAACACTCCATATCACAGATTACGGCACACCAGATACCCGCACGTGATTATATACAGTCACGTGAAAAAGTAAGTACACCCCATGTAAAGTTTTGACTTTTTCAACATATTTCAACATACAGCTATTTGATCTTCATTTCAACAATATTGAGAGATAAAGGTGATATAATATAACAAATATCATGAAACATTTACATTTTGTAGTCCATTGTATAATTTAAATAAACATAAATGCAAATTTCGCATGTGGAAAAAGTAAGTACACCCTTGGCTCTAATAGGTGGTATTGCCCCCTTTGGCAGAAACAACCTCAAGTAGGCGTTTCTTATAACTGTCGACCAGTCTCTGACATCGACTGGGAGAAATTTTTGCCCACTCCTCCATGCAGAATTCTTTCAGTTGTGCGATGTTTGAGGGGTTTCTTGCATGCACAGCTCGTTTCAAATCCCCCCACAACATCTCGATGGGATTTAGATCCGGGCTTTGACTTGGCCATTCCAGAACCCTCCATTTCTTTCTTTTCAGCCATTCCTTGGTGGATTTACTGGTATGTTTAGGGTCATTGTCATGTTGCAAGGTCCACCTTCAGTTGAGCTTCAACTTTCCGACAGATGGCCTCACATAATCCTCAAGCACCCTCTGGTACAATGAAGAATTCATTGTGGATTAAATGATTGTGAGCTGCCCAGGCCCTGATGCAGCAAAGCTGCCCCAAACCATAATATTTCCACCACCATGCTTTACAGTTGGTATCAGGTTCTTGTGGTCAAATGCTGTCTTTGGTTTTCGCCAAACATGTCTTCTGGTACTGTGGCCAAATAGCCCTACCTTTGACTCATTTGTCCAGAGCACATTGTTCCAGAAGTGCTGGTCTTTGCCTAGGTGTTCATTGGCAAACTTTAGTCTTGCCCTGATGTTCTTTCTGGACAGCAAAGGTTTCCTCCTGGCACACCTCCCATGTAGATCAAATTTGTGCAGCCTCTTTCTAATGGTAGACTCGTGCACTTTGACATCAACAGTGGCAAGAGCTACCTGTAGGTCCCGTGATGACATTCTGGGGTTCTTAGGGACCTCTTTCAGCATCTTGCGGTCTGCTCTCGGGCTGAACTTGCTGGGGCGGCCTGGCCTGAACAAGTTGGCAGTTGTTTGGAATCTTCTCCACTTGTAGATGATCTTCCGGACAGTCGAATGATTGATTTCAAATTGTTTGGAGATCTTTTAAAATCCCTTCCCAGACTCGTAGGCATCTATAACCTTCTTTCTGAAGGCCTCAGAGAGCTCTTTTGATCTAGGCATGGTGACGCTGCACACTTCAACAACAAAGAGAAAACCAAACTCAATGACTGAGGTTTAAATAACACAGGTTCCTCCAAGATCCTCTATAATGATGTTCTAATCATTTGCACCTGAGCTGGTGCACCTGATTCTAATTTTAGGTATTTGAAGTAGTGATAAATGTAGGGGTGTACTTACTTTTTCCACATGCAAAATTTGCATTTATGTTTATTTAAATTATACAATGGACTACAAAATGTAAATGTCTCATGATATTTGTGATATTATATCACCTTTGTCTATCAATATTGTTGAAATGAAGATCAAATAGCTGTATGTTGAAATATGTTGAAAAAGTCAAAACTTTACATTAGCGGGGTGGCTTGGGGTCAATTTTCAAGATTACCGTTACCGGGCGGACAAAAGCGCCATTTTTGGTGTGAGGCTTCCTTAGGGTATATCAGTTGATTTTAGCCGAGGAGCCCTCTCGAAATATGTACGTAACCATGGTAACACAAACAAATCCAAGATGGCTGCCGTTCATGATATAAAATACCAATTTTCTTGGGTTGTAGTTGTTAGAGGAAAGCCAAATTGTATCAAAATATTACTTAAATATCAGAACCATGTCCTCAACATGTTCGGTCACCCTCCTGAAATATTAAAGTAAAACATAAAAATCCAAAATGGCCGCCATTTATGCTGAAATAGCAATTTCCTTGGTTTTTAGCGGTCATACGATGGCTAAATTGTACCAAAGTATGATTATATTATACCAGAATATTTTTATTGAAGCCCTATTTTTAAAAAAGATACACAAATAACCTACCACATATGGACAACATGGTTGTTTATTTCCCGTAGGTCTAAAGATCAAAGAAATCAAACTACATAATATTGACTGCAACATCCAAACTAATTGAATTTAAAAGTGATCTAAACTATTTTTTCTCAAGATAGTGCGTTCTTGAGACAAGGGTTTGAACATGGAAATAATGTGAATGTTTTAATTATGCTTTTATCCTAACCTTAATGTGACCCTTGTGGGTATCCGTAGTTATATACCTAATTTAGAGGGCGACATTGTGACTACAGGCTGTCTTTACTATACTGCTAAGCACATGTATTGGTGGAAAGTTTTCTGGCCTCCTTTGTTAACAATCTACATATTTTATGGTAAGTAAGCAACTTTTCAAGTTATTATCTTTAATTACAGAACTTCAGTGATCAAGTCAGGTTTTTTTAGCTAAACAGAAGTATGTGTTTATGTACATTTGGTAACAATCAGCATAATTAGACAAGCTTAAACACTCCTATAAATAATGGCCTATGCAAAATAATCAACACAATGTGCACTATATCAGGAATTTAGAAAATTCTGGCTAATTAGATATTTTTATACTGCATTATATAGCACTTATTAACTTTACCCATGATAATGATTAATACGTATAAATCAAATATAATAAAAAGCAACTGTTAAACAATGCTGTTGCCCAGGCCATTTTTAAAACTACGGAAGACATTATAGGACATCATTAGTGAAAACAAAAAATCAGATGTCCTATCTTGACTTGAAAATAAATGTGATTGATTATGTGTTTTTTTTCTCTTTGTTATCACAATAAATTTTCCATATGGAAAGTATTATAGGACATCCATTGTGAATGCTAAATTAAAGCTGGATTAATATTACTTGTGAGTAAAATTTATATTTTTGCCAAACTCAACTTAAGTTATTTATATTGATATTATTTTAATGTGAATAATATATACTTTTTTCTCAATTTCAGAGCACCGATTGAAAGCCAAGGAAACTGCTGGTACGGATTGGATTCAGACATCGTGCCAAGAGAGACGAGCCCGTATACAAGATGGATCTAGATTGGAATTGTTGTATCATTTGTCAGCAACACACATCTGAACCTTTGAAATGCCCTTTGCAGGATCCTATAGCAAGTCGTGACATGACAGATGCTTATACATCATTTTTGACAAATGTAGAACAGTTCAGAGACATTGATGCACTTCCAACTAACATCTACTTTGGCAGTGATGTTACTGCTGCAGATTTTGTAACCCACCATGCATCTTGGCATAAATCTTGCCATTTGAAATATAACAATTCCAAGTTGACAAGGACGCAAGCAAAGAAAAGGGGTGTCCCCAACACTGTCGAGTCTCAAAGGAGATCAAGTAAGCGCCAAACGATAAACACAGCAAAGTGCATCTTCTGTGACAAAGGACATGAGGACGGTGAGCTCTCTCAAGTTTTAACATATGATGCTGATACCAATATACGATGTATGATCACAGAGCTACATGACACACAGCTTCTTGCTCGAATTGTTGGAGGAGATTTGATTGCGATGGAAGCAAAGTATCATTTAAAATGCCTGACCCATCTGCGAAATCGTTACCGCAGTCTCGTCAGAAAGTTGAGTCGGGAATCACCAAATGTAAATGAAAAAGTGAATGAGTCTAGAGTGTTTGTAGAGCTGACAAGCTACATTGAGATAGCTGTAGACTCTGGGACTTTCCTCTTTAAGCTTTCAGAGATTCATTCACTCTATGTGAATCGTCTTCAGTACATGGGTATCCACAAAGAAGTCAACAAGACTAGGCTGAAGCGTCAACTGCTGGAACACTTCCCAGAGGCACAGGAACAGAACGATGGTAGAAACACGGTTATTGTTTTCAAAGAAGGAATGCGAAATATGTTGAAGGAAGCTTTGAAAAAACGGGATTTCTCAGAAGACGCTGAGATTCTAGCAAAAGCTGCAACGATAATCCGCAAAGACATTTTCAACCATCAATGCTTCAAATTCACTGGCTGTTTCCCAACACAATGTCAAGAAAATTCAATGCCCCCAAGCCTCAAATCACCCCCAAGCATCAAGCCTCAAATCACCTCAAATTAAGTCTTAATCTAAACCTCTCATTGGTTTATAGTGGATACTGATTGTAATGGTAGGCGTGACATCCAATAAGCGACACGCCCAATTCTTGGGCTCGATATTTTGCACTCCTAATGATAATGTTGTATTTCCAGGGTACAATGTTTACAGCTTATCATTCGCAATAATTGATGACCTGGAGTTATAAGCAAAGTATTCAAGCCAAAAGCTTTCCCCCCCCCTAACATTGAGGGCGCCCTTCACATGAAATCACTGAATGTCCCTTTAAATTTACTGGTGATATTGTAATATCAAAATACACATTCAGTGTCCTAAAAATTTATATTTTGATACCAATTTTTGCTATCCATGACTTATATAACCCGGGAAATGTGTTTTTAAAAACTGGATGGCGGCCATTTTGGATTTTTTGGTTTTACACGAATACGCGTAAAAATTCGCGAGGGCTCCTCGGCTAATATTGATTAATAGGTCATTAGGAGTGTTCATGCCAAATTTGGTGATTTTGTCCACCGTGTAACGGTAATTTTGCTAAGCCACCCTACTACATGGGGTGTACTTACTTTTTCACGTGACTGTGTATATATAGATATATACATATATAATATATATATATATATATATACATATATATATATATATATATACATATATATATATATATACATATATATATATATACATATATATACATATATATATATATATATATATATATATATATATATATATATATATATATATATTGTTGAGGTTTTGAGATTGTACATATAACATCATTAAAGATTAAAGGTTTGCCCCCCATAGTTAGTCCACAAGCAACACGTAGGCCCATTAGAATTAGTTATGTCATAGTATGTGTAAGAGTAGGCCATTCCCTAGTAACATCTGCGTTGTGTAAAGAAATGAGCTTAGATCCTTTTCATCTTGCGGCCACCCTTCAATTACATCATGGGCAAACTCGATCCCGCGCCCCATTTGGCATCCCTCAAGTTTGTTACGCTTTGGCGGCCAGCAGCGTTCGCTGCCCTTGGTTTCGCTTGAAACTAGTCGGGTAACCACGAGGTAGGCCTGAAAAGAGGGAGGAGCGTGAGGGTCGGGGTGTGGCCGCGACAAGCAGCACGTCAGAGGCGGTGGCGGTAAGAGCAACAGCCAACCAGGGCTCGGAGGGAATGGCTTGATAGGGCATGGTAAAGAGCATCTAGTAAGTTCCAGAGGGTTCGCTGGGCAAGACTATATAAGCCAGTGCACAAAGCCCTTAAAAAGGACTGGCTGGAACAGGACTCGTGCGAGAGGACTGTCCTTATGAGGACTGATGCAGGAGGACTCGTTGGCTAAGAGGACTTGATGAGGACTGGCCAGAAGGACTTATGAGAAGGACTCGCATGCATACGGAGATGAGAAGGGATGCGCAGTTCTGAGCTGAGTTGTGAGAAGGGAGAGGCGCTTACAGAGAACTGTGTTGGAGAGAACTGATCTGGAGCACTCACTCGTGTTGGAGCACTGAGAGGACCGGCGTGCACATGACAGTTTCGAGGCCATTGATTGAGAAGCGCATTGTTCGCATTTATTGAACTATTATTCGCTGATTACGTACGCGGCTGAGCCGCAAGTGTAACCACCAAAGCCAGCCCTACCGTTCGCCCTGTAATAATCCCGTGCGCGCCAAACGACACGTGGAGAGCTCCTGCCGTCTGTTCATCTACTTCACGGTGCGAGTTGGGGACCGGAGAGCGAGCTGCCTGGACACCATCCCTGGACCATCGACCTGTTCGTCTGCAACCCAGTGTGAGTGTGTCTGAGTGTGACGGGCCCATTTGTCTTGGGATAGGTTAAGACTGTTTAAGGCTGCACTGTGTTTCTTCTTCTTCTTATTGTACAAAGTGTAAATAAACCTTGTTAATCCTGTTCTTCCAAATTCGACCGTTTCCGTGATTTCCGCCATTGGGTAAGCGTGGCACGATTACGAACCGCTTGGATCGGGTTTAGTCATTGCTAACGGCTCGGGTCACGGGTTCACTACCGCTCGGCGTTTCCACCAACACCCGTGATTGGGGCGGGGCTTATTTCCTCGTTTCTGGGCAGCGTTAGTACTGAGGTAATAGCGAATTCTTCGTCCTAAAACCCTACTTAACGCTGTCCGGGAAGGACGTCATAGGTCCCGGGTCCCGTCGGCTAGTAAAAGACAAGGGGACTAATCCCCCCTTGGTAAGAGGAAAAGGCCGGCGCTGAGATCCGCAACAATATATATATATATATATATATAAAACCACCGTTTAGAGGCCATTTTTCCCCGCAAAGCGGGGGTTGGCCTTTTCGGGGACCGTGGTAGTTGTTGTTTTTTGGTCCCTTTTTGAAGCAATGTTTTACGGCCAGATGCCCTCCTGACGCCAACCCTTTTTGCCGCCTTCAACGACAAACAGGGAATTACCAGTGAACTGGTACTCAATTAGCCGACCTCGGAAGGATGACAGGCTGAGTCAACCCCCCTGGCATTAATTCGGCGATCGACCGAGATTCGAACCCAGGATCCTAGGATCCTAAGCCGGCACCCTAGCCGCTAGCCCAACACCAGGGCTATATATATATATATATATATACAGTATATATATTCTTATGAATTTTGGGGTAGAGGAATATATAGATTTAGGTAGATATGAATAGGTATCATGCTTTGTCTGTCGTGCTAGAGAATCTCACCTGTAATAAGTTCTGTGTTTTGGTGGTTTGTCGGATTAAGGTGTGTCTTCGTCCCCATTATGAGGAATGGGGCCTGATAAATAGTTCTAGGGAATTAGGATAAGACACCTGTGTGTGAAACCTCGGTGATCATTCCTTTGTCCCGTATGGCAACATACCACATACATTAGCTAGATCCATTAGTGCACCACATTAATTAATTCCCCCTCCGCCACAAGATGAGAAGACTGACCGGAGGAACCAACAGACAGCGGCCGCACAGTACGCCACCATGGCGATGGAACATCGTGCAAGGCAGGCTGAGGCCACGCCTACTTTGCCCGTGATTGGTCAAGAGGGTTTTGATGGGAAGATCGCACCATGGGGTAAGAAGCTGGCCACTGATAGGTGGAAGGAAGCGGCAGACTGATTGGCCACTGACTGATGGCATGACATGAAGGGCAAAAAGTGCTCGGCCAATGAGAGGACACCAACGCGGTGAGAAGATTTGAAAAGTCGAGGGGTACCGTGCTGGTTGGGGGAGAGGAGAGCTGACGTCACGTGACGGTGAGTAAAACCTTTTTCACTCGCCGGCATTTTCCTCTCTTCCCTTGGCCTCTTGCTCTGGACTGTCACTTCGTGTTGGACCTGTTCTTGCCTTTGGACTTTGATGGAGAGACCAGCGCCGACGATCATCCTCCCCTGTTGTTCGTGCTCCTGGTGCCTGCATGCTGTGCTGTGTGGCGCGGGACGGACTGTGCAGAGAGGGGTGTTCGTGCCAACGCCCACGCGGTTCGCGCCAACCGGAGCACGGTCGGACGACTGCGCTTGGAGCTGACCATCCCGGACAATTCCTGATGACTACATCCAGACAGATAAGCTCAAGCACAAACGCGCACACAACGGTTCCTTGCGATTATCCTTCCATTTGTCTTGTATGTGAAGAGAGGTGTGCGGGATCCCGATTTAGGAACAATATTTATTTACCGTCGCGTCCATTGTTCTCGGGTTCCGTAAAAACAAATCGTTTCTTGTTGTACATAATTCCGTGTTCGTGTGAATTTAATCACTTCACAGGTGAAGACCGCGGGGCCGATAGGTAAGCGCGGCACCCTCCCCCAATCCCCCGGCTCGTGTGTCGATCCGCCATTGAATTGGAAACGCCTCCAAGTAAGCTCGAGTCCATCCGTGGTGATGCTTGGTGTTAACTGAGCCAACCGCACGACAATATATATGTGTATGTGTGTATATATATATATATATATATATATATATATATATATATATATATATATATATATATATATATATATATATATATATATATATATATATACATATATATATATATATATATATATACGTATATATATATATATATATATACGTATATGTATATATATATATATATATATATATGTATATATATATATATATATATATATATATATGTATATATATATATATATATATATATATATATATATATATATATATATATATATATATATATATATATATATATATATATATATATATATATATATATATTGTTGTGGTTTTGAGTCTGTAAAGTGAGCCTAATAAAGGTTAAAGTTTGCCCCCCATAGTTAGTCACACAAGCAACATGTAGCCTCGCGATAGTATAGTTATGTCTTAGTATTTGTAAGCTTAGTCCTTTTCCTTTGTTAGTTCTGCGTTGAGTAGAGCCAGGAGAATAGGCCCAACTTCTACTGATCATTCTACATCCGCAGGCTCAATCCATTTTGCTAAACGTTGGTTGATCATTGGGCGAGTTAACACGAGGCAGGCAGAGGAGGACCGGGGCGGTGTCGAGGGTGGAGCGGCAGAAGTGATGACGGTAAGCACGAGCCGCCAATCGGAGCTCAGAGTTGGTAACGGCGGCGTTGCGTCAGAGGGTGTGGTGAGAAGGTTCGAGTGAGTTCCAGAAGGTTCGGGGGGCGTAGCTATAAAACCCGCTGCGCGAAAGCCCTCAACAGGCCTGAAGCAGAGGACTTGCTGCGAGAGAGAAAGATAACGGACTAGCGCGGGAAAGCCGAGAGCAAAGGAGAACTCGCCGCAGTTGATGAACTTGATGAACTTAATGCACTTGCACGAGAGCAGTACAGATACGCGGGCGCAGCCAGACGCGCTTGAACTGAATACCGCGCATTTGAGACGCGCGAGTGAGAACGGCTGAGTAACCGCCAGCCGCGCTAAGTCCGCCCTTTGCCATCCGCCCCCAACATCTGCTTTGTTCGAGAGACGCGCTATGAGTCCCTGCCTTCGCCTGCCACCATCTTCGCGGGACGTGCCGGGGACAGTGGAGAGCCGGACGGAGGCCGTCTCTGGACGGCCACGTGGACGCGTTGGGGAGCATCTACCCTTCTGCAATTCCCTGTGTGAGTGTTAGACGGGCCCGTTGTCCAAGGGATAAGTTAAGACTGCTTAAGGTTGCTCTGTTTCTCTTCGTCCTTGAATTTGTATATACGTGTGGGAAATAATTAAACTGTTTGTTCTTCCTTTCTTCCTGATTCGACCGTTTCTGTGGTTTCTTCGATTGGCTAAGCGTGGTACGGGTAGAACCGCTCTAATCTGGTTCCAACATCTAAGGAACTGCGCAGACCACGTGTACGCAATCCGCCCGGCGTACTCAAACCACACGTGGTTCGTGCGAGGCTTGTTTCCTTGCTCCCAGGGCAGTGCGGGGAATTAGGTACGAGCGAGGAGTGGTGCCGAAACCCTACTCCGCGTGTGTCCGAGAGGGACCTCTAAAGTCTCGGTTCCGCCAGGCCCAGCAAAGACAAGGGGATTAATCCCCCCTTGATAAGGGGATTAAGAGCCACACCGCGTAGAGAAACGCAACAATATATATATATATATATATATATATATATATATATATATATATATATATATATATATATATATATATATATATATATATATATATATATTGTTATGTCGGTGGGGTAGAACAATAGCGAGAGCCAGGTAGATCTGTATAGGTAGGTATTCGACTATCGCGATAGGGAATCTACCTGTAATAAGTTCTATGTTAGTCCGGTTTGTCGGGATAAGCTGTATTGATGTCCCAGTTACGAGGGAGCAGGGCGTGCTAAATAGTGCAGGGATTATGGGTAAAGATTCCTTTGTTCGTCGTCCCCTCTGTCGTCAAACCTTTGTCCCTTATGGCAACGCACACCTGCAAACACTTAGAATTGCCCTTTAGCGCACACAGTAATTAAATCCCCTTCCCTTACAACGACTTTGGAAGAAGCCAGATCGGGGCACCGCCGGGTGGCCGCCGTCAGCTACACCACCAGCTAGGCCGAGCAACATCGCGTGATGACGCAACGGAGGAAAAGGTGGTTGATTGGAGGGAAGGCGCTGGAAGGTTCGGTGGAAGGCACTGGTTGGTGGCGCGCCAAGGCTGACGTCATCGCCCAGGTTATAAAAGGGCGCTGCAGGACATTTTTGGCAGCTCTAGCTCTAGTCCTTGCGCTCTCTGGCTGTCTTGACGCTGTACGACGTCTTGTGCTCTCTGCGCTAAGATTGGAGATCGCGTTCTTCGTGATGCTTGGAGCGGTGCTCGGTGCTTTCGGTGCTGTGAATGGGCGGGACCTCGTGTGCGAACGGCGAGGGGATTGGAGCGAGGGCGTTGGCTCAGGCCTAGCGAAGCGTGCAAGGCGGACGTAGGTTTTCTCCGCACCAGAGTTTGGAGCCGTGGTGGATACGACACGACTACAGATGGACAGATAAGCTCACACTACATTACACAAACCCACGACGAACGTGTTCTTTTAAAATTCATTTGCCCCTGTCTCATTTCTGAAGTGATGTGTGTGGGATTCCAATTTAGGCTCTTTATTTGATTACCGTCGCGTTCCTTGTTATCGGGTCTGTAATAAATCTCTATTTTTGTACATTCTAATTCGTTGTTCGAGTTCATTAATTTCCCTGCAGGATCGAAGCTGCCATCGGTCCGCTGAAGGTAAGCGCTTTTGCCGCAGCCTCCACTTCCCTTCTTCTCTTCCCGCATTTGATAGCACAATCCGTATTGATCGTCGCCTCCGTTAAAGCCGTTCTGGTCTTCCGCGGTCCCTGGTATTACCCGGACGGATTCGCACGACAAAATATATATATAGATATATATATATATATATATATATATATATATATATATATATATATATATATATATATATACATATATATATATATATTGTTACGGACACGACTTAGATGTTGCTTGACCGAGCGGAATGGCCGCCGTGTTCGCACAAGTTACCCGATTACACTCGAACGTTGGCCGAATCGCGCTATGCTAAATCAATGAAGGAAAGGACACAACGGCTGGGTTAAATGACACGACACCAGGGGTACAGTTCTCAAGACCTCCGGAGGAGGATATAATATTTGTATGCAGAACGTTTAGATTACACGGCACAAGAGGTACAGCACAGAAAGGTGGGCACTTAGACACGGTCTTATCTTAGCCCCGACAGACCACAGACAAACGGGACAAGACTGACTCACACAGGGATTGATGGCAAGGAAGGGCAGGTAGTCGATGGCTCAAGGTGCACCTTGGCTCAGGGGCAGAATCGACTCGGTCCGGTCCAGAGATGCGGGAGGTATCTCTCAGCGCTAGGAGGTGGCGTCCTTTCTTCTTCGTGGCTGAGGCGCATCTCACGTCACCTCCGTCTTCCCTGCGCATGTCCAGCGGGGAGTGACACGCCCTCGGCTCGTTAGCTCTGCCCCAGATGGAATCGGTCCGCCGCTTCTTATTGGGTGCGGGGGTTACCGGGCTCCGCCCTTGACGAGGAGCTGACAGTCAGCCCCTGTGTGGTAACCCCGTCGGAGCACATGGTCAATGGCGGCTAACCAAGCCGGAGTGAGGACGCACACTCCCGCGCCGCCGCCGCGCCGCCGCCGCGCCGCCCCCGCTGTTGTTGTTGTTGGTGTTGTTATTCCATGAGGAAGAGATGCGGGGAGGTATTGGGAGGTCCTAAACTTACTAACGGTGCCATACAATCACATTCTGGTGCAACGAAGAGTCAGAATTAATGGAAACGAGTCCTTAACTGACATAGACTAAGAATAACTAGCAAGATGTCCTATAGTTGTCTACGTGAGATGCGGTGAACCTGGGCACGACATTTAATGGGGGAAAAAGGGGAAGGTCGGGGCTACAGAGTGTTGTTTACAGACAATGGGACTAGGGAATGGGGGATTGGGGATAGTTGGGGAGTATTGGGGAAATAGGGGAATATTTACAAGCGGATATGGATGGAGGCCAAATCCCATATCCGCAACATTGCACCCTTCTCTACCTCGGGGCGTCCCGACCCGATAAATTTTTACCTACGTTAGTGTGGCACTCAGATGTAGTTCCCTCTACTATTAACTCAACCCTGAGTGCGACAGTTTTACAGATGTTCACAAATGAGTAAATATGTCCCCCTGCGACGTTGCACCCTTCTCCTCACAGAAACACACCCACAGGATAACCGAATCGCGGAAAGAATCCTCAAACTAAACATACAACCGGTAGGGAGCATTATTTACACAAGACTACACTGATATTTACACTACGATCCAGGACCTGTTTTTGGAGGAACACATGCAGATGTCATGCATAGAGAGAGCACGCATGCCAGCATCGATACACCAACCCACGAGTGCTCTGTGGCCCTACGGCCTTTAATAATGTGCAGAGCACCCCATCCAAGCACCAAAAGCACCACCCCATACATACAGTCAGCACCATCCGGTGCACCAATAAAGTGTTCATAGTCACCGGTGGTGTCGCAGCCGGCCGATGTTCTGCCGCTGGTCTTGCCTCCTTGAAGCACTTGGCCTTCTAGCTTCCTTAAAAAAATAAAGAAAGGCGCCAACCGCGTCCATTTCTAAATTGTGGCCGTCAGGGGGCCAACTATAGTGGTTCACCTCTATGGCATAGGTGCCACGTTGACCCAGAGGTCCATCCACGGGTGGTGCTTGCCCGCAAGAGAACTGCGGTCCATGGTGGGCGGCCACAAAAATTGCGGTCCATATGGTGTATCGATCCAGGCAGCAAGCAGCGAAAGTACAGGCCCACAACTGCGGAGCCAGCACCTCTCTCTCCTCTCTCTCTGCCCCAAAGCCAGATCCTCGGAGGTGGGAGACAAAAGAAGAAGACAAGTGAGTAAGGTGGTAAGGGCGCAAAAGTGCACGCAATATTAGGTAATGCACACTAGGGGCACATGGGAACCAGGTGAGACAGGTACGTTCCTACCGTACGCCCCCCCCCCCCCACCAGGTAACCTACATTGCCCCTCCCTTACCCCTTACTGTATCCACAAAACACAACACTACCCATAAACATCTACTTTACAAATCAACAAACGTCCCTACTGTCTTCCCCGTTCCTCCCATAAACCAAATTCGTCTTCTCTCCCTCCTAACCAATCAAATTTGCCATTTCCAACTCTCATCACAATTTGCCATCTCCAACTCAACATCAAAATTTGCCATCACCAATTCATCATCAGTCCCTCCTAAGGAGGGAGAGATGGAATCACCCCAATGTCTCATCCACGTCGTGATGCGTCTCACCAATCCACACAGCAATTCTCATTTCCTGCACACAGAACAAAGAAAACACAGGTGTGGAGTCATCATCATCACCACAGGTAAGTGGCTGCGTATGGTGCGGCAGGTTCATCAATCCTAACTATTTCCTAAATGACTTTAACAACTTTACATTACCCGGGGTCTTTCCCCTGCCAATCCATTGGCCAACTTACACTATGGGTTCTAAAAACCAATTCCCATTGACCAAACTGTGGTGCCTCCCAATTTGGGGTCTCACTCCCCCGATTCATCTCCCGGTGCCCTCGCACAATTTCTGGGCTGCGACGTGTAGCTCTCCCAGCAGGTCTACCCACCTGCACACCTCCACCACTGCAGTTGCCTCCGAGCTTACCTGCTCCTTACCCTAACCTATCTACCTGGGGAAGGCCCTCTGGCGCTCTCCCCACTCGGTGCCCTCTCTGGCACTGGGCTACCCGGGTCCGTCCTCCGGATCCTCGGGCCCCATCCACAACTCTACCGGCTCCCAGAGCCCACCTGCGGCCTCACCTGGCCGACATCCTCACAGTGGTGGAGTGCCCAAACCAACTACACACACTAACAGGCTACACGCCCAGCCATTTCCACAACACTAATGCACCCATCCACAATCCATTCTGCAACCGCACCACAAATGCCAATATCCAACCACAATTTACCTATACCCTCTACCTAACACTTACACTACCCGCCCCGGGTACTCGTGAAAGGGGTCCACTCTTCCCCCATCCACACATTCGCACCATGCACACCACTCCGTACCACTTACTCCATATATTCCACACACCTGTACTCGCACGCCTGTGCTCTCACACCTGGTGCCACCTGCACCCTTCTCTCCCCAAGCGCCTTCGCGCTTATCCACAACACTCACTACTCATACACTGCTCCACACTGCTCCACACACCTGTCCAGTTCTCACACAGCATCATCTCATCTAACTACTCCCCTCTGAAACTTGCGCTTCCCAGTCGTCCCTTTAACTATTGCGCTCCCTCGTCATTATAATCCACACTAATCTACCTGCGTCCCCACTACAGGTATCAGTCACTAACTAATCTTAACGTTACCTAATGTCATCTTCTAGGTCCCTACACCCGATATAACCTAACCCACCCGGGCTAGTTTTCACTGCCGTACACCCCATAATCTATTGCGCATTTGCCCCACATGGGAAGGGTGGCAGGGATGCCACCCTTACCCACCGGGCCCTTCGCTCACTACCAATTTTGCACATCAAATTTCAACAAATCAAAAATTTGCCAATCACTACCCATCATCTGCCAATCATTACTGCCCATCCTTTGCCAATCATCAAATTTTGTTTTTTTCTAATTTTGGGTCCAAAACACTAACCTCATCACACAGTCTACTCACTAATGCCTCTCGGTGCGCCAATTCCTGTCCAAAGCCCGGCTTCGTAAAGCCGAGCAATGAATGCGGGTTGTGTGGTGCCAGCGGCTGGATACGTCCCGCATTCGGTGCAGGGAAGGAGGTTTACCCGGGCCGAGATCCCACGCACCATCTCGGCACGGAGCCATCCCATGGCCCGATCTCGACCTGCCGGAATGCCTCAACAAAAAGTGGTCGCCATGACGACCCTTCCGGTCGGGCTGCCCGCTCCGCCTAGTGGAGCCCGGACGCGGCCGTTCAAAGCGAGGCCCGGCACGCACCGAGGGCCCGATTCGGCTAAAAGTCGCTCTAACCGCTAACCCGGTTACCGTCGATGCCTCACCTGGATGCTTACAAGCATACGCTACCCCTTTCTTGCTCATACCTCCAGCTGTTCCCATGCTCCTCGTACCTTTCCTTACACACCTCGGTACACTCATTCCACTCACAGCCTTGGTCACACACCTGACCACCGAACACTTTGGCACACATTCGTTGCTCGCACACCTCACCAACACACCTCTTCGTGCCCCCTCCTCGGTCACCTCCTCTGTGACAATCACAGGTGTGCTCTCACTCGCACACCCAACCACGTGCCTCACTACCAATTCCAGCGTGCATTCCCACTCACGCTCTACCATTCCAGGTGTGCATCCTTCCTCACCTGTCACAACCAACTCACGCTCCTTGTCACTCTCACTACTCTCACCTCCATTCTTAACAGCGCACTCACCCTTACTCTTGACAGCGCACTCTTTCCTCATGCACCCGTCCGTTACACACCTCTCTCGCGCACACTCTTGCGCACACTCTCCCGTCACACCCTCTGTAACACTCACCACAGGCGTGCATTCTTCCTTGCCTTTGACAGCACACTCTTTCCCCATGCACCTGTCCGTCACACACCTTTCTCGCGCACACTCTTGCGCACACTCTCCCGTCACACCCTCTGTAACACTTACCACACCGCGCTTCCATGTGCTCCCTCGCACACGCGCTACGACCGACTCACTCTCGCCAGCACCCTCACTCCTTGGCACGCACTTTTTCCTCACACACCCCAGAGTCGGACTTTCTCGCACACCTCCTTTTTCGCACACCAGACCTGCCGCACACTTCACCAACGGCCTCTCACGAACACCCGGGTCCATCTCGACCCCCAAGCTCATTAAATCACCTGGCGCATCATACGCACGACCATATTGGTCACCACTTACACCGGGTCCTCTTCCTCTTCGCTTCTCCTCCATCACCTGCGAATCCCTCATCCGGTTAATGAGCACATCATCACGATCCAAACACAGACTTTGGACCAATTCTTTTACTTCCTCCTTTATCTCTTTCTTATCCTCTCTCCGTCGCTTCTTAATTTCGCTCACCCCTTCTTCCACTTCTTCTAATTTCTGCTTCACCTCTTTTATTTCCCGGTACGTCTCCTCAAGCTCGTCCTCTAAGGCTACCTTGACCGTTTCCATGTGCGTCCTCACCTGCCGGTCCTTCGTCTCCATTACCTCTGTCACCTCGTCCAACCTCGTTGTCAGTCCCTCACGTACCATCTGACATTCCCTCTTCGTCGCTACCAAGTCATTTTTTAGGTCATTTTGTGTCGCTTTTAACCCTCCTATTACCGCTGTGTTCTTCTTTACCTGGTCCGTTAGTTATTTTTGTCCCTCTGTCAGTTGTTCTACTTCCTGCGTCAGGTCCTCTATGCCCCCTTGTAACTTTACAGTCCCCTTTCTCACCTCCTTCTCCATGTGCTCCTTACAGTGCCTCACCTCCTCGCGCACTCCTCCGACCTCCTCACTCACACCTCTTCTGATCTCTTCTCCCATCACTTGCATCTCCTGCCCAGATGCCACCCTCATCTGCTCCATTTCCTCCCTGTGAGCATCCAGTTTGGTTTCTACCCCCATTCTAACCCCCTCTATCTGCTGCCCCATTTGTTTAACTTCCCTTTCCGCTTGGTCCCTCATGTCCCTCAATTTGCCTTCCATACTGTTTTCTAACCCCTCTAACCCCTTTTGCATCCCTTCCATTTGATTCTCTTGAGCGGCCATTCTGTTTTCTACCCCCATTAACCCATTCTTTACCTCTTTTATCCCATTGTCTAACCCCTCACCGGTACCCCTCGCTTCGTCCCTCATTACCCCCATTTGGTTTCCCATTACCCCCATTTGGTTTCCCATTACCCCCAATTGCTCACTCTGAGCCCTCGCTTCGTCCCTCATTACCCCCATTTGGCCCTCCAATCGCTCACCCAATCGCTTACTATCAGCCCTCATTTGCTCACTATTCTGGGCCATAAGGGCCTTCATTTGTATTAAAAACAGGTTCAAATCCACCGGTGGCGCTACCACGGTCGCGGGCGCGGTCGCCGTGGCCATGTGCGAGGCGCCATTTTGCGCGCCCGTAACCTCGTGCGCGACGACGCCATTTTGCGACCCTGCTACCCTCACTGCTTCGCTCGCCTCATGTCCCTCATTTTGGTCCTGGATCGACCCTGCCTCACTCTCCTCTACCGGAACCCAGCCGTCTTGATTTGCCATAGCGCGACTTTCAAAATTCGGGTTTTTATTTTTTTTGTAAAACACAATCAAATTTCGCCGTTATAATTTCGAGCGCGTGAAACGCGCTCCGGGACCGATCCCACTTCCCGACACCAATTGTTACCCTAATAGTACAATTGGTGTTCAAAATTTGGGCCTAACAAATTTAGTCCCAGGTCCGAATCCAACTCCTGACAACCAATTGTTACGGACACGACTTAGATGTTGCTTGACCGAGCGGAATGGCCGCCGTGTTCGCACAAGTTACCCGATTACACTCGAACGTTGGCCGAATCGCGCTATGCTAAATCAATGAAGGAAAGGACACAACGGCTGGGTTAAATGACACGACACCAGGGGTACAGTTCTCAAGACCTCCGGAGGAGGATATAATATTTGTATGCAGAACGTTTAGATTACACGGCACAAGAGGTACAGCACAGAAAGGTGGGCACTTAGACACGGTCTTATCTTAGCCCCGACAGACCACAGACAAACGGGACAAGACTGACTCACACAGGGATTGATGGCAAGGAAGGGCAGGTAGTCGATGGCTCAAGGTGCACCTTGGCTCAGGGGCAGAATCGACTCGGTCCGGTCCAGAGATGCGGGAGGTATCTCTCAGCGCTAGGAGGTGGCGTCCTTTCTTCTTCGTGGCTGAGGCGCATCTCACGTCACCTCCGTCTTCCCTGCGCATGTCCAGCGGGGAGTGACACGCCCTCGGCTCGTTAGCTCCGCCCCAGATGGAATCGGTCCGCCGCTTCTTATTGGGTGCGGGGGGTTACCGGGCTCCGCCCTTGACGAGGAGCTGACAGTCAGCCCCTGTGTGGTAACCCCGTCGGAGCACATGGTCAATGGCGGCTAACCAAGCCGGAGTGAGGACGCACACTCCCCGCGCCGCCGCCGCGCCGCCCCCGCTGTTGTTGTTGTTGGTGTTGTTATTCCATGAGGAAGAGATGCGGGGAGGTATTGGGAGGTCCTAAACTTACTAACGGTGCCATACAATCACATTCTGGTGCAACGAAGAGTCAGAATTAATGGAAACGAGTCCTTAACTGGCATAGACTAAGAATAACTAGCAAGACGTCCTATAGTTGTCTACGTGAGATGCGGTGAACCTGGGCACGACATTTAATGGGGGAAAAAGGGGAAGGTCGGGGCTACAGAGTGTTGTTTACAGACAATGGGACTAGGGAATGGGGGATTGGGGATAGTTGGGGAGTATTGGGGAAATAGGGGAATATTTACAAGCGGATATGGATGGAGGCCAAATCCCATATCCGCAACAATATACATATATATATATATATACATATATACATATATACATATATATATATATATACATATATACATATATACATATATATATATATATACATATATACATATATATATATATACATATATATATACATACATATATATATATATACATATATATATACATACATATATATATATATACATATATATATACATACATATATATATATACATATATCTATCTATAATTCCAGTAATCTCTGTACGTTTGTACGTTTGTACGTTTGTCTGTCTGTGACCGCTGTTTCTCGACAACCACGGGTCCGATATACTTTTAACTTGCCAGGTATATTGCTGGGGACCCGAGGATGTGCCTTTTCAAGGTTTCATATTAATCGGACAATTACTTACCGAGCTATGTCCAAAAAACGATTCAACCAATCAGAGAGCAGCGAACGATCGCGTGTGCCGAACGTGGCGGGCACACTCTGCCTCGGATGGCACATTTGAGAGCGTATTCATTTATTTCACGTTTGCAAACTATGTTGGCGTTAAACTATGTTTTACAACTAATAAAAACGAATTTGCGATTCATTCGCTTTCCTGCGCGTTTGTGCACGCGATGGCGATTTCTTTACCAAACTCCGGAAGCCGTTCGCTTTGGACCAAACCATTGCATGTAAATAGAGGGGGGGGATTGTCACCACTCGCAAGCCGTTCGCTTTGGACCAAACCATTTCATGTAAATAGAGGGGGGGGATATAATTTTAGATATAGATATAGTACGGGCATGCCCTAGTATATACAATACATACATATACATACACATACATATACATACACATACATACACATATATATACATATACATACACATACATATACATACACATATATATACATATACATATACATCCATACATACATATATATATATACATACATACATATATATATATACATACATATATGTATATATATACATATATATACATATATATATATCAGTCACTATGCGATTTCATACCATCAGTGGTGAACCGCCATTAAGGTATCCCATCCAGCAATGCTGTACCTTAATGGGAGCGATAAGTGCCATCTGCCACATGGCACATTACCTCTGGTATCCACTCATTATATGGAATCCCCTGGATGCAGCCGGGAGCAAACCAATCCAAATATATGTGCAGTTCTCCAGCTTTCAATGAGTGCAAGTAATGACGTCACTGCCATGTACATACGCTCTGCCTGTCAAGCTCTCAAGAGAAGCCTCTGACAGAGCAGAATTTTGATCTTAGTTCAGATACTGTCATAATATGGCTGCATCCAGGGGATTCCATATAATGAGTGGATACCAGAGGTAATGTGCCATGTGGCAGATGGCACTTATCGCTCCCATTAAGGTACAGCATTGCTGGATGGGATACCTTAATGGCGGTTCACCACTGATGGTATGAAATCGCATAGTGACTGGTATATAACCGAAAGGTTTTCAGAGGCATAAGTGTATGCAGTACTCACTGCGTTGCCCTGACCAGCCCCAAAAAGGGCGAAACCAGGTCGGTAACTGTGAGTTTTACATACACTTATGACAGTATCTGAACTAAGATCAAAATTCTGCTCTGTCAGAGGGTTCTCTTGAGAGCTTGACAGGCAGAGTGTATGTACATGGCAGTGACGTCATTACTTGCGCTCATTGAAAGCTGGAGAACTGCACATATATTTGGATATATATATATATATATATATATACACACACACAGACTTGGCATTTAATATGGAATAGTTTTTTTTTCTTGAATTGGGTTTACTTTCTTAACTCAGTATATCAATCTGGTGAGTTTCTTTTACACTTTGGTGATTTATTTGTTAAAAGAACCATGTCACCGATTGTCTGTCGCAGCAAGAAGTCAACAACAGGATTATATCACAGGTGGCGTGGCAAAATGTACGGACAGGTGCATTTGATGATTGGCTTCACATTCGGGTATACAAGGGTTGTTGCGTTCTGTATTAGTGTAAAACAACTGCTGCACGTCTCCAAAAGTTATTGCCGCATCCTCTGGAGATGGTCCGTCAAGTCGATAATGCTGTTTGTCATGGAGTGGTGGCTTTACGAAATTACGGCATGAAACAGCGTGCTATTGCTCGGCAGTATGGCATCACTCAAGGTCAGGTGCCAAAGATCCTGAAACGAAATGCTCAGAGAGGTGTCCCTACTCCAATAACGAGGCCAGGGCGTCCCCGCAGAACCACAAGGAGGGATGATCGCCAGCTGCACCGGTTAGTCCGCAATGGCCGTACCAAGTCAGCTAATCGGCTTAGGGCTGAGTGGCAACAACTGACAAATGTGCCTGTATCCAGAAGGCTAGTCAACCAACGACTGGTTCAAGCAGGCTATCGTGCCAGGCGTCCCCTGAGAAAGCCACGCCTGACCAGACGACACAGCCAGCGCCGATTGCAGTGGGCCAGAGAGCACCGTCATTGGCAGCCAGGACACTGGAATCACGTGACCTTCAGTGACGAGTCTAGATTTCTGGTCTATCGTCAAGATGGCCACGTCCGAGTGCGCAGACAAGTGCACGAAGCCTACAACGAAGATTGTATAGTGCCAAGAGTCCAAGCTGGAGGTGGTGGGGTGACCGTTTGGGCTGCTTTTCATGCAGGGGGCAAAACTGACCTGGTTGTTCTGAATGGAAACCTGAACCAGTTCAAGTACAGGGCCATTCTGGAAGAAACATTGCTTCCATTTGCTCATGCAGCCTTTCGAGGAAACTTTGTCTTCTAAGATGACAATGCACGGCCTCATCGTGCTCGCATGATCCAACACTTTCTTGCGGACCGTGGTGTAGAGCACATGGAGTGGCCTGCCATGTCCCCGGATATGAATCCGATAGAGAACTTGTGGGCAGAATTAACGCGTCAAATCGACCACTTGGACCAGCAGCCGACCTCTGTGCGTGAACTGCAGCAGGCTATTGTCACTGCATGGCAAGCGATTCCTGTCCAAACCTTGGCAAATCTCGCGAACAGCATGCCTCAACGTGTACGTGCTCTCCTGAATGCTCGTGGGAGTTACACGAAGTACTGAACTGTAATTTTACTGTCCGTAATCCCAGTCGTAATTTAACTTTTGTTTTTGTTAAAAAAATTTTTGGCTAATGTGCAAAATAAAGAGATACTTCTGGAAAACGTACAGAAGTTTAACACAGTACTGTCCATGAATTGAGTTCGATATCAGTTTACATCACTTTCAAGCATCAATTTATTTGTTTCGAAATGTCAAATGTGGTTTTTGTTTCTTTTAAAGGTCACATTAACAAAATCTAGAATAATTTCAACATAATTCCAATGAACTTTTGGTTCTAAGACATCTTGAAAAGTAAGTTCACCCCCACAAAAAAATATTCCATATTAAATGCCAAGTCTGTATATATATATATATAATCACGTGCGGGTATCTGGTGTGCCGTAATCTGTGATATGGAGTGTTCGTTCTGTGGAAGCAGTTTCTAGGGCTGGGGTCATATTGGGTAGTTTGCCATTCCTCTCAGCAGTAGTCAGGGTAGGAATTTAGAATTTAGTAATGGTGCCAGTGATAGCTCACCTACTATTCGCGAAGGATGCCTTGGGATCTTTAACATCCACCAACTAATGTCAGCAGACGGGACACCCAGTTTAATGTCCATCCAAGGGATGGCACACACGTGTGATGGAGCCGGACCGGGTATTTATTGGGGAATGCCTGATGGAGCCAAAATTGATGGGGGATGATGATGAGAATGATGTGACACAGCAGCTGGAGACCTGGGACAGTCCCATGGAGGTGGAGTTTGACCAGGCCCAAAGGAGCTTGGGGGAGGAGGTGAGTCGGTCCGAGGAGGCAGTTGATGTGACCGAGGGGACCCTCACCATGCACTGCGGTTTGGCAACAGAGGCTCCGAAATTGAAGAACCAGTTGGGGGAGTGTGTTGGCTCCGGGCTGGATTCGGACAGAGAGGGATCGGGAGATAGAGCCTCTAGAGATTTGGTCCCTGTAGGGAATTTGGAACAGCTGCAGGGAGGGGCAGAACAACCTGGAGAAGTTGTTACCTGTAGCTGTGGCTATTGGACACCTGGGGCCAAAATTTTTAAAAGGAAAAATAAATTTACATTTATATGGGAATTTGATTTGGAGCAGCCATTGAGGGAGTTGGTTCTCGGGCTGTGGAATTTAGACCAGGGGAGGTCATTCGGGATGGTCTCGGGGAAAAGATGCCCCTTTCGAAATTTGGTGATGCCAGCCAGCTGGAGGGCTGGGCTGGCGAGATTTGGACGTGGAGTCCAGCCATGGGTGTCATGGTACGACCTGGTGCCCACGGGGGGGGGGGGGGGGGGAGGAGGGGGTCTGGGTGGAGTGTGGCGTCCTTTGTCCGTCGGGGAGCCGCCCGAGCGTGTGGCTCAGGCCGACAGGTTCGTTAACCCTGGTGGGGGTTAAGACCTCCAGCGGGGTCCGAGGTGGTTTCTCAAGCCTGGGATGGCAAATATTGAGGACCACTAGGGGGAGGTGTTGTGGGTCGCATTTTGGTGGTGGCACCGCGGACGGCCAACTTGGGCCTGAAGTGGTGACCACCCAGGCATGCGGCCTGACACCCTCTCCCTGAGACTCTGGGACAGCCGGCATGTGGTGACCTGCCATGCCCTGCTGGTCTATGGATGCGGGTCGAACCGAACGGACAGGGATGTATTATAGCCCACTGGACAACCGTTGGGGCATCTGTGGAACGTGATGGTGTGAGAGTGACCTTCCACAGATGTTCCGTTATGATTTATGGACTCTCGGTTTGGGAAGAGAGCCATGGAGATGATGAATTGGGAATGTGTAACGTGCCGAGCATATGGGCCATGCTCGGCTGGCATGTGTATGGCAAAGCACCCTTCTTTGGTGAGTTTAGTAAAATGTGAAAAATGTTTGGCATGGGTAATCTGTGGGTTAAATGCAAATTTAAGGGTGAATTTTGTGAAGAGAAATGGTGGTCACTGCACAGTGACACCATTATTGATCCAGGTGTGCTAGACCAGAGTGTTGGAGGCTGGAATAAAAATTCATAGGTTAGCAGGACACAGCCTTCAACTGGTTGCGGGGGCGATTGCGCCAATATTTGGGACGCGGAGTCATGGGGATGTAGTTGTGTAGTCTGAGGGTCAACGTGGTGCTGTGCGTGTCCGAGGTGTGTGGACCATGTCTTCTGGGTGGGTCTCCTGGTGGAGCATGGCTGTTGACTGGACCTTTGTGTAGTCAAGTGTGGGTGGGCAATGGGGGGCTGCGGTTCTGTGGACTGGGGGACGAGGGCGGCATAGGTGATGTGCGGGGAAAGCCACGCACTGCGACCGTCTCCTCCAGGGCCGAGGTTGTGCGTGCGGTAGTGTTGTTGGCAGCAGGTGCTCACCACATTGGCCAGCTGGGGCTGGTGCAGCTGTGTTCCTCGCAGGGGGGGCCGAAGGATGGATGGTGGGTCGCAACCTTATGGACACTCATGGGCCATGTTCGCGTTTTGACTGCTCACCTTGTCCCAATGACCCTTTCTCGGTTGAGGTGCGGAGCTGTTGTAGCCACATGTAGTTTAGAACAGTTCACCATTGAATGCGGACCCACATACCTGCCAGTATAGCGGGGAGAAAAGTGAAATTTGATGACAATTTGATAGGCCCAATGATAAATTTTGGGATTGTGTGGGTGGATGGCACTTTGGACCTGACCAACTGTAGTTACCTGTACATCAAGGTAGAGGTCAGGCCTTGATGTGTACTGTCCCAGGCTTCAGGATTTGCTTATGGAAATTGGGGACATGTAATTTGGAGTTGGGGGCGGGTGAGAGTGATGACATGGCCGGTGAGGGGGATTCGAATGTGTGCCACACAGTGTCTTGTGGGTGGCGTTTGTTTATGTGGAGAGGTGATGTGTTTTCATGTGGTCGCGGAGAATGGAAATATGAGTGAGTGGTGATTATTGTGTTGAAAATGGAATTGTGTTGGTATAATGTGAACTGGGGATTTCACCATGGCAGGCCATGGCAACTCTTTTGTACCATCGTTGGCAATATGTGTTGGAAAATGGAATGGCAGCGGGGGAGGAAGTGTGTTTTGGGATCTTGTGGGTTGGGAAGGTGTGTGTGTCCGCATGTACGGATCAAGCTCTGAGGAACGATGCCTGCGGCCCCCCTCTGCGGCAATTACCCCTGGCAGCCAGTGGTATCTGGAAATTGGAGCTCGTCAGTGGAGGGTCTGGTTGGGCACCCTGGGGTAAAGGAGACTCCCGGCGTCCCATGGAGCTGCGCGGCAGCAGGAGGCAATGGAGCCTGGTGTGTGGAGACCCTCACCGGCGGGGTAACGGTGGAAAGGGTTGTTGGGCTGTCACGGGGCCAAGAGGTAAAGGGTGGGGGGGGGGGGGGCAATGAACTTGTGAGTTGGTTGACTTGTTTTGGGGACTGCGGGCACCACAGCCTGAAGCGCCCCCACCATCTTGTTGTGCGGTACCTCCCCGCTGCCTAGTAGAGAGAAATGCACACCACATGAATATGACATCAACGCCATGGTCCTGAAGAGGGGGGGGGGGGGGTGAAATACGTGCTTGGTTATGATTTTGTATGTGATGACTTATGGAATGTGTGGGAGTGGACAAGGGGTTTGTGTTGAATGAATGAGGGCGAAATCCACCGAGCCATGTCATGCACCTGTAACATCTGGACAGGGCCCGTGGGAATTTAGGGGTGGATTGGGATTGACCCCGCAGGTAAGGTTGTGTCTTGTGGCATCCACCGGGGGACACGGTCTGGAGATTGGGTTTGTACAAATGTTATTGGAAGTTCTGAATTTTTGGAAATTTGTTAAGTTTTGTGGTTAAGTTAGTTTTGGTGTGTTGTTTGTCTCCTCCCTCCGCAGGAACAACGAATAAGATCATTGTAAATATTTGATTGGATGATTGTTAAGGGGATTAGCATGTTAAGGAGAATAGGTAGGAAGTCCGACTCAGTTCCCAAAGCCCTCCTGATTTATTTTATAGGCTAAGTAAGTGTGAGACAGTGAGTGTTAAGACTGGAATGGTAGCGCCTGCAGTGAACCTAGCAGGAGCTATGGTTCCGGGGGTGGGGGCGGGGGGGTGGGGGGGGGGGCTGTGTTATGTCGGTGGGGTAGAGCAACATCTAGAGCCAGGTAGATCTGTATAAGTAGGTATTCGACTGTCGCGAAAGGGAATCTACCTGTAATAAGTTCTATGTCAGTCCGGTTTGTCGGGATAAGCTGCATTGATGTCCCCGCTACGAGGGAGCGGGGCGTGCTAAATAGTGCAGGGATTATGGGTAAAGATTCCTTTGTTCGTCGTCCCCGCTGTCGTCAAACCTTTATCCCTTATGGGAACTCACACCTGTAAACACTTAGCTAGGCCCTTTAGCGCACACAGTAATTAAATCCCCTTCCCTTACAACGACTTTGGAAGAAACCAGATCGGGGCACCACCGGGTGGCCGCCGTCAGCTACACCAACAGATAGGCCTAGCAACATCGCGTGACGACTCAACGGAGGAAAAGGTGGTTGATTGGAGGGAAGGCGCTGGAAGGTTTGGTGGAAGGCACTGGTTGGTGGCGCGCCAAGACTGACGTCACCACCCAGGTTATAAAAGGGCGCTGCAGGACATTTTTGACAGCTCTAGCTCTAGTCCTTGCGCTCTCTGGCTGTCTTGACACTGCACGACGTCTTGTGCTCTCTGCGCTGAGATTGGAGATCGTGTTCATCGTGGTGCTTGGAGCAGTGCTCGGTGCTTTCGGTGCTGTGAACAGGCTGGACCTCGTGTGCGAATGGCGAGGGGATTGGAGTGAGGGCGTTGGTTCGGGCCTAGCAAAGCGTGCGAAGCGGACGGAGGATTTCTCCGCACTGGAGTTTGGAGCCGTGGTGGATACAACACGACTACAGACGGACAGATAAGCTCACACTACATTACACAAACCCACGACGAACGTGTTCTTTTATTAATTCATTTGCCCCTGTCTCGTTTCTGAAGTGAGGTGTGTGGGATCCCAATTTAGGCTCTTTATTTGATTACCGTCGCGTTCCTTGTTATCGGGACCGTAATAAATCTCTATTTTTGTACATTCTAATTCGTTGTTCGAGTTCATTAATTTCCCTGCAGGATCGAAGCTGCCGTTGGTTCGCTGAAGGTAAGCACTTTTGCCGCAGCTTCCACTTCCCTTCTTCTCTTCCCGCGTTTGATAGCACAATCCGTATTGATCGTCGCCTCCGTTAAAGCCGTTCTGGTCTTCCGCGGTCCCTGGTATTAACCGGAGGGATTCACGCGACAATATATATATATATATATATATATATATATATATATATATATATATATATATATATATATATATACACAGTCACGTGAAAAAGTAAGTACACCCCATGTAAAGTTTTGACTTTTTCAACATATATCAACATACAGCTATTTGATCTTCATTTCAACAATATTGATAGATAAAGGTGATATAATGTAACAAATATCATGAAACATTTACATTTTGTAGTGCATTGTATAATTTAAATAAACGTAAATGCAAATTTCGCATGTGGAAAAAGTAAGTCCACCCCATGAAATGTTTTTAAAATCTTAACATATGTGGACATATCAATATTTGATCTTCATACAAACAGTATCTATAGATAAAGGTGATGTGATAAAGGTGGTGATAGCCTGATGTTGGCTTAGCGGTTAGGGTGCCGGTTTGGGATCCTAGGATCCTGGGTTCGAATCCCGATCGATCGCTGAATTAAGCCAGGAGGGTTGACTCAGCCTGTCATCCTTCCGAGGTCGGCAAATTGAGTACCAGCTTGCTGGGGTGAATGATCACGGTGTGTACCTCGGTTTAGAATAGGTACACCGTATCCCTGCGCATCGTCAGAGGTGACCAAGGGTTGGTGTCAGGAAGGGCATCTGGCCATAAAAACATTGCCTCAAACAGGGAACCATGAGCTCATGGGGACCGCAAGGCTAACCCTCGCTCTAGCGGGGAAAAATGGCCTTAAAACGATCATTCATTCATTCATTTATAGATACAGGTGATCTAATTGAACAACAAGCAATGAAAAATTGACTGTGCAATAATTTATTCAACAAAAAATTAACAGAGATGCCATTTCCTTCTGTGGAAAAAGTAAGTACATCCTTGGCTCTAATAGGTGGTATTGCCCCCTTTGGCAGAAACAACCTCAAGTAGGCGTTTCTTATAACTGTCTACCAGTCTCTGACATCGACTGGGAGAAATTTTTGCCCACTCCTCCATGCAGAATTCTTTCAGCTGTGCGATGTTTGAGGGGTTTCTTGCATGCACAGCTCGTTTCAAATCCCCCCACAACATCTCGATGGGATTTAGATCCGGGCTTTGACTTGGCCATTCCAGAACTCTCCATTTCATTCTTTTCTGCCATTCCTTGGTGGATTTACTGCTATGTTTAGGGTCATTCTCATGTTGCAAGGTCCACCTTCGGTTGAGTTTCAACTCTCCGACAGATGGCCTCACATTATCCTCAAGCACCCTCTGGTACAATGAAGAATTCATAGTGGATTCTATGATGGTGAGCTGCCCAGGCCCTGATGCAGCAAAGCTGCCCCAAACCATAATATTTCCACCACCATGCTTTACAGTTGGTATCAGGTTCTTGTGGTCAAATGTTGTCTTTGGTTTTCGCCAAACATGTCTTCTGGTACTGTGGCCAAATAGCTCCACATTTGACTCATCTGTGCAGAGCACATTGTTCCAGAAGTGCTGGTCTATGACTTGGTGTTCATTGGCAAACTTTTGTCTTGCCCTGATGTTCTTTCTGGACAGCAAAGGTTTCCTCCTGGCACACCTCCCATGTAGATCAAATTTGTGCACCCTCTTTCTAATGGTAGACTCGTGCACCTTGACATCAACAGTGGCAAGAGCTACCTGTAGGTCCCGTGATGACATTCTGGGGGTTCTTAGAGACTTATTTCAGCATCTTGCGGTCTGCTCTCGGGCTGAACTTGCTGGGGCGGCCTCGCCTGAACAAGTTGGCAGTTGTTTGGAATCTTCTCCACTTGTAGATGATCTTCCGTACAGTCGAATGATTGATTTCAAATTGTTTGGAGATCTTTTTAAATCCCTTCCCAGACTCGTAGGTATCTATAACCTTCTTTCTGAAGGCCTCAGAGAGCTCTTTTGATCTAGGCATGGTGATGCCGCACACTTCAACAACAAAGAGCAAACCAAACTTAATGACTGAGGTTTAAATAAGACAGGTTCCTCCAAGATCCTCTCTAACGATGTTGTTTTTTTTTTTGTTTTTTTATTTTTTTGTATACAAGATCGAGGCTCGTGAAAGAGCGAACATTAATCACAAAGAAAGACAAACCGACACATAAAACATATAACATCGGGAGCGGTAGACAAGATGGGGAGAGAGGGGGAAGGACACAAACACAACATTTGAGAGCAGGGACCGAGAGACATGGAGACATCGAGAGATCTGAGAGAGGGCGAGTGCTTTGGGGGGGGGGGGCATGGGAAGGGGGCGGTGGGAGAAGTATAAAACATATGGACACTGCCAGGACTTCCAGGAAAGAAGTTGGAATTTCAAACAAGGTGGATCTGGGGTGAATTAGCGGGGGTAGAAAAGATCAAGGTTTTGGATGGGGGAAGATAAGAGATGGTGGTGAACAGCTGTTTTAAAGACCTGGAGGGAGGAGTGGGATTGAAGGGAGTGAGGGAGTTTGTTCCAGAGGTGGGAGAAAGGAGGAATGAAAGAGTGAAGGTGAGCAGAGAGCCGAGATTTCGGCAGTTTAACCATCAGAGGGTTGCTGGCAGATCTTGTGCGACCTGTAGGAATATTTGGGGGACAGAGCACAGAGAGAGCTGGGGGTGCAAGGCCGGAGAGGAGTCGGTAGAAGACAGAAAGACCACCTACCTGCCTGCGGTGAGTGAGTGAAAGGCCCTCAGAGATAGCTTCATCGCGGGAGATTCCAATAATTCTGAAAGCTTTGGTTTCAACAGCGTGAAGCCGAGCTAGGTGTGAGGCAGGAGCACCGGCCCATAGGGGAGAACAGTATTCCATTGAGCTGCGGATGAAAGCCTTGTATGTGGTGAGGAGCTCAGGTGTGCCGAGGAAGGACTTCCCACGACGGAGGATGCCCAGTCGGCGACTGGCTTTGGAGGCCAGCTTGGAAATGTGGTTTTCCCAAGAAAGATCATGGCAGATAGTGAGACCCAAAAGCTTGAGCGACAGAACTTCTTGGAGAGGATTGTTGAGAAAGTAGATGGGAGGGTTGTCCAGTCGATCTTTTCGGAGAGACATAGTAAGAGTGTGAGATTTGTCAGGATTGAAAGACATGTTCCACTTGTTTTACCAGTCTGTGATTTTGTCCAAGTCTTCAGAGAGTGAGGAGGCTGCAGACTGCCGATCTGAGGGAAGAGGAATGGAGCGGCAGAGAGTGGAGTCATCAGCAAAGAGATAGAGAGGATTTTCAAGAGAGTCAGAGAGATCATTGATGAAGACCAGAAAAAGCACGGGGCCCAGAACACTGCCTTGGGGAACTCCAGCCTGAACAGGAAGAGGAGATGAGAGAAACCCATTCAGGGCCACACGTTGACGACGACTAGAGAGGAAGTCCGCCAGCCATGCGTGGAGATTTCCATGGATACCAAAGGAGGAGAGTTTGGTGAGCAGAGCGGGGTGCCAGACCGTGTCGAAGGCACGTGATATGTCGAGGGAGACAGCTCAAATTTCCTGTTTGGCATTGAGGACCTCCATCCATTGTTGAGACAGCAGAAGCAGCATGTCCAGAGTAGAGTGACCTGGTCTGAAACCAAATTGATGATCAGAGATCAAGCCATTGGAGAAGAGGAAAGATTTCATATCCGAAGCAATGATGGATTCCATGACTTTGCTGATAATTGGGAGAAGGCTGATTGGTCTGTAGTTGCTAGGATCTGTTTTTGCACCTTTTTTGTGCAAAGCGGTGATGTTGGCTGATTTCCAAGCAGATGGCAGTTGACCTTGAGCAAAAGAGAGGGTGAAGAGAACAGAGAGAGGGTGAGATAGAGCAGCAGAGCAGGATTTTAGGACCCGTGGGCTGATGCCGTCGGGTCCAGTTGCAGAATCAGAGTCGAGGGTTGACAGAAACTTTTCCACCTTGTCAGGAGGAAAGGACACGGAGTCCAGGAGCAGCAGGGTACGACTGGGTATGGTGGTTACAGAGAGGGATGGGTTTGGGACACAAGATTTAGAGGCAAACACAGAGTTGAGGCATTCAGCTTTTTCACGTGCGGAGTCAGCTGTGTAGCCGTTTGAGGTAAGGGAGGGGATGGAGGGGGAACAAACACCAGAAACGGATTTGACCAGGCGCCACCAGGATTTGGAAGAGGGAGACAGATAAGAGAGTTCGGTCTTGAGAACGGAGAGATATTGTTTCCTGGCTCTCCTGAGGGTGGACACACACTTGTTTCGGGCTTTGTGAAAGGAAATGAGATTTCCTTCCGTTGGATTTGCTTTCCAGGAGACGAAGGCAAGTTGTTTCTGGGCAACAGCCTCACCACAAGATTCCGTGTACCACGGACGGGAGGAAGGGTATGACAACTGAAGACGAGATGGGATAAATCTGTGCATGAGAGAGAGCAATTTACTTTGGAAGAATTCCCAGCATGAGTTGATGTCAGAGATGGTAGAGATGGGAGACCAGTCCAGATGATTGATGGTTGCTTGAAGACCGTGCCAGTTGGCCTGAGTGAAATGCCAGACTCGTCGACGCTGAGCAGGCTCCCTGAGGATGGTCAGAGAGATGTCCACTTTAACAAGGACATGATCAGATGATCCGATTGGAGCAGAAGAAGAGCAGCAGACATTTTCAGGGAAGTTAGTCATAACCAAGTCCAGAAGAGAAGATGTTCCGTTGACTGAGATCCGGGTCGGGAAATTGACAGATTGTGTCAGTCCCAGTGAGTCACAGAAGTCCTTTGCTGAGGAGCCATGGCTGGTGAGAGAGGTACCCACACCCAGCCAACTGGCATGATGACAGTTGAAATCACCACATATGAGGAAGAGAGAGTTGGGATGAGTAGATAGAAGTTGGTCCATATTATCAGACAGCGAGATGTAGATGGAGTCATCACTGTTTGGTGGACGGTACAACACACATATGAACAAGAGGTGGGAGCGAAGGGGAAGCCGTAGCCAGAGGTATTCCTGGGGGTGAGGTGGAGAGAGTGCAGTGCAGGGCGAGTGAGGAAGAGAGTTTTTGATAAAGATAGCAACCCCGCCTCCAGGACGAGGCTCAGGTCTATCATCCCGGAGGAGGGAGTAGCCCGGGAGAGATGCTAAGGAATCAGAGACATCATAAAGGAGGAAAGTTTCTGTTAAGCAGATCACGTCTGGTTTGACAGAAGCAACCTGTATGGAGAGATCAGTTAAGTTTGAACGAAGGCCCCGGATGTTTGAGGTCCATACCGTCAATGAAGAGGAAGGGGGAGCATCAGATACAGAACAGGGGGGAGGAGGGGTAGGGTAAGATGTGGAAGAGGTGGAAGAGGTAGGGAGAGCTGTTGAAGGTGTGTCAGAGATTTCAGAATAGCTCGGAGAAAGGGAAGGATGGGGCGGTCAAAAGGTTTGATGGTGATTGGGTGAGGCACAATGAGGTGTTATTTGAGGAGGGGGAAGAGCGAGGCAGAAGGTTGGGGGAGATGGAGGTGAGAGTTGGATGGGGGAAGAAGCGGGGAGGACGCTTTGAGGAGGGGGAGTGAGAGGGGGGAAATTGAGAAGCAATGAGGGTGGGGAGATTTGAAGGGGAAGGGTGAGGGGGAAGTTTGGGAGGGAAGGGACAAGGGGAGGGATTTGAAAGGGATGGGATATGGGGGAGATTTGGAGGGGAGGGGTGAGGGAGGAGTCTAGGAGGGGCGGGGCGAGGGGGCGTCTTGGCGGGGAGGGGTGCGGGGGTAGTTTAGGAGGGAGGGGGCAAGGGGGGAGATTTGAAAGGGATGGGTGATGGGGAAGATTTGGAGGGGAGGGGTGATGGGGAAGATTTGGAGGGGAGGGGTTATGGGGAAGATTTGGAGGGGAGGGGTGAGATTGGATTTTAGAAAGTGTACGATTTATGGGAAACGAACATTTATTGCAAAATGAGTTTCTTGTGACCTTCGAGTTAAAAATACGTTTAAGGACGCTGGATGGAGGATGGAGTGCAGGAGAGTTTAGGGAATGTAGAAAAAAGGCACTATAGGAGATGGATATTTTTTTTGGGATGAATTGATTTGGTGAGCAAGTCGAAAGCAGCCTTTTAAAGAAGAAGAAGAAAAAGGTGTTATAAAATATGATGGAATACATAACTTGAGGGGAAAGTGTAAACATTGAAGGTTAATAACAGTGAAAACTATTTGGGGAAATGGGGGAGAAACACGTGGTCGAAGAACGAACGAACGAATAAGAATGAATAAACGAATGAGAACAGAGAAGGAAATGTTTTTTTTTTTTGTTTTTTTTTTTTGAGTTGAGATTTACACAAGGAAGTAGGCTATGGGTGAAAAGACTGGGAATACAGAGAACGAAAGTTATTGGATCACAAACGACGGACCGCTGAGAGAAAAACAAAGCCTCAAGGTTGTACAGTGTACACTGTACAAGGCCTCAAGACACGACACGAATTAACACGATTTTCAATACAGGTATTAAAGATTTGCACCGAAAAATCTTCGTCGGGACACAATATACGTACAACACCATAAATAAATACAGTTTTAACGAAAATACAAATGGGAACAATCACTTAACTTCGATTTCAAATCGTTCGCGACGCGGCAAAGGCCTTGCTCGCGACACGGCAAACAGACGATCAATTTATGAAAGATAAACACCGAGAAACAACCAAAGTTGCACACAATAACTTCACACACCGAATGATAAATACAGTTTCGACAAAATACAATTGTGAACAGACTTAACTTCGAAAAACGTGGAGACCGTGTGGAGCTTCGAAAATCAAATCATTTGCACCTGAGTTGATGCACCTGATTCTAATTTTAGGTATTTGAAGTAGTGATAAATGTAGGGGTGTATTTACTTTTTCCACATGCGCAAAATTTGCATTTATGTTTATTTAAATTATACAATGGACTACAAAATGTAAATGTTTCATGATATTTGTTATACTAGGGCATGCCCGTACTATATCTATATCTAAAATTATATCCCCCCCTCTATTTACATGAAATGGTTTGGTCCATGAAATGTTTTGGTCCATTCGCAACGCCAAAGCGAACGGCGAACGCTTTACATGAAATGGTTTGGTGCATGAAATGTTTTGGTTCATTCGCAACGCCAAAGCGAACGGCGAACGGCTTGCGAGTACAGTGACAATCCCCCCGGGGTTTTTATTAGTTTTAAAACATAGTTTAACGCCAACATAGCGCCAACATAGTTTGCAAACGTGAAATAAATGAATACGCTCTCAAATGTGCCATCCGAGGCAGAGTGTGTCCGCCACGTTCGGCACACGCGATAGCTCACTGCTCTCTGATTGGTTGAATCGTTTTTTGGACATAGCTCGGTAAGTAATTGTCCGATTAATATGAAACCTTGAAAAGGCACATCCTCGGGTCCCCAGCAATATACCTGGCAAGTTTAAAGTATATCGGACCCGTGGTTGTCGAGAAACAGCGGTCACAGACAAACAAACGTACAAACGTACAAACGTACAAACAAACACACAGAGATTACTGGAATTATAGATAGATTATATCACCTTTATCTATCAATATTGTTGAAATGAAGATCAAATAGCTGTATGTTGAAATATGTTGAAAAAGTCAAAACTTTACATGGGGGTGTACTTACTTTTTCACATGATTGTATATATAATGTTGAGGTTTTTCCGAAGCCCGTTCCCTTACAAAGGGGAGATTAAGCCCCTTTTTCTCCTTCGGGTCTTCGAACCCCGAGACTGAGTCGCCACTTCCGGGCAGTCGTGGAAAAGGGTCTCGGGGCAAGTTCGCACGTACCTTGAGTACCCACGCCGCAGCGGAAGCGGGGATCGAGTCACGCACAAACCACGCGCAATTGAGTACACCCGAGCGGATGGCGTACCACGTGACTCGTGCTGTTACCTTGCTTATAGAACCCGATCAGAACGATCTAATTCGTACCATGCTAAGTCAATGATGGAAGGGACGAAACTGTCGAATCAAAGGAATAACTCGATTTAATTATTATTTACACAATGTACAATGGTTTGGAAGAAGAAGAGACACAGGGCAGTCTTAAGCAGTCGTAACTTATTACCCAGACAATGGGCCCACTTACACACACAGGGAGATGAGGGAAGAATGTTCACGTGCCAAACGCGCCTGCTTTGTTCGCTCCAGGAACAGCTCACCCGGCGTGGCCCTCTGGCAGTCACAGCACGTATCCCGGCGAAGGCAGGCAGGCAGGCGGGAAAATACTCACGGCGCGTATATTGGCAAAGGCAGGCAGGCGGGGAAATACACGCGTCTGTGGCCCAGCACGGCTGTCTTTCACAGCGCGATTAATACAACTGAGTGCTCCGGTCTCACAACTCCGATTCGTAACTCGTCTCTTGGGCTGCGCAACGCGTCTGCACTCCTCGCGGATCTGACTCCAGCTCAACTGAGAACTCAACTCAGCGCATCCCTTCTCATAACTGAACTGAACACAGTGCAACTCCCCTCATAACTGAGGTGGGGGGCTCTGGGCACAGGGCTATATGGCCCTGCCCTAGCCCGACTCAAACGTTCCAAACCCCGCCTTTTGCCGCACTGGTAAGTCACTCCCCTCGAGCCCTGATTGGCGGCTCACGCTTACCGTCGGCTCCTCCTCCGCCTTCCTTCGGCCTTGGCCGACTTGTTCAGGCCTGCCTCGTGGTATTTTGCGCCAAAAGCAAAAGCATGGAGGCATCGTAAAGGACCTAATTCTCATTATTCTACTCAACGCAAAACTAAACACAGGAAAGGTCTACGCTTACATTCACTAAGAAATAACTGAGCTTTAAACGAGGCTAGATGTTGTAGTTTAACTAAACTAGGAGGGGAAATTAACCTTTATTATAAAAACACAAAACCGCAACAATATATATATATATTGTTGCGGGGTGCAGCCAAAGTAGGAGGGGCCGGGAGGGTTCCAAATTTATCCCACTCCTTAACAACAATTTGTTGTGGGAGTGTCAAGTGCAAGGTGCATACATCACCGAAGACGGCGGTCGAACCCTCACCTTCCCACACCTTCTGGATGCCGAGCGGTTTTGCACGGTGTGGAAAGCGGCGTTACCCCACGAGATTTATGGACCTGAGTCTAGCCAAATTCGGTCCCGGATGATGCTAGGCCAATGGAGAAAAGACGTACCGAACAGGTTGGAAGTAAGAACAAAATGTACAGCCTTTTATTTGGAAGGCACAGAGAAACAGAGACGAAGATTTACCTTAACAATTCTTACCTATCCTAATAAACCCCACTGGCGCCTTCACACTCTGACACACACTCAGGCAATAACACTCTGGTTAAAGGGCATACCGATGTACGTGCTGGGATTCCTCGCTGGTGACCACGGGGTCTGGTGTGCGCGGCTCGCAGTTCGATGAGGTCAGGTCCGCAGGACGAACCGCCACCTCGAAGTTGGCACGGACGAACTTAGCACAGGTAGATGAACTTCAGCGCAGGTGAGTCGTGTAGAAAATGCCAAAGCTTGCGGGTCAGCCGGGTGGCGCAAAAGATCGGCGCAGATGCGATGGGTGTCGGGCGTCGAACAAAGGCCAAACACGTGTCGTGGGAGATATGGAAAAGCAAGCGAGGTCTCGTCGTGGGTGTGGCAAAAGGGGCAAGAGCTCAGGTGTGTCCTCGGTGAAGTCCCAAAAAGCAAGAGGATGATAATGCCTGCGCGTGGGCTATTATCAGAACTGGTCACGCCCTTCAAAATATTCCAGAGCCTCCCATTGGCTGAGGCTTGTCGCATCATGGCGATGGGTTCCCGGCTCACCATTGGTCACGTGGGCCGTGCTTTTGGCCACGCCTTTCTGCACATCTGGTGTTATGGCTTCCCTTAACCAACAACGTTTTGAAGACCCTGCCCAACTCAACGCATGTTTGGTCTCTATTACGACTCAATGGGAAACGGCGAATCTTTACATTCAATAAGACATAACTGACTAATGCAAGCTACATGTTGTCGTGCAATTGACGATAGGGGGTCTGCCTTTATGGCACAACCGCAACAATATATATATGAGCGAGGGTTGCCCAAAACGTTTTGCAACATTTTCTGTACTTGAGTCAAAATCAACAGGAAATATCTGCAACTTAATCTGTGGTTAATTTTGAATGTCCCGCATACTACTGCCGTGCCGCGGAACAATACGTTTTCTAGCGCGTGCGCAGGGAGTTGTCAAAATGGAGCTGTGTGGTGATGAGTGTTTTAAACAACGGCCTGTTATTGAATTTCTTGTGGCGGGGATGGAATCAGTAACGAACATTCACATGAGGTTAAAAAATGTACACGGAGTCAATGTCAATTGGCCTTGTCAATGTCAGTCAATGCTGTTGATAAAAGCACTGTTAGTCGTGGCATCAAAGATGCCATCCATGGGAAAAGGTTTGGGAGTGATGACGAGGTTATTGAAGAAGTAAAGAAGTGGCTGCGAGTGCAGGATTCAGACTGGTACAAGAAGGGGATACATGCTCTTGTTTCTCGCTGGCACAAGGCTGTTGAAGTTGACGGAGATTATGAAGAAAAATGAGGAGTGCAATAAATACATCTAGTTATCCTATGAGTATGTTCAAAGAATTATATAATAAATTACCAGCAATAAAAGAATGGTGTTGCAAAACTTTTTGGGCAACCCTCGTGTATATATATATATATTGTTGCGGATCTGCCGCCGGCCTTCTCCCCTTACCAAGGGGGGATTAGTCCCCTTGTCTTTGACTGACCTTGCGTGACCCGGGACCTATTACGTCCCTTCCCGACAGCGCGAAATAGGGTTTCAGGACCAAGTTCGCTGTTACCTAAGTACTCGTGCTGCCCTGGAAGCGAGGAAATAAGCCCGGCATGAACCACGTGCGTTGGTGATACGCCGAGCGGTTGCGTACACGTGATTCGCGCTATTATTAATTACTAGACCCCGATTCAAGCAGTTCTTATTCGTACCACGCTTAGTCAATGGTGAAATCACAAAGACGATCGAATTGGAAGGAAGAACAGGATTTATTTACACTATACAATGGTAGAGAAAAACGGGACACAGAGCAGCCTTATACAGTCTTACATAATACCCAGGACAAACGGGCCCGTCTCACACACACACTCACACGGGGATTGCTGATGAGCAGGTTGATGTTCCCAGCGCGTCCAGGGATGGCTCCCGTGCAGCTCCCTCCGATCCCCGGCATGTCTCTTGGAGATGGAAGTAGGTGAAAGCAGGAGCTCGCCGCGTGTCACCTGAACAGAGCGGGTTATCACGGGCCGAACGGTAGGGAGCGGACGTTGGCATGGCTGGCGGTTATTCACTTGCGGCTATGGCCACGCTTACTCGCGTGGGTGAAAAGCGCAATATGCGTTACCGGCGCGTCTGGCTGCGCCCGCGTACTTGGTACAGTTCAACGCCTCTTATTCTCTCTCTCTGCGCAAGTCCTCAAACAACGCGCGTATCCTCTGCAAGTTCTTTCCAACGTGCTTATCCTCTCCAAGTCCTTTCGCCACTGGTACAAGTCCTTCAAGTCCTTAAGCAAAAACCCTTCAAGTCCTGCTGATAAGTCCTGTCGAGGGCTTTGCGCAGCGACTTATATAGGCACGCCCCGCGAACCTTCTGGAACTCACCAGACGCGCCTCACCACGCCCTCTCACGCCATGCCGCTAGAGCCCTGATTGGCTGGTGGCTCTTACCGTCTCCCCCACGCCGCTCACCCCGACCCCGCGCCCCTCCTTCTCAGGCCTACCTCGTGTTACTCGACTAGTGGTCAGCCGAATGGGGCGCGGGTTCAATTACGCCCATAGAGGTAGAATTGCGCCCATCACATATTACGCCCATGGAGGTAGAATTGGAGGTTGGACGCAAAATGAATGGGGCCTACTCTCCTGTCTTTACACAACGCAGGCACTAAGAGGGGAAATAGCCTATTCTTACACATACTAAGACATAACTATACTACAAATGGGCCTTTATGTTGCTCGTGTGACTAACTATGGGGGGGGGGGGGGGCAACCCTTTAACCTTTAACCTTTAATGACTTCAATGTGCCAATCTCAAAACCGTAGCAATATTTTATATGCAGTATAGGGTTTTCAACATTTCTGAAACAGCATTTTGTTACCACTGCTTTGGAGTAGCTTCACAATAGATAGAGATCTAGGCACGCTGGCATCACGATTGCTTCGCAATAGTTAGAGATCTCGGTCTGGAGTTAGAGATCTCGGCCTGCATCATGGATTCTTCGAAATAGATAGAAATCTCGGCAAGCTGGCATCACAAATCTTTCAAAATAATAATAATTATATATATATATATATAAAGTATATATTCCCGTTTTTATCCTCTACACAAAAGGTGAATGTGTAATAATGAAATAACTAACTAGGAAACAACTATGTTTGGAGCATTTGCCACAGGGTGACAATTGTCAGAACCGTAAATATGTATATGTGTGTGTATATATATACTGTATATATATACACACACATATATATATATACACATAAATAAAACTGAGAAATAGGAGAAACTCCACAACACGAGTAGGGAGCCTCATTTGCATTAAATAAATATTCGGAAGAAATTCAAATTGAAATTGAATTTCAAATTGAATCTACGTCCGCTACTTATTTAATTTCTTCCGATTATATATACATATATAGATCCGCCTTTAGAGGCCGTGTGTGTGTGTGTGTGTGTGTGTGTGTGTGTGTGTGTGTGTGTTACAGTGTGTGAAGGCTTTTCTTTATTTTATATAAGTCCACACCCCTTGACCAATCTCCACCAAACATTACATACGTGATGGGGGCACCGAACGTCAGGTCGTGGGCACAAAAATAAAATCCCGAAAAATGACACCATGATATCTTTAACACATCGTCACTCACCTTATAGCAACCCTGACGCGCTCCCATCTCTCTCATTTGCTCTGACGAAAGATAATAAGTCCTAACCTTCAGCACTTTGTGATCCTTTAGAGCACCAACACACACTTCCACAAGGCACTAACCCACCATCCAGAAGGGCAATGTGCAAAGGGCACATGGATTTGCAAAAGCTCAATACACCAGGTGCAGATAATTAAGTATTAAAAATCCGACAGGATGGTACATTTGACTTTGCGCCATCTTGTCTGCGAACAAGTCCCGACCCGACCACAAACTGCCAGACTGCAGGTGCTCCGCAGGCAGGTGTCTTCAAGGTACCAGTTATGCCATGCGATATTCTTAAATCGCGCAACGTATTTGTCCACTTCCTAGTCTGAGCAATTGGGCAACAGTGTTCCTTTTTACTGGCAATTTCCCTTACCCCGGTGGTACTGTGGGTTCTTTGAGTCAACAATGGCTTCACTCATTAACGATGAGGAACTGCCTGTTATAACCATCTCATTCAGATCAAACACACGATTAAAAAGGAAATATCTCATAGGTGAAGCTGTGGTGGCGGAAGAGACATTTGCACGATTCGATGACACTGCGATAGCTGGCTGCAGCTGAGATGGCATCAGGCCAAGTTTTGGGTATTTACACAAAATGTACAAACTAGCCCTGTCTGTGATCTTCCCTGATTAGTCAGGTTCACTATGTTTTTTCGTTCAAAATTTTGGTAGATTAGGAAAACTATACATTTCTGGAATATTCAGAGCATGAGGAATCCAAAATTAATGTTTACATTTGCGTAGACACCTTTGCGAAAATGACACTCAGGACAGTGATGAAGATCTGTAAAAGCATATTCCTGAACGGTATAGACCTCGTAGATCCTGTGTATAGGACTTATAGTTCAATATGATACTACCTATAACTTCCTATAACAACCTATAACTTCAAAGGACTTGCAATATCATGTATTATGTAATACAGTTATATCACAAATATAAAGACTATAGCGGTTACCGCTGGATGCACACAATCGCCTTGCACCGGCCAGAACACGGCCAGACGCGCCTCTCCGGGCATGCCCGGACTCACTGTTCCCGGGCACGCCCGAACCTCCCGGGCACGCCCGGTCTCGCCTTTCCAGGGCTCGCCCAGAGCGTCCGGGCATGCCCGCTATCGCCTTTCCAGGGCTCGCCCAGAGCGTCCGGGCATGCCCGCTATCGCCTTTCCAGGGCTCGCCCAGAGCGTCCGGGCATGCCCGCTATCGCCTTTCCAGGGCTCGCCCAGAGTGCCCGGGCACGCCCAGCCTCGACTTGCCAGGCCGCAGCCAAACACACCCGGGCAGGTCCAGACTCGCCTTTCCAAGGCTCGCCCTTGACACCCGGGCATGCCCGGTATAGCTTTTGCCGGGCAAACTTCCCGACATAAATGTGTATATATATTGCTGCCCGATAAACGGGCTTGGGAGAATACCTGAGCTGTTTTGTTTCAATAAAGCAACTCGGACGAATTCCGTCTTTGGTCGCGTCAATTCTTTCGACTCGCGTTGGAGCGCAGTTCCTTCATTGGTGACCTACCGACATGGATACGGCAGTGACGCTTAAACTGCCTACCTTCTGGGAGGCTCACGCGGCTGTTTGGTTCGCTCAGGCGGACTCTCAGTTCGCCCTGCGAGGCATCACCGCGGACGACACCCGCTTCCACCATGTTGTGGCGGCGCTCGGTTCCGCCACCGCGGCCCGCGCCTTGAGCCTCCTCGAGCACCCGCCGGCTGCTGACAAATACGACGCGCTGAAGACACTCCTCCTCAATGCTTTCGCCCTCTCACCGGCAGCATGCGCACGGCGCCTGCTCGCTCTGCCCGAGCTCGGCGACACGCGCCCGTCAGAGCGCATGGACTATATGCTCTCGTTGCTCGGTGAGCACTCTCCGGATTTTCTGTTCCGCGAGCTGTTCCTTCGCCAGCTGCCTCACCCGGTACGCCTCGCCCTGGCTGGCACGTTGATCACGGATTCCCGCGCCCTCGCCGGGGAAGCCGATAAGATCTCCTCGGCGGGCCAGCACATCGGCGCGGTTACCTGGAGCCCGCCACCGTCCGAGGCGACGCCCACGACGCCCGAGCGCCCTGCGCGGTTGGAGGCCGAACTGCCAGTGCAACTGGCGGCCGCCACGCCACACCGCCCGCTTCCGACACGACGGACGGGGCCTCCACCTGACCGGGCGTGGTGTTATTACCACGCCAGGTTCGGACACAAGGCTCGGATGTGCCGGCCCCCATGCACTTTCGGCAGGTCGGGAAACGGCCGAGCCGGCGTTCATTCCCAGCCATGAGCGCCGGCCACTCGGGCAACTTGCTGTTTATTCGGGACAAAGCGTCTGGGCGGCGTTTCCTGTGTGACACCGGCGCCCAACTGAGCGTCATACCCGCCTCCGAGCAGGACAGGCGGGATGCCGTTTGCGGCCCCTCTTTGGTCGCTGCTAATGGCTCGGCCATACGCACTTTCGGCCCACGCGTCGTCACCCTCTGCTTTGGCAGCCAGCGTTTTCAATGGACTTTTGTGACCGCCTGCGTCCCCATGGCTTTGCTGGGCACCGACTTCCTCTGCGCGCACGGGCTGCTGGTCGACGTCAAACGTCGTCGCCTTGTCAACGCCGAGACCTTCAGCTCCCTGGCGTGCACGATGAGCAGCTCCGCGCCGACCGAACTGGCGTGCGCCCTCCCGGCAGCGAACGAGTTCGCTCGCCTGCTCGCGGACTTCCCGGCCCTCACGCGGCCGACGTTTTCGGCCGTCGCGGTGCGGCACGGGATCGAGCACCACATACCCACTACGGGCCCGCCGGTCTACGCCAGGGCCCGCCGCCTCAACCCGGCCAAGCTCGCCGTGGCGAAGGCCGAGTTCGACGCGTTGGAGCACCTCGGCATCGTGCGGCGCTCCGATAGCGCGTGGGCCTCGCCACTGCACATCGTGCCAAAGCCGGGGGGTGGATGGCGCCCGTGTGGCGACTACCGCCGTCTCAACGACGCTACCACCCCCGACAGGTACCCGATCCCGCATATTCAGGACTTTTCCGCCCGTTTGGCGGGATGGGTCATCTTTTCGAAAATTGACCTGATACGGGGCTACCACCAGGTACCTGTCCGGGCGGCCGACGTCCCGAAGACGGCCGTCATCACGCCGTTCGGCCTGTTCGAATTTTTGCGGATGCCGTTTGGCCTCAAGAACGCGGCCCAGGCGTTCCAGCGCTTGATGGACGGCGTGCTGCGCGACCTGCCGTTTCTTTTCGTCTATCTGGACGATATCCTCGTCGCCAGCACGTCCCGCGCCGAGCACCTCCTCCACCTCCGAACACTGTTCGGTCGCCTCAGCGAGCATGGCTTAATTGTCAACCCGGTCAAATGCCACTTCGGCGCGACGACCGTTGACTTTTTGGGCCACCGCATCACCAAGACCGGGGCCATGCCGCTGCCGACCAAGGTCGAGGCCATCACCACGTTCCCGCGTCTCCGTTCCATCAAGGCCCTCCAAGAGTTCCTCGGCATGGTGAATTTTTATCACCGATTCGTGCCCTGCGCTGCTCAGCTCATGCGGCCCCTTTACGAGGCCCTCCGGGGCAAGCCGGCCAAGCATGACATTGTTTGGTCCGCGGCCATGGACGCGGCCTTCGCCAGCGCCAAACGGGCCCTCGCCGACGCAACGCTGCTGGCTCACCCAGTGCTCAACGCGCCCATTGCCCTCACTACGGACGCCTCCAACTACGCGGTGGGCGCCGTCCATGAGCAATGGGTGGACGGGGTTTGGCAGCCAGTCGCTTTTTTCAGCCGGCAACTCCGGCCGAACGAGTTAAACTACAGCACGTTCGACCGCGAGCTGCTCGGGCTATTCCTGGCCGTTCGCCATTTCCGACACCTCCTGGAGGGCCGCCCGTTCACGGCTTTCGTCGACCACAAGCCGTTGGTCTATGCAATGGCTAAGGTCACGGAGCCGTGGTCGGCCCGCCAGCAGCGCCACCTCTCCGCCGTGTCGGAGTTCACCACGGACATCCGGCACGTCGCCGGCAAAGACAACGCCGTGGCCGACTGTCTTTCTCGGGCCAGCGCGAACGCGGTCCACCTCGGCGTGGACTTCACGCTCATGGCGGCCGACCAGACCACCGACGCCTTGGTGCAGGCACTCCGTGCGGCGGACACGGGCCTCCGCCTGGCCAACATTCCCTTCGCGGGCACCGTCCTGCTCTGCGACGTCTCCCAGGGCCAGCCTCGCCCCATCGTGCCCGTTTCCTAGCAGCGCCGCATCTTCGCCTCCATCCACGGCCTTTCTCACCCGGGCCGGAAAGCTTCTCAGAAGCTGGTTTCAGTGCGTTTCGTCTGGCACGGCCTTCGACGAAACATCCGCGACTGGGCCAACGCCTGCACGGCCTGCCAGCGAGTCAAGGTCCACCGCCACACCCAGGCCCCGCTGGCACCTTTCGCCGTGCCTGAACGGCGTTTCGACCACGTCCACGTGGACCTGGTGGGTCCCCTGCCCCCCTCGCGGGGGTTCACCCACCTGCTCACCATGGTGGACAGGACCACCAGGTGGCCGGAGGCTGTGCCCCTCGCCTCCACCACCACCGCCGACGTGGCGCAGGCGTTCATCGCCACCTGGGTCGCGCGCTTCGGCGCACCAGCGGACATCTCGTCCGACCGCTGCCCACAGTTCACGTCTGAGCTTTGGGGCGCGGTCGCCCGTTCGTTGGGGGTCACGCTGCACCGCACCACGGCCTACCACCCCCAGGCCAACGGGTTGTGCGAGCGGTTTCACCGCTCCATGAAGGCCGCACTCATGGCCGGCCTTCAGGACGACGGTTGGGCCGACCGGCTGCCGTGGGTCCTTTTGGGCCTTCGCACGGCCCCCAAGGAAGACCTCCAGGCGTCCGCCGCCGAGCTCGTCTATGGCCAGCCGCTCCGCGTCCCGGGCGAATTCGTGCCCGACGCTACCAGTCCCTGGTCCGCCGCTCGCCAGCGCTCGGACCTCCAGGAGGCCGCCCGACGATTTGCCCCCGTGCCGAGGTCCCGCCACGGTGGCCCCCAGTCCTACGTCCCCCCGGCGCTTCGCACAGCGGAGTACATCTTTGTGCATCATGACGCGCACCGGGGGCCACTCCGGCCGCCGTACGACGGGCCCTTCCGGGTCCTGCGACGGGGCGACAAGTCTTTCATCGTCGACTTCGGCGGCCGGCCGGACCGGATTTCTGTGGACCGCCTCAAACCGGCGCACATGGACGTCGACCGACCACCACGGTTGGCCCTTCCTCCGCGGCGAGGCCGCCCCCCGTCCACAGTTCCCCCCGCTCGACCACCCACCACCACGTCGGACCCCTCCCCACGACCCTCCAGGGGTCGCTTCGGCCGGGTCATCCGGACCCCCCTTAAATTGACCCTGCCGGTGCAGGTCGATTCTGGAGGGGCGTGTGTAGCGGTTACCGCTGGATGCACACAATCGCCTTGCACCGGCCAGAACACGGCCAGACGCGCCTCTCCTGGGCATGCCCGGACTCACTGTTCCCGGGCACGCCCGAACCTCCCGGGCACGCCCGGTCTCGTCTTTCCCGGGCATGCCCGCTCTCGCCTTTCCAGGGCTCGCCCAGAGCATCCGGGCATGCCCGCTATCGCCTTTTCAGGGCTCGCCCAGAGCGTCCGGGCATGCCCGCTATCGCCTTTCCAGGGCTCGCCCAGAGCGTCCGGGCATGCCCGCTATCGCCTTTCCAGGGCTCGCCCAGAGCGCCCGGGCACGCCCAGCCTCGACTTGCCAGGCTGCAGCCAAACACGCCCGGGCAGGTCCAGACTCGCCTTTCCAAGGCTCGCCCTTGACACCCGGGCATGCCCGGTATAGCTTTTGCCGGGCAAACTTCCCGACATAAATGTGTATATATATTGCTGCCCGATAAACGGGCTTGGGAGAATACCTGAGCTGTTTTGTTTCAATAAAGCAACTCGGACGAATTCCGTCTTTGGTCGCGTCAATTCTTTCGACTCGCGTTGGAGCGCAGTTCCTTCAAGACAATGGTTTTCAATTACCTTTGTTTGTTGCTTTTCTATAATCCTGAGCACTATTTTGAGGCCTTTATTGGATTCCTTGACCCAGAAAACATAGGATTAGCATATTTAATTAAGTCTCTCGGTTGACTAGAAGCCGAGATCGCGCAAAATATGTATTTTATGGCGGCCATTTTGAAAAGCCAAAATGGCGGCCATGCAGGTGTCTGTGCAAATGCCAACATTGATTTTCAGATTCTCCATGCTCTGAATATTCCAAAAATGTACAGGTTTGCTAATCCCAAAATTTTGAAAGAAATTATATTTGTTAACACTAGGGCATGCCCGTACTATATATAAGCTAGGACGTGCCCGTACGTGGGTGCCCGTTCCTTGCCAAAAAAAAAAAAAAAAAAAAATTTGTGTAGGGGTGTGTGTGTGTAAACATCCTAGGGCGTGCCCGTACATGGGTGCAAAAAAACATGCGTGCAAACAACAACAACAAAAAAAAACTTTGAAACCACGTGGCAGTAACGACCACAGAACCCCCCCCCCCCTCTATTTACATGAATGGTTTGGTCCATTCGCAACGACCACAGAACCCCCCCCCTCTATTTACATGCAATGGTTTGGTCCATTCGCAACGCCAAAGCGAACGGCGAACGGCTAAATCGCCATAGCTCGGTAAGTACTTGTCCGATTAATTTCAAACCTTAAAAAGGCACATCCTCGGGTCCCCAGCAATATACCTGGCAAGTTTCAAGTATATCGGACCCGTGGTTGTCGAGAAACAGCGGTCACAGACAAACAAACAAACGTACAAACGTACAAACGTACAAACGTACAAACAAACACACAGAGATTACTGGAATTATAGATAGACTAGGGCATGCCCGTACTATATATAAGCTAGGACGTGCCCGTACGTGGGTGCCCGTTCCTTGCCAAAAAAAAAAAAAAAAAAAATTTGTGTAGGGGTGTGTGTGTGTAAACATCCTAGGGCGTGCCCGTACGTGGGTGCAAAAAAACATGCGTGCAAACAACAACAACAAAAAAAAACTTTGAAACCACGTGGCAGTAACGACCACAGAACCCCCCCCCCCCCCCTCTATTTACATGAATGGTTTGGTCCATTCGCAACGACCACAGAACCCCCCCCCTCTATTTACATGCAATGGTTTGGTCCAAAGCGAACGGCTTGCAGTGTTTGGTAAAGAAATCGCCATAGCTCGGTAACTACTTGTCCGATTAATTTCAAACCTTGAAAAGGCACATCCTCGGGTCCCCAGCAATATACCTGGCAAGTTTAAAGTATATCGGACCGGTAGTTGTCGAGAAACAGCGGTCACAGACAAACATACACACATACACACATACACACATACACACATACACACATACAAACACACATACACACAGAGATTAATGGAATTATAGATAGATAGTGAACCTGACTATCTTCATCACTGTCCTGAGTGTCATTTTCGCAAAGGTGTCTACGCAAATGTAAACATTAATTTTTGGATTCCTCATGCTCTGAATATTCCAAAAATGTATAGTTTTGCTAATCTACCAAAATTTTGAACGAAATTATATTTGTTAACAGAGTGAACCTGACTAGAGGTGTAAACTGCAATCTCTGCAAAAACTAGAAGCCATCTGAAAATGCAAAGCCGACATCCGTTTATATTCAAACGTCGGCTTCTTTCGTCTTCTTCCGTATGCTCAAAATAACAAAAACAGTTTAACAAAAAATACAAAATGAAAATTGATGATTTAATTAATGCAACCTTGACCTTTGAGATTTAGATCTAAAAAAAAAATCGGCTTCTAGCTTTTCATTGTTGAACCAATTCTGTGACGTAATATGCAAATTCTTAAAATTTCAAATCAATTGGATGAAAATTGACGATTTTATGCAACCTTGACCTTTGACCTTTTTATCTAAAAAAACAACAACAATCGACCCCTAGCTTTTGATCCGTGAACCAATTCAGTGACGCAATATGCAAATAATTAAAATTTCAGGTCAATCGGATGAAAATTGATGATTTTATGCAACCGTGACCTTTGACCTTTTGATCTAAAAAACAATCGGCATGTAGCTTTTGATTGGTGAACCAATTCAGTTACCAAATATGCAAATTCTTTCAATTTCAGGTCAATCGGGAAAAAATTGGCCATTTTATGCAACCTTGACCTTTGACCTTTTGATCTAAAAAAGCAACCAGCTTCTAGATTTTGATTGGTGAACTAATTCAGTGAACCGATATGCAAATTCTTTCAATTTTTTTTTTTTTTTTTTTTTTTTTTTTTTTGTATACAAGATCGAGGCTCGTGAAAGAGCGAACATTAATCACACAGAAAGACAAACCGACACATAAAACATATAACATAGGGAGCGGTAGACAAGATGGGGAGAGAGGGGGAAGGACACAAACACAACATTTGAGAGCAGGGACCGAGAGACATGGAGACATCGAGAGATCTGAGAGAGGGCGAGGGCTTTGGGGGGGGGGGGCGTGGGAAGGGGGCAGTGGGAGAGGTATAAAACATATGGACACTGCCAGGACTTCCAGGAAAGAAGTTGGAATTTCAAACAAGGTGGATCTGGGGTGAATTAGCGGGGGTAGAAAAGATCAAGGTTTTGGATGGGGGAAGATAAGAGATGGTGGTGAACAGCTGTTTTAAAGACCTGGAGGGAGGAGTGGGATTGAAGGGAGTGAGGGAGTTTGTTCCAGAGGCGGGAGAAAAGAGGAATGAAAGAGTGAAGGTGAGCGGAGAGCCGAGATTTCGGCAGTTTAACCATCAGAGGGTTGCTGGCAGATCTTGTGCGACCTGTAGGAATATTTGGGGGACAGAGCACAGAGAGAGCTGGGGGTGCAAGGCCGGAGAGGAGTCGGTAGAAGACAGAAAGACCACCTACCTGCCTGTGGTGAGTGAGTGAAAGGCCCTCAGAGATAGCTTCATCGCGGGAGATTCCAATAATTCTGAAAGCTTTGGTTTCAACAGCGTGAAGCCGAGCTAGGTGTGAGGCAGGAGCACCGGCCCATAGGGGAGAACAGTATTCCATTGAGCTGCGGATGAAAGCCTTGTATGTGGTGAGGAGCTCAGGTGTGCCGAGGAAGGACTTCACACGACGGAGGATGCCCAGTCGGCGACTGGCTTTGGAGGCCAGCTTGGAAATGTGGTTTTCCCAAGAAAGATCATGGCAGATAGTGAGACCCAAAATCTTGAGCGACAGAACTTCTTGGAGAGGATTGTTGAGAAAGTAGATGGGAGGGTTGTCCAGTCGATCTTTTCGGAGAGACATAGTAAGAGTGTGAGATTTGTCAGGATTGAAAGACATGTTCCACTTGTTTGACCAGTCTGTGATTTTGTCCAGGTCTTCAGAGAGTGAGGAGGCAGCAGACTGCCGATCTGAGGGAAGAGGAATGGAGCGGCAGAGAGTGGAGTCATCAGCAAAGAGATAGAGAGGATTTTCGAGAGAGTCAGAGAGATCATTGATGAAGACCAGAAAAAGCACGGGGCCCAGAACACTGCCTTGGGGAACTCCAGCCTGAACAGGAAGAGGAGATGAGAGAAACCCATTCAGGGCCACACGTTGACGACGACTAGAGAGGAAGTCCGCCAGCCATGCGTGGAGGTTTCCATGGATACCAAAGGAGGAGAGTTTGGTGAGCAGAGCGGGGTGCCAGACCGTGTCGAAGGCACGTGATATGTCGAGGGAGACAGCTCTAATTTCCTGTTTGGCATTGAGGACCTCCATCCATTGTTGAGACAGCAGAAGCAGCATGTCCAGAGTAGAGTGACCTGGTCTGAAACCAAATTGATGATCAGAGATCAAGCCATTGGAGAAGAGGAAAGATTTCATATCAGAAGCAATGATGGATTCCATGACTTTGCTGATAATTGGGAGAAGGCTGATTGGTCTGTAGTTGCTAGGATCTGTTTTTGCACCTTTTTTGTGCAAAGCGGTGATGTTGGCTGATTTCCAAGCAGATGGCAGTTGACCTTGAGCAAAAGAGAGGGTGAAGAGAACAGAGAGAGGGTGAGATAGAGCAGCAGAGCAGGATTTTAGGACCCGTGGGCTGATGCCGTCGGGTCCAGTTGCAGAATCAGAGTCGAGGGTTGACAGAAACTTTTCCACCTTGTCAGGAGGAAAGGACACGGAGTCCAGGAGCAGCAGGGTACGACTGGGTATGGTGGGTACAGAGAGGGATGGGTTTGGGACACAAGATTTAGAGGCAAACACAGAGTTGAGGCATTCAGCTTTTTCACGTGCGGAGTCAGCTGTGTAGCCGTTTGAGGTAAGGGAGGGGATGGAGGGGGAACAAACACCAGAAACGGATTTGACCAGACGCCACCAGGATTTGGAAGAGGGAGACAGATAAGAGAGTTCGGTCTTGAGAATGGAGAGATATTGTTTCCTGGCTCTCCTGAGGGTGGACACACACTTGTTTCGGGCTTTGTGAAAGGAAATGAGATTTCCTTCCGTTGGATTTGCTTTCCAGGAGACGAAGGCAAGTTGTTTCTGGGCAACAGCCTCACCACAAGATTCCGTGTACCATGGACGGGAGGAAGGGTATGACAACTGAAGACGAGATGGGATAAATCTGTGCATGAGAGAGAGCAATTTACTTTGGAAGAATTCCCAGGATGAGTTGATGTCAGAGGTGGTAGAGATGGGAGACCAGTCCAGATGATTGATGGCTGCTTGAAGACCGTGCCAGTTGGCCTGAGTGAAATGCCAGACTCGTCGACGCTGAGCAGGCTCCCTGAGGATGGTCAGAGAGATGTCCACTTTAACAAGGACATGATCAGATGATCCGATCGGAGCAGAAGAAGAGCAGCAGACATTTTCAGGGAAGTTAGTCATAACCAAGTCCAGAAGAGAAGATGTTCCGTTGACTGAGATCCGGGTCGGGAAATTGACAGATTGTGTCAGTCCCAGTGAGTCGCAGAAGTCCTTTGCTGAGGAGCCATGGCTGGTGAGAGAGGTACCCACACCCAGCCAACTGGCATGATGACAGTTGAAATCACCACATATGAGGAAGAGAGAGTTGGGATGAGTAGATAGAAGTTGGTCCATATCATCAGACAGCGAGATGTAGATGGAGTCATCACTGTTTGGTGGACGGTACAACACACATATGAACAAGAGGTGGGAGCGAAGGGGAAGCCATAGCCAGAGGTATTCCTGGGGGTGAGGTGGAGAGAGTGCAGTGCAGGGCGAGTGAGGAAGAGAGTTTTTGATAAAGATAGCAACCCCGCCTCCAGGACGAGGCTCAGGTCTATCATACCGGAGGAGGGAGTAGCCCGGGAGAGATACTATGGAATCAGAGACATCATAAAGGAGGAAAGTTTCTGTTAAGCAGATCACGTCTGGTTTGACAGAAGCAACCTGTATGGAGAGATCAGTTAAGTTTGAACGAAGGCCCCGGATGTTTGAGGTCCATACCGTTAATGAAGAGGAAGGGGGAGCATCAGATACAGAACAGGGGGGAGGAGGGGTAGGGTAAGATGTGGAAGAGGTGGAAGAGGTAGGGAGAGCTGTTGAAGGTGTGTCAGAGATTTCAGAATAGCTCGGAGAAAGGGAAGGATGGGGCGGACAAAAGGTTTGATGGTGATTGGGTGAGCCACAATGAGGTGTTATTTGAGGAGGGGGAAGAGCGAGGCAGAAGGTTGGGGGAGATGGAGGTGAGAGTTTGAAGGGGGAAGAAGCGGGGAGGACGCTTTGAGGAGGGGGAGTGAGAGGGGGGAAATTGAGAAGCAATGAGGGTGGGGAGATTTGAAGGGGAGGGGTGAGGGGGGAGTTTGGGAGGGAAGGGACAAGGGGAGGGATTTGAAAGGGATGGGATATGGGGGAGATTTGGAGGGGAGGGGTGAGGCAGGAGTCTAGGAGGGGAGGGGCGAGGGGGAGTCTTGGCGGGGAGGGGTGAGGGGGTAGTTTAGGAGGGAGGGGGCAAGGGGGGAGATTTGAAAGGGATGGGTGATGGGGAAGATTTGGAGGGGAGGGGTGATGGGGAAGATTTGGAGGGGAGGGGTTATGGGGAAGATTTGGAGGGGAGGGGTGAGATTGGATTTTTGAAAGTGTACGATTTATGGGAAACGAACATTTATTGCAAAATGAGTTTCTTGTGACCTTCGAGTTAAAAATACGTTTAAGGACGCTGGATGGAGGATGGAGTGCAGGAGAGTTTAGGGAATGTAGAAAAAAGGCACTATAGGAGATGGATATTTTTTTGGGGATGAATTGATTTGGTGAGCAAGTCGAAAGCAGCCTTTTAAAGAAGAAGAAGAAAAAGGTGTTATAAAATATGACGGAATACATAACTTGAGGGGAAAGTGTAAACATTGAAGGTTAATGAGTGAAAACTATCTGGGGAAATGGGGGAGAAACACGTGGTCGAAGAACGAACGAACGAATAAGAATGAATAAATGAATGAGAACAGAGAAGGAAATGTTTTTTTTTTTTTTTTTTTTTTTTTTTTTTGAGTTGAGATTTACACAAGGAAGTAGGCTATGGGTGAAAAGACTGGGAATACAGAGAACGAAAGTTATTGGATCACAACCGACGGACCACTGAGAGAAAAACAAAGCCTCAAGGTTGTACAGTGCACACTGTACAAGGCCTTGCTCGAGACACGGCAAACAGACGATCAATTTATGAAAGATAAACACCGAGAAACAACCAAAGTTGCACACAATAACTTCACACACCGAAAGATAAATACAGTTTCGACAAAATACAATTGTGAACAGACTTAACTTCGAAAAACGTGGAGACCGTGGAGACCGTGGAGCTTCGAAAATCCCTGCCGCCGTCTCCAAGATCTCGCGAGATCTCTCAATTTTAGGTCAATCAGATGAAAATTGGCGATTTTACGCAAACTTGACCTTTGGATCAAAAATAAATAAATCAGGTTCTACCTTTTGATCCGTGAACCAATTCAGTGATGCAATATGCAAATTCTTAAATTTTATGTCAATCGGATGAAAATTGATGATTTTATGCAACCTTGACCTTTGACCTTTTGATCTAAAAAAAAACAATCGCCTTGTAGCTTTTGATTGGTGAACCAATTCAGTTACCAAATATGCAAATTCTTTAAATTTCAGGTCAATCGGGAAAAAATTGGCGATTTTATGCAACCTTGACCTTTGACCTTTTGATCTAAAAAAAAACAATCGCCTTGTAGCTTTTGATTGGTGAACCAATTCAGTTACCAAATATGCAAATTCTTTAAATTTCAGGTCAATCGGGTAAAAATTGGATATTTTATGCAACCTTGACCTTTGACCTTTTGATCTAAAAAAACAACAACCAGCTTCTAGATTTTGATTGGTGAACTAATTCAGTCACCCAATATGCAAATTCTTAAAATTTCAGGTCAATCGGATGAAAGTTGATGATTTTATGTGATTCCGACCTTTGACCTTTTGACCAAGTTATTAATTTGTCTTCTCTATATTATCATAATAGAGATTTAGTGAAAATTTGATGACAAAACTGAAATGGTAAAAAAGTTATGGCACGGACAGACACACACACTCACAGACAGACTGACAGACAGACAGGCAGACACACAGAAGTGATTACAAAACCCGTCTCCTGCTGTGCAGGGGATGGGCTAACTACTTCATGGTGGTTAGGTTTATCATGGAGTATTTCCTCTTTGAAAGGAGCATGGAGAATATGGTAATCTTTTTTATCGGGCGGGCGATAGTCTACCACATGGTAATTCTATCTGAGGGTAGGATGGGGTGAGAGATCTCCATTACGAGAGAATATGTAACATAGCAAATGCATATTGGTAATTAATCCTGGGAGAAGGTTTACCATAGCTTTTTTTTAAGGTAGTTTTTCCCTTGTAAATTGGCTGTTTGAACCCCGGCCGAGTCGCACCGGATACTTTAAAAATGGTACGTGCCGCTTCCTCACTTGACACTCAGCACTTAGAGGATAGAGCATGGACAAGCAAGCATTTGATGGCAACCACAGCGCAGGCGTGAATTGGCCTAATGGTTACTCCTGCGTTGAAGTTCCCTTTGAGGGAAAGATATGTTTCAACCCTCAAACTGGTCGCAATTAGGCGGTGGCTGCCAAGGGACTCTTCATGCGCCAGCATACTGTCACAATTATTGGTCAAATACTACAAGGTCATATATGACGGTTACACCACCATTCCCTCAACAGACCTTGCAAAACTAGCGGGATGGAAAATGGCAGACATGGAGCCAAACAAAGACAGAAACACAAGCCAGATCAAGCTCCTTTCAAAAAAAATTGGCATCTGTTCATAATTAACATGCATTTTGAAGCTTTCGCGGGCAAGGCAGTTGAACTTGGGTCTATTGGCCAGACGGCCTTCACACGAGGGCGATTCGGGCAGGAATTTGCTCAGGGTGTCGGTGGTAATTGGTCGACTCGACCGGACGGGACACGCATTGATGCCTTCGTACTCCTACAGGCAAGAGTACTCAAAGGCAAGTGAAAAGACCTCCAGGTTGCTATCCTGCCAGCCCCTAAAGACAAATGCCTTTCTTGCTTTCTTAATTGAAAATTGAGAAACCAAGAAAATCTGGCGGTTCCTCAGTTTCCATGTGATCGGCAATTTTGTTTTTATGGCTGCTGTGAAAGAAAGAGTTCATAAAAGTTTCAAGTAAAGCTGGAAAGCATACCCGTGGTTTATTGAAGTCCAACTCAGTGCCATTCAAAAATCGCTTCATTGTGTGCACAGCTTGTCTCCGACAGCGCGAAGGTCTGTGTGTTCGTTAGTCACTACTTTGCACTCCGTACATGGTTTTATTCTGCTGGGAGGCACGCCCCACCTTTTTTTCCCAGGGTATCTTGCAAGAAGGCCCCGCCCCAGGGACCTTTGCCATGGTTCCGTTTTTATCGAAGCATCGCTTTTTCCAAACCCAGTTTCTAATGCTCTGCTGAGAGAAAACTAAGTCACTTTGTCGGAGATTTCACAGATAGGTCACAGATTCCTCAGAATCTTGGCTCTTTCAGTTTGAGCGGCAGGCCTGCCTAACCGGTTCGTGAAAGGCTTCGGCCAAAAACATTCTTCGCCTCTCCCCGCAAGAAGATGCGATTTGTTTGGGGCCCAAAAAGAGGTAGTTGTAGTTCCGGAGGAAACCCATTTGGAAACGAACAATGTGGCAATTGAAGCAATAGCCGAATACAACTGTATTGCACCACTTTTTCACGGAAAATGATCCTCTCGAACCCAAACATTGGTGTACAAGGGGTGAGCAGCAGACCTATATATATTTTTTGTATGAGGTTTAAATTTGAAAACTATCCTGATATGCCACGGGCTTATGGGATTTTTGCCATGTCTCGTTTTAGGCCGGATATATAGGGTGAAAGTGATGAAGTAGGTCGACTACATATTCCAGAGATCAAACACCCTCGCTTCTGAGCGGTCCAGTCAGGATTTGGTTTCCGATCCAACTTTATGTGTTGGTTCCCCTTCGTATTCGAAGAAAACCGTTCACATGAAACATGTGGGCCACCTGGTCAATTTGTTTAGGGCAGAAAGCGCTACCCAGACTGCAAGCACACTCTGAGATAGCAAGTGGTGAAAACTGGGGACTGGTGTTAAAGAACCACCAAGAAGGTGAAATCGACCATTTGCTACCGAAAGTCTGAGCAGAAACTTGTACTTGGTTCAGCGTTCCAGCGATAACTATAACCTACTGTTTGAGAAGGACAACGAGGGATCTTTAATGTCTACCAACTATTGGTAGAAGGAACGCCCAATTTAAAGGTTTCCAGTGGCACCATGATGATAGCTTGTAGCTGGGCTGAGATTCAAACCCAGGACAGATAGCTCAGAGATGATAGTGTGCATATCTACGGGCTATCCTGCCGGCCTATATACGTGAGTATACTTATATATATATATACACATTACATGACCAAAAGTATGTGGACACCCGAACATCACACATCTCATTCCAAAATCATGGGCATTAATATGGAGTTGGTCCTCCCCCTTTGCTGCTATAACAGCCTCCACTCTTCTGGGAAGGCTTTCCACTAGATGTTGGAACATTGCTGCGGGGATTTGCTTCCATTTAGCCACAAGAGCATTAATGAGGTCGGGCACTGATGTTGGGTGATTAGGCCTGGCTCGCAGTCAGGGTTCCAATTCATCCCAAAGGTGTTCGATGGGGTTGAGGTCAGGGCTCTGTGTAGGCCAGTCAAGTTCTTCCACACCGATCTCGACAAACCATTTCTGTACGGACCTCGCTTTGTGCACGGGGGCATTATCATGCTGAAACAGGAAAGGGCCTTCCCCAAAACTGTTACCACAAAGTTGGAAGCACACAATCGTCTAGAATGTCTTTGTATGCTGTAGAGTTAAGATTTCCCTTCACTGGAACCAACGGGCCTATCCCGAACCATGAAAAACAGATGTATAAATGCTTGTCCCAAGAATGTGTCCAAAAATGGCAATTTGGTGGCCATTTTGTTTATGCTAATTAGAAGGTCAAAAACTCAAAATTCGGCTTGGTAACTGGGTTAATCGAATTCAGCATACCCTAATTATGTTAAGAAGTGAGGTTCCCAACTTTTACCCAAAAATGCACCGAGAAGCTTATGCATGTCCTTTTTCCATAAATCCGTCTAGTCTATTGTTTAAAAGATTGCTTTACACAGGTTTATCATAACACTTCCATGTTCAGGCCTCAAGTGACTATGTTGCTCATACACTGCCGCAGTTGAGTAATAGGTATTATGAAGATCATATGTCATATGCAGGATCATATGCAGGCTGTGTATTCCATTGGTTCGTTTCTCCCCGACCTCTAATCCTCCCCGTCTCGCTATGATCTGTGCTGTTGCTATTTTAAACTTTAATCTAGAAATGTGTCACGAAGATTGGCATGGTACGATCCGTCTGTTGCTTTTTAACTTCATAACGTCGAGGTACTTCAGCTAGTGTTAAAATAAATGAAGAGTTGGAAAATTAAATAACCCCTTCACTTATGGCTTATCTCCATTTTGATGCAGCCCTTTTTATTTGATCTTTCTAAATTTCTTCTTTTCTGCACCGCTCAATTGCAAAGGCAAACCTTCCCTATCTATATCTTCTCAAGGGGATGGCAGGGTGGCCAGGAGGTACTCACGCTTGTCTTTTAGTTATGTAACCTGGGTTTGAATCCCACCCCAGCCATAAACTATCATCCAGGTGTTTTACAGGCAGGGCGATTCATCAGTGTGTGTGCCGCCCCTCGGGTGGACGTTAAGCCTGGTGTTCCATCTGCTAGTATTAGTTGGTGATTGTTAAAGATCTCACTGTGTCCTTCGCCAGAGTAGGCGAGCTATTGCCGGCATGAATGAATGAATGATCGTTTTAAGGCCATTTTCCCCGCTCGAGCAGGAGTTAAAAATTGCGGGCACCATGACAATCACGGTTCCCTGTTTGAGGCAATGTTTTTATGGCCGGATGCCCTTCCTGATGCCAACCCTTGGTCGCCTCTTACGATGTGCAGGGATACGGTGTACCTATTCTAAATCGGGGTACACACCGTGATCATTCATCCCAGCAAGCTGGTTCTCAATTTGCCGACCTCGGAAGGATGACAGGCTGAGTCAACCCCCCTGGTGTTAATTCAGCGATCGACCAGGATTCGAACCCAGGATCCTAGGATCCAAAGCCGGCACCCTAACCGCTAAGCCAACACCAGTCATCCTGGTCAAATTACAAATTCCTGTCCGACTAACTTCTGGGAAGGCAAACCATCTAGTGTCATCTTTGCAAAGCTGCCAGGGACCTGCATTCAGGCAGACCACACAATCAATCAATCAATCAATATTCCCAAGCTCTTTCTCTTTTTTCATTCACAATTGTTATCTTTTCTAATTCTCCACTTTCTCGATGTTGATGGTGTGCGCATCTGGCGTGGATGGTGTACCTCCATTAATTACACTTTATTTTCTCTGCGGTTTCTGCGATATGTTTTATGGTTAAATCAATCCTGTCTGATTGCATGCTTATTCCGACGTGCCTTTTTCTTCTCTCAATGTTGGCATCGTTGTTATACACTTGGGGTGTGTTCCATTAGCAAGCGGCTCGCTTTCCAAGCCTGTGATCTGTATCAACCGCTTTGCAAGCCGTTTGCCTGTCGGCTCGGCAAATGGAAAAAGCGATTAAGAGGTTCTTCATTCTGTTAGCAAAAATGGCCATCGTAGTCCGATTTAAAATGACACTACAACCAATGAAATGTTCAGAGGCATTCCCATGTGTTACGTGTTACCTCCCCAAACTCCAGTTACAGTGCCCCTCAGGGTCTCGAGAGGGAACGCGGCAGAAAGATTTGTTATTTTGAGTGTTCTAATAAACCACCAATGCAATTGTGGAGAACAAAACAAGTAATTGTATTAATAACACTCACATACACAATAATAACACTCTTAAAGAGAGTACCATGAAAATATCACTTGCATCAAATGAACAATACTTATGATGGTACCATCATTCCCCAATGCTCTCAAAGCAATAAACTCACGGTACGCCAAACGTGAGTGGGATGTAACAGTCCCCAAAGTCCGTGCACAAATCCCCACATGGGGTGAAGTTCGAAGTCGTACAGAACAGCAAGAACAGGCAGGTATCGGCGCGGCAGCGGATGAGGAGTTATGAGGTGAGAGGTCGATATGGGACTTGAGCCGATATGGAAACCAACGGTGATCCACACAATGATGTCGATATGGGAATCCCAATGACAAAACACGAAGCACCAGGCAGACGGCCTCCTCGAGGAAAAATGGCGAATCGGCCTGTAATGGAGGCGCTTGCTTTCCCGCCAATAATAGCTCACGCTTGGTAATAAAACCTGAGACCCAGGTTTAATTGCAATCGCAATATAGGACGATGTCATGGGCAATCCCTTTCACGGGAAGCCTCAACTCATTCACGACCAATATCAAAAAAAAGTCCGCTCACAGCCTCGATGCGACTCACGGCTGTCTCTCTCATGGCCGTGTCCTCTCACTGCCGATGTCCTCCTCTCTCCTCTTCCGGTTTCTTTGCCGCGTTTTCCTTTTTCCTTCACAAACATTTATTTTTTACCTTTTACTAAAGTCATCTCCATTTCACACAGAAATGTTACCAACAACATTACCTAAAACTAAAAATCCTACAAGTATATAATAACACCAAAGGCGAAAGTGACGAATCCGTAACACCTCCACCCTAACTCTAACCTTCAAGCCCTCAAGGAAGAAAGTTTGAACACGGTGAAAACTTTCTTTCCATTCAAAAAGTATCTTCAAAAACCAAAAGTAATATTCACACCCATAAAACTACAAATCAAAACTATGGCTGATCAAGTTCCATAAGCTACAAAAATTCCAAACAATGCACAGTAATCCTCAAAGTTAATTCACTCTGGATAAAGCATCTGTGACGACATTGTCTCTGCCCTTTACATGCCTAATTATTTCCAAGTTCAACTCTTGCAAAGACAAGCTCCATCTCATCAACCTCTGATTTTTATTTTTCATTTTTTAAATGAAGCTTAAGGGGTTTTGGTCAGTGAAAACCTTTCACCTTTACAGGGTTCATCCGGTAGGGGTGTTGTTCCATGGGAGTGGCCTCCCCCACATCAATATCATGACATACCAGATTGGTACGACCAGATACATCTCTGCACAAATGCGCAAACTCAGAAATTAGGTGGGATAATTGTCCTTGTTGTTCCCTCGGCAAATTACCTAATTTCTGGTCTAGGTTCCTTAACACTTCGGTGTTCGTCAATCTGGGGCAAGCCTGGTCATCAATGCTATCGAACTTCACACTGGCCTCAATCTCTGGATTCTCTTGCACACCGACTACAGGTACGACAGGTGAGACAGGAGCCATTTTTTTCACAGGCTTCCTCTCATAATATTTATTGAGTCGGTTCACGTGACACTGCTGCCGCTTTTTCCGTCAGTTTGGAGTTGTCACCACATAATCCGTTTCATTGACCCTCCTTTTGATGGCATCGGGACCAAAATACCTCGCCTGTAGCGGATGACCTGGAACTGGAAGCAACACGAGCACTCGGTCCTCAGGACTGAAGTTTCTCATCTGAGAAGTCTTGTCTCACCTTCATTTTGTCCAGTGCTGTTTTCAACTTTCCTCTCGCTACTTCACAGACCTTAGCCAATCTGTGCCTAACAGTTGTCACATACTCAAACACAGCTGACTGAGACTCCTCCTTTAGCCACTGTTCCTCCACCAGTTTCAAAGGTCCTCGAACTGCATGTCCAAACACGAGTTCAAAAGGACTAAATCCCAATGACTCCTGAACAGACTCCCTCGTAGCAAACAGCAATAAGGGTATTCCCTCATCCCAATCCTTGTCACATTCAAAGCAGTAAGTTCTGATCATATTCTTTAATGTCTGGTGAAACCTTTCCAAGGCTCCTTGGCTCTCGGGATGGCAAGTACTTGACCTCACTTGCTTCACTCCCAAAAGGTGTACCACTTGCTAAAAAAGCTTTGACATGAAGTTGGAACCCTGATAAGACTGGATGACCTCAGGTAGGCCAACCAGGGTGAAAAATTTAATCAAGGCCTTCGCAATAACAGTCGCAGTAATTTTCCTAAGAGGCACCACTTCTGGGAACCTAGTGGAAGCACACATGATGGTCAGCATATACTGATGTCCAGCCTTAGTTTTAGGTAAAGGACCAACACATTCAATAATGACCGGGCTGAATGGTTCTTCAAAAGCTGGAATCGGTTTTAAAGGCGCTGAAGGAATTTTCTGATTAGGTTTGCCCACAAGCTGACAAGAATGACAAGATTTACAGAATTCCGCCACATCACGTCGCAATCCTGGCCAGAAAAAACGTGCCAGAATTCTTACACACGTCTTGTTCACTCCAAGGTGCCCGGCCAAAGGTGTCTCATGTGCTAACCTCAATATCTCCTTCCGGTACCGTTGTGGCACCACAATTCGGTAATGGACTTTCCACTCGTCATTCGCTGGTACCTCAGGTGGTCTCCATTTTCTCAAAAGTATTTCCCCTTTCATGAAGTTACTAACAGGTACCTTTATAGCCTCTTCCTCTATAATGGCTTTACCAATCAGACTCCAGAGTTCAGAATCTCTGTGTTGCTCTTCAACAAGTCTCTTTCAGACAAGAACCATTTGTTCAGCCTCGTTCCCAGATGTCTCCGACAGACACTCCATTTTATCCTTTGGTCCAGATGAAACCTTATCATTATGTTCCTTGGTGTCGCTCCCTTTCCTACCGTGTCTCCCAGACCTTTCCTCCTATATATCTTTGGAACCCCAATCCACATCACCTTCCTTCTCATTCTCTTCAGAGTGCTTCCTATCCATAGCACGAGTCACTGCACGTGATGGAAAGATACCCAGAATTTCCTGCTCTAACTGCCAAGCTGCCAAGCGCTGGTACAGGTCTTCTGGGCGTTCTGGGCATCTAACTGCCAAGCTGCCAAGTGCTGGTACAGGTCTCCTAAACGGACATCAGACAAATCTAGGAAATGTGCGCCGGTCGACTGAAAACCGAAATGCAGGCGGATGACTTGCCATATATGATCTAAGGAGATAGAATGATGGACGATCATGTTGTGTGCAATGACAGGGCAATAATTGGCTATTTGACCAAGCATCATCTCCAACGCGTTGACGTTTAGCTGAGCTGTGTGGCAATTGCCTTGAATAATATCTTCACCATCATCGGTGAAGCCCTGGAGAGGTGTTGTCCTCGTTTTCTTGAGCCATTGTGAGCCAGTCACAAGAAATGGGGTGAAAATCGGGGCTAGCGATACCATGTAATCAGTAGCAGACTGGGTCTTAAAATCGGCCCAGGCATCCTTCACCTAGGTCGGCCCATTATTCATTTATATGTTGCCTATCTGAGAAAACAGACAAAATGCTTGAAAAAAAAAACTAAATAAAATCCACTAAAAATTAAATTTAATTTCAGTAACACAAGCACATGTCATGTCCAAGAGAGTAGGTGCCTGCGCAGTTCGCTGCTTCTGGCAGCCACACCATCAATGATATCCTTAGTGTCAAGTTTGGCCAGGATCCCTTTTTCCACAGACATCAACATGAACGCCTCAAGATGTGCTTGTGTCATTGTACTTCGCAGACGGCTTTTGGTTCTCTTCAAAGCAGAGAAAGACCGTTCACATGCCACTTGTGACACAGGCAGCGTTAGCAGCAGCTTGTAGGCAAGCCCAATGCTCTTGTAGGCATCAGTGAAGAGGTTCAACTTGACGAGCACCTTGTAGCAGCAGAGAGGACAGGCTTTACATGACTTACATGTACTTGACAGTCTTCCTGTCCTGTTCAGACTCACGGTCCTCCTGCACTGTATAAGCATCTGCTACTGATTGTTTCAGTGTTGACCATTGTTCTCCAAGGCTTCGCAGTTCTTTTCGTAGTTGTTCCGCAGTGACACCATCATCAAATCTCAGCAAATGTTTATGCAGCTCTTCCATAGCTCCCGATGGCACTTGATCAAAGTTCCTTGGGTGAAGAAGTGAGAGATCAGCATACAATGTTGATGTTGCTGATCTGTCAAACCGCTGCTCAATGCTGCTCACAATAGTGTCCACTATTCGGTTGTACACTTCAATGCGATGCTTCTTTACTGGGTCAGAAGCTGATATAGCCTCATCTATGGACAGTTCGCCATCAATGCGTTTGTGCCGTCTTTGCCGTTTTATAGGAAGGGACTCTTCCATAACATCCATTTCATCCAGCTGGTCATTAGCCCATTGAACAAACTTTGCAGCTGCATCATGACAAGCTTGGAAGTCATCCCGTAGCATCTGCATATTCTCTAGCAATTCATCCACCATCCGGTGCACAGTCAGCAGATCCAGTTGCACAGTTTGTAGATACTTGGAGAGCGCTGTAGTGCGGGAGAATACTTGCCGATATACTTGTGCAGTCAGAATTGTTTCAAACTTCAGGAGACTGTGAATGTATCCCTTTACCTTGGCCTTAACAGCTGCTTGGATCTGATCAGCAACTAGTATGGCATTAAGAGTGGTGATAACTTCCATGAAAAGCACTCCAGTTGGGTTGTTGAATGAACCAAAAACCCTCTTCAAGGCGGCATCCTTTGACCACCATCTAGTTTCTCCGATAGTTCCCATTCGTTTCACAGTAGTGGAGTGTCGACTCCAGATGTTCATTCGCTGATAAGATTCCCGAAAGAATACTGCAATGTCATTCAGTAGTGAGAACAGTGATGCGCTAGTCACCACAACACTTCGGTAGCTTCGGTCACAACGAGATTTAACGCATGTGCGTGGCACCAAACATGGATCTGCATTGGAGCTTCCTTTGATAGCAGAGTACTGAAGCCTTTGTAGCGCCCCTGCATGTTTGCTGCACCATCAGTTGAGTTTCCAACACAGTTTTTGAGGTCAAGATTCAGTCTTCAGACTAACAAGACTTCAGATAACTAACAAGACTTAAGGTAACTAGCAAGACTTCAGAAACAAGTCGCACAAAAGCTTCGCCAGTAGATTCTTCACATTTCACCACACTCACTAATCTTTCTTGGATAGTGCCAGTGCTATCAACATATCTAGGAACAACAGAGCACTGGTCTTGTGTTGAGATGTCTTGAGTGGTATCAATTTCCACAGCAAACATGTCTGTTACTTGTTCAGAAATCCACTGACGTATCTTATCCCAGATAACTGTGATAACAGAATTCCCTGTAGTTTTAGACAGCAAAGTTACCAAGGAGCCTCGACCTCGTGAACTCTTTGCCTTCTCATGTTGCTTCTTGCTGTTCTGGACAACGTGAGAGAGATGATCGGCTGTGCAGGAATCATACTTCCAAAGTAGTTTTACAACTTCCAGAAATGTACCATGGTCGATCTCCTCATTGTCAAGTGTGTATGCTGCTTCTTCATTACTTCCTCTGTAGCTCAGTCCCCTTTTACCAATGAGTTTGACCACATCCACAACTCTTTCCATCACTTGTCGTCTCTTTCTAACTTCATCATGATGGCTACGTGCGAGCAGGTGAGAAACGCTGGACTGTTGTCGATCTACCAGGTATGCTGTAGAGCATCTCAAATGAAAAGAAGAGCGTTCATGTTCTTCAACACGTGTATGTACATGTCGCCAGTCAGTCATTCCCTCGATGAACGTGGACCAGTCTGACGTGCTGGAAAACGCCAAGCACACTGAACAGTGAAGAGAATTATTGCCCTTGTTGTATGACAACCACCATCTGTTTGTACCATCTTTTCGCAGGAAACACCTCTTGACCACTCGGTTGTCAGTTTTTTGATTAGGGTGGTAATTCCAAAACAGCAAACAATCTTCATCACTACATGGTTTCTTAAAGTAGTTAATCGAGGGGTATACCTCCTCTGCAAGTGGAGCAGCTGCAGCAGGTACATCTCTCTCAGCTGACCGCACCTGTTCGTGTTCACCAATTTGCACTAATTCTGCCGATTCAGCTGCCAATTGATCATCTACCAATTCAGCTGCTGATGGTCCAGCTACCGATTCAGTATCCTTATCCCCGTGTTCACTGACTTCACCAGGCCCAGTATTAGTACTCTTGAACAGATCCAAAAGGTTTCTGCACTTTGAAGCACTATCTGACAGTTTCTTTTTCTTTCGATCACGCTCCTTCTCAGCACCTCCTTTTCTTCTCTTCTGGTTTGCTTTATCCATTGTTGGTTACAGATGCAGATGCTGGAAAAAAATTTTTTTTTTTTAGCATCGTAAGTCAGTTGCGTTTGCGACATTGTTATCAATACTAGATCAGTAGTCAGTCGACCTATCTAAACTTACTAGGCCCCTATATTCTAGACTCGCTACTCGCGAGTTACAAACTTACAAGCCTCAAGGTATCTAGATCTATTTGTAATTTGGTTGATGGCAGCACTGTGTCCTGCCTACTACGGCCTTGGCCTCGGCTATTTTCCAACCACTCTTGTGTTATAAACTTATAAGAATAGATCTACAATAGTGACAATAGTCAAAGATCTAGAACAAGATGTGCCAGATTAACTGACAATAACTGTAGTTCTGTCCTTACCTTGTGCTGGGCTAATGTCATTATGTTACATTGCAACTCTGCATCTCAGCCATCTCTTGTAACAGAATGCAATTCTTTTAACAATCGCCGACGGGTACGCCGGTACATAGATCTAGACGGCAAGGCCTGTTTCCTCACGTCACTTTTCCTTATGTACCACAACATACAGTGGCGCCAACAAGTAGGCTATAGCTATAGCTTCCACTGCTCAATCTTACTATAATTCACCAAATGTCCGTCTGTCTGTCTGTCCGTTCCAAGGTACTGCAAAAACTGCTGAACCGATCGCAACGATATTTTGGGTCGGGTGGTCGGGTGGGTAATCCTGGGATCTCCAGGAGTAAAATAGGGTATATTGTTTTTCCAATTTCAACTTTTATCTCTAGCATTCTCAGGTTTGGACTCCCACATAACGTTATTTTCCCGGGTGCCACACAAACGGCTGCACCGATCGCTGCATGGCTGCACCGATCGCTGCACAGCTGCACCGATCGGACTCGGTGACCTCGGACAAAGACCTTTTATAAGGACATGGGTTGAATCCCTGCTTGAGAGAATGCCAACCCCCTCCCCACCATCACGGCCGTCTCTCCAACTCACAATCCCACGAGATATGTGGAAAGGACGACCCAAAACCAATTATCTTCTTTTTGATTCGTATATAAACATCACTAAAAGTAAATAATGACCTCAACCAAAGTTCAAATGACGTGAGTTTAATCTCTACATGAGAGAATTCCACATAGCTATTTGGGCGGTGTATACGCTAACACGGTGTAATGGAGATTTTGTTTCCAGTTTTCGAAAGAATTAATCGTCTCTGATTTAGTAAGGCACGATTGTTTCGGAGCCCGATGTGAGTTTGCCATCGTCGTAAATGTAGATACAAACGTTACTCGCAGAAACCATGTCGACGGCTGTGTTACTCAGGTCGTAAGAGCCTGGGTGGTCCGTCACAATTTGTGAAGTAGACGAAGCACGAGGCCTTCGGCTGCAACACGTTTCGTCGGCTGAAAGGCTGGAACGTAGGGTCGAAATCGCTGCCACCACGCCAATTAGCTGAGATAGACCTTATCGTGTTCTCACTCCATCGGATCACAAACAGCACGCCGTTTCTGTGAATAGATCGAGCTTTATTGGGAGCTCACGCAAAGCACATCAAGCTCAAGGAAATCAAAGAGCGAAAAGGAAGATCATCAATGCGACAAAAAGGCACTGCCGATCATGCGCGGGACGGCGCCAGACGACATCACATCCTATGTACTAAACCAACAATAACCAATACTGGCGCTAGTTGTAAAAAACTTGATGTTGAAAACATTCTCAACCATTTCTCGGACATGCATTTGCCAATATTGTTCAAACTTGGCACACGGATAAAGAATGATAGCTTAAACATGCAAGGCATTTGTTTTCAAGATCAGATCCAAGATGGCTGACTGGCGGCCATTTTGTTACTTCAAAGTGTCCCCAAACATTTATTGGACATGCCTGGACCGATTTTGTTCAAATTTGGCACAAAGACAATAAATACATGAGAGTATACATATGCAGAAGATTTTGTTTTGTTATCAGACCAAAGATTTTATCTGACTGGCGGCCTTTAACTCCATACAGCAGAATTAGTTAAACCACGGGGGCTATGACATTTTATGTATTTTTCTCCTTGTTGAAACGTGCATTTTCACACTTAATTTTTTACTTTTCGTCCGAATTCTTCAAGATTTACAAATGTGCAAAACCCCTCCCTAAAATGCACAGTGTAAGGGTCAATAGATAAGCTTGGTAGGGAGCTCCTCCTTCTGACTCCCTCCCATTTATTTATCTTTCTTTCCCTCTTCCTCATACCCTGTAGCCGCTGCCAACACAATAAATTCGTTTGGGGGAACTTGTCACAACAGGATCGAGTAAAAGTGAAAATCCTGCTCGGACAGCATTTGTTTGTTGTATACAACAACAACAACAACATGCATTTTAAGGCCATTATCCCTGCTAGAGCGGGGGTTAGCCTTGCGGTCCCCATGACAATCTTCTCCATTTTGCCCTATTTTCTGCATCTCTCCTTGTTAACCCCCTTGCCTGCATTTCTTCTTCCACCATCTTTAGCCAAGACTTTCTCGGTCTTCCCTGTCCTCTACTTCCTTCCACATTCATTTCAATCACTCTGCTCAACCAGTTACTTTCATCCTTCCTCAACACATGACCAAACCATCTCAACCTGTTCTTCTTCACAGCATCAATCACAGGCTATATTCCCATCATCTTTCGCAATTCATCATTTGTCTTCCTCTCTCTCAACGATACTCCGCACATCCACCGAACCATTCGCATTTCCACCCTTTCCAGCCTTCGTTGCTGCTCTACATTTATGACCCATGTCTCGCTCCCATAAATCATAACACTTCTTACACATGCAGCATGCACCTTTCCCTTCAGCTTCAACGACACTCCCCTCCTCATCAGCACACCACTCAGTTCCCGAAAAACTTCTTCCATGCACATCTCAATCTAGCAACCGTTGCCGAGTCTGATCCACCTTCTCCATTCAGCATGTCTCCAAGGTAGCAAAATGTTTTCACACCTTCCAGCTTCACGCCGTCTCCAAGATCCAACTCAACATTTCCTCCATCTGCAGCTCCCTCTGTGCACACCTTACATTTGAATGTAGCTGCCACACTGGTTAATGACCCTCTCAGACCACTACATTTTTGATTATCCCACTCAGCGCACATTGTACATTGAATGGAGTTCACTCCGACACCCTTCCTGCACACAGCACATGGCCACTTCCCAGTTCTTTCCACCTCACCACATGCTTTACCACTTGCCATCACCTTCGTCTTTCCTCTATTCACCTTCAGACCTTTTGTCTCCATACATTCCTTCCACTTCTTCATCTTTTCCTTCAGTCCATCCATACTTTCCGCAATCAACACCAGATTATCTGCATACAACAACTCCCACGGTAAACCCTCCTCTACGTTCCGAGCCAGCACCTCCATCACAGCTACAAATAGTAGTGGACTTAGTACCGACCCCTGATGCACTCCCACCTTCACCTCAAACGCACCACTGTTCCCGTCCTTCGTCCTTACAGCCGTGCGCGCTCTTTTGTACATTGCCATCACTACTCTGATCAACCATTCCTCCACTTCTAACTTCCTCAATGCCCATGTCAATACTTCGCGTGGAACCCTATCGAATGCTTTGCCCAGATCAACAAACCCAAGAAACAACTTCTTCCTCTTCTCCATGTACTTCTCCTGCAACTGCCTCACAATAAAGAGCACGTCTGTCGTTCCTCTTCCTGGCATAAATCGAAACTGCATTTCGTCGATCTTCACCTTCTTCCTTATCCTCCTCTCCAACACCCTTTCCAATACCTTCATTCCATGCTCCAATAACTTTATCGCTCGGTGCGAGCCACACTCCAGAGGGTCACCTTTTCCCTTATATAGAGGGACGAGGGTACTCAGTTCCCAATCCACTGGAATGCGGCCTTCTTTCGCCACCAGATTACAGATCTCTGTCATTCTCTTCACACCCCAACTTCCTGTTGCCTTCAACATATCTCCCACAACTCCCGTCGGCCCTCCCGCTTTTCTACTCTTCATTGCTTTTATCCCTTCCTCAACTTCCTTCTCGGTTATCTTCTCTGCCGGTCCTAAAACTGGGTTACTCTCTATGTTGCCATCCCATTCATTCTCTGTATTCAACAGCATTTCCATATATCTTTTCCATCTTCCTTTAATTCCATCTGGTTCCACAACGATTTGTCCCACTTCATCCTTCAAGCAACTCACCCCCATCACATCACACCTCTCTTTCGCTATCTGCTTTGCCATCCTGAATACCGCTCTCTGACCCTCTTCCGAATCCAAGCGTTCTCCGAACATTTTCCTACATGCCTCCTGCGCCTTTGCTACCTCTTTCTTTGCAGCCTTCTTGGCTGCCTTATAACTTTCATGCTCTGCTTTTTCTGCTCCCGTACCCTTCGCCTTCTGCCACTCCTTGAACTTCTTCCTCTTCTCATCAAGCCTCTTTCCAACTTCATCATCCCACCACCATGTTTCCGAGTGCCTCGGTGGTCCTTTTGTCCATCAACATACCTCACCAACAGCTCCCAACAGACTATCTTTCATTGACATCCAACCACGTTCAAGCTCAACCACATCATCCTCTACCCTAATCAGCCTCTCTTTTAATGCCTCCCTTACTGTCACCTCTTTCAACCTTCACACCTTCATTCTTGGTTGGTACTTCACCCGCCGAGCTCTCCTCGCACCTTTCACCCTTATGTCGCAGACAACCAAGTGGTGCTGTGAAACAGCCTCCTCCCCCGGGATCACCTTTGTGTCCCGGAGGTGCCCCCTATCTCGCCTACGCACCATCAGGTAGTCAACGGTTGTCGTCGACCCACCTGACGTGTATGTAACAAGCTTATTATCCTCTTTCTGGAACTGAGTATTACAAATCAACAAATCAGCCCCATCAGCAAACTCCAAAATCCTTTCACGTTCTTCATTTCTCACACCATATCCGTAACCCCTATGAACTCCCTAAAAACCGTCCATACTCCTTCCCACATGTCCATTTAGGTCTCCTCCTACCACAACTTCCTCATCTTTCACGTTTTCCATGAGCTTCTCTATCGCACACCAGAACTTGTCCTTCTCTTCATCGCTCCGACCAACCTGCGGAGCATATCCCGAGATGACGTTCACCAAGAGCTTTCCAATCATCATTTCCACCATCATCAACCTATCACTCACTCTAGTCACACTCACCACACTGTCTACAAACTCCTCAGAAAACAGGACACCAACACCATTCACACCCTCTGGGCACCCTTGCCACACAAACTTGTATTTCTGTCCCTGCCTACCCTTCACCATTCTCACACCACTTCCCTTCCATCTCGTCTCTTGCACACAACATATGTCCACTCTTCTTCTGACCAAGACTTCCACCACTTCTCCTGATCTCCCTGTCATTGTCCCTACATTCCATGTCCCAAACCTCAGAAACCGATCTCCACTTCGGGCTGTACCCTGCCCATATGTAGTTGTAATTGTCATGGTTCTCTTTTTGAGGCAGTTTTTTCTGGCCGGATGCCCTTCCTGATGCCAACCCTCTTTGTCGCCTCTTACGACACGCAGGGATATGGTGTACCTATTCTAACCAGGGTACACACCGGGTACACCGGGTACCAGGGTACGAGCCTTGACCTCGTGTAAAAAAAAAACCCCCAAAAAATTAAAAAACAACTCCACCAAATTTCGTCCAAATCTCCATTTTTGAGATATCCTGTTCATAGACAGACAAACAGACAAACAGTCAGGGGTGAAAACATAATCTCTGTCCACCTTCGGTGGTGGAGGGAACCACTCCAATCCAAACAAAAATAGTTTAAAAAAAAAACAAGCACAATGCTTTTCACGGAACTTACCCAGCTGGGTACGCAACCAGTGCAGATTTTGGCTCACACGCCAACTTGATGATACTGTGAGCCTGATGATACTGTGAGCCCGATGATACTGTGAGCCCGAGGACCTTCTCCAGAGTGACCCTCTCCGTTGGCGGGATTGGTTTGCTCTCCTTCAATGACAGTGACGGAGATTGCAGCAGCCTCCGGATCTTGGTGGTATTCGCGGTTCCTTCGGTAGCCATACCACAGTCCTGATTTCTACCTGGAGCACACACCACTCACGAACCGCTCTGAGTCCAGGTGCAGCGGGGAAGTATCAGAATAACCCAAAATCATCTCCCTCCGCCTCAACATGTCGGGCCCGGAACGCTCGAATCCTAGAGATGCGCCGCCCAGCAAACGACGTCCAGTGCCGCTATCAGCTTGACATCGTATTGTATCATGCATTGTAGCTTGTTGTATCATGATAGCATTGTTTCCATGGAGACCGCCACTGTTGTTAAGCGGTGCCGAGTGCTGTGTTCCGTCGGAGTACTTGCCTGAGTGCTTTGAATCAAGCATGGGTGATACATGGTTGCAGTTACGAGTTTATGACATTTTTTTATTTGAATTCGTAGACACAATGAATGGTTGCTATGGTAACGATTTATAAGCCGACATGTTTACCGAGCAACGAGTGACACGAATATCATTAATGATTATATTGTCGCCTCCCCTGATGTTTACAGACATAATTCGTAGTCAGTTGCACGTTACACGTAATTTTACCGAATATTGAACTGTCCATGCTCATATTTGAGCAATTACGTTGATTGGCGACCGTTGCTGGGGAAAGGGAAGCCCTTAGCAACCAAATTTAACCTTTATTTTGAGCATTTCTCAGTAATGCTCAATTTTCATACTTCGAAACAGACATGTTTAACATATGTACGTAAGAATGTCATGAGTACTTCGCAAGCCATGATTTTAAGAACGAACCCGAGATCGATATGGAGGGAAAAAAATAAATAAATAAATCACGTCTCGTGGAAATATCGCGAGATTACGCCAGCGCTCGAGATTTGCATACTCCAGGGATATCCCCGATAACGAAGGCCGTTTGTGAGCAAGACAACGACGTATCAACTTTCTTCCTTCTCATAGTACGAATCTGTTGGTGATCTCACTGGAAGCACCGCTTTCGTTTCTCGCCCAGAGTCGCCGCTCCGGACGCCCTTTCCCTTCACAATCGCACGGATGTCCGCGTTTCTTATTGCCGCGTCGCCCAGGCCCTCCCGTCCGCCATTGCTCGGGACGTCGAGCCGTTGGCGGTTTTTTCGCTCGAACATCTCCGTCGAAAGCTCCCGCGGCGCTTTTGTTCTCGTCATGGCGGTTTTCTTATGCGATGCTTGTTACTTTGTCTTCGTTCCGAGATGAATGGCGTCCTTTTTATTTGCTATTGCCGTCGTGTGTGTTTATGCTAATGAGGCGCCTTGAAAGTTCAGACGCTCAGTAAGCGGACTCGGTGTTGTGCTTGGATCGTCATCCCGGGCGATGCTGTTCATTACGAGCAAACATCGTCGCAAACCTCGACCAACCTCGTTTTATTCGCTCTCTGCAGATGACGTCGTCGCAGCACCGAGTCGTCCCTCCTTAAACAGAAAAGTTTTGTTTGTCCCCACAAGAGACTTCTATGGGAATAAACGATGGACTTGCCTTTATTGATTCATCAAATTGTTCGTTTATTGATCCATCAAATTGTTCGTTTATTGATCCATCAACTCGTTCGTTTATTGATCAGTCTCGTTCGTTTATTGATCCGTCTCGTTCGTTTATTGATTCATCAAATTGTTTGTTGATTGATCCGTGTCGTTGTTTGTGTATCGATCATCAAATTGTTCCTTTATTGATCCGACTCGTTCGTGTATCAATCATCAAATTGTTTGTTTATAGATTAATCAAATTGTTCGTTTATTGATCCGTTTCGTTGTTCATTTATTGGTCAGTCTCATTCGTTTATTGATCCATCAAATTGTTCATTTATTGATCCATCAAATTGTTCGTTTATTGATCCATCAAATTGTTCGTTTATTGATCCGACTCGTTGTTCGTGTATCGATCATCAAATTGTTCGTTTATTGATCCATCAAATTGTTCGTTTATTTATCCGACTTGTTCGTGTATCGATCATCAAATTGTTCATTTATTGATGAATCAAATTGTTCGTTTTTGATCCGTTTCGTTGTTCATTTATTGATCAGTCTCGTTCGTTTATTGATCCATCAAATTGTTCGTTTATTGATCCATCAAATTGTTCGTTTATTGATCCATCAAATTGTTCCTTTATTGATCCGACTCGTTCATGTATCAATCATCAAATTGTTTGTTTATAGATTAATCAAATTGTTCGTTTATTAATCTGTCGTTCGTTTATTGATCCATCAAATTGTTTGTTGATTGATCCGTGTCGTTGTTTGTGTATCGATCATCAAATTGTTCCTTTATTGATCCGACTCGTTCGTGTATCAATCATCAAATTGTTTGTTTATAGATTAATCAAATTGTTCGTTTATTGATCCGTTTCGTTGTTCATTTATTGGTCAGTCTCGTTCGTTTATTGATCCATCAAATTGTTTGTTGATTGATCCGTGTCGTTGTTTGTGTATCGATCATCAAATTGTTCCTTTATTGATCTGACTCGTTCGTGTATCAATCATCACATTGTTTGTTTATAGATTAATCAAATTGTTCGTTTATTGATCCATCAACTTGTTCGTTTATTGATCAGTCTCGTTCGTTTATTGATCAGTCTCGTTCGTTTATTGATTCATCAACTTGTTCATTTATCGATCAGTCTCGTTTGTTTATTGATCCATCAAATTGTTTGTTGATTGATCCGTTTCGTTGTTCATTTATTGATCAGTCTTGTTCGTTTATTGATCCATCAACTTGTTCGTTTATTGATCCATCAACTTGTTCGTTTATTGATCAGTCTCGTTCGTTTATTGATCCGTCTCGTTCGTTTATTGATTCATCAAATTGTTCGTTTATTAATCTGTCTCGTTCGTTTATTGATCCATCAAATTGTTCGTTTATTGATCCATCAAATTGTTCGTTTATTGATTCATCAAATTGTTCATTTATCGATCAGTCTCGTTCATTTATTGATCCATCAAATTGTTTGTTGATTGATCCGTGTCGTTGTTTGTGTATCGATCATCAAATTGTTCCTTTATTGATCCGACTCGTTCGTGTATCAATCAAATTGTTCGTTTATAGATTAATCAAATTGTTCGCTTATTGATCCGTTTCGTTGTTCATTTATTGGTCAGTCTCCTTTGTTTATTGATCCATCAAATTGTTCATTTATTGATCCATCAAATTGTTCGTTTATTGATCCATCAAATTGTTCATTTATTGATCCGACTCGTTCGTGTATCGATCATCAAATTGTTCGTTTATTGATCCATCAAATTGTTCGTTTATTGATCCGACTCGTTTGTGTATCGATCATCAAATTGTTCATTTATTGATGAATCAAATTGTTCGTTTATTGATCCGTTTCGTTGTTTATTTATTGATCAGTCTCGTTCGTTTATTGATTCATCAAATTGTTCGTTTATTGATCCATCTCGTTCGTGTATCGATCATCAAATTGTTCATTTATTGATCGGTCTCGTTCGTTTATTGATACATCAAATTGTTCGTTTATTGATCCGACTCGTTCGTGTATCGATCATCAAATTGTTCGTTTATTGATGAATCAAATTGTTCATTTATTGATGAATCAAATTGTTCGTTTATTGATCCGTTTCGTTGTTCATTTATTGATCAGTCTCGTTCGTTTATTGATCCATCAAATTGTTCGTTTATTAATCCATCAAATTGTTCGTTTATTGATCCATCAAATTGTTCGTTTATTGATCAGTCTCGTTTGTTTATTGATCAGTGTCGTTAGTTTATTGATCCGTCTCGTTCGTTTATTGATCCATCAAATTGTTCGTTTAATGATCCGACTCGTTTGTGTATCGATCATCAAATTGTTCGTTTATTGATGAATCAAATTGTTCGTTTATTGATCCGTTTCGTTGTTCATTTATTGATCAGTCTCGTTCGTTTATTGATCCATCAAATTGTTCGTTTATTGATCCATCAAATTGTTAGTTTATTGATCCATCAAATTGTTCGTTTATTGATCCATCAAATTGTTCGTTTATTGATCCATCAAAGTGTTCGTTTATTGATCCATCAAATTGTTCGTTTATTGATCCATCAAATTGTTCGTTTATTGATTCATCAAATTGTTCGTTTATCGATCAGTCTCGTTTGTTTATCGATCCTTCTCATTTGTTTATTGATCAGTCGTTCGCTTATTGATCAGTCTCGTTCGTTTATTGATCCGTCTCGTTGTTCGTTTATTGATCCATCAAATTGTTCGTTTATTGATCCATCAAAGTGTTCGTTTATTGATCCATCAAATTGTTCGTTTATTGAGCCATCAAATTGTTCGTTTATTGATTCATCAAATTGTTCGTTTATCGATCAGTCTCGTTCGTTTATTGATCCATCAAATTGTTCGTTTATTGATCCGTCTCATTGTTCGTATATCGATCATCGAATTGTTCGTTTATTGATCCATCAAATTGTTCGTTTATCGATCAGTCTCGTTCGTTTATTGATCCATCAAATTTTTCGTTTATTGATCTGACTCGTTCGTGTATCGATCATCAAATTGTTCGTTTATTGATGAATCGAATTGTTCGTTTATTGATCCATTTCGTTGTTCATTTATTGATCAGTCTTGTTCATTTATTGATCCATCAAATTGTTCGTTTATTGATCCGGCACATTGTTCATTTGTTAATCTGTTTCGTTGATCGTTTATTGATCCGTTAAATTGTTCATTCATTGATCTGTCTCATTATTTGTTTATTGATCCGTCTCGTTGCTCGTTTATTGATCTGTCAAGTTGTTCATTTTTTTGATCCGCCTCGTTGATCGTTTATTGATCCGTCTCGTTGATCGTTTATTGATCCATCTTGATCGTTTATTGATCTGTCTCTTTGATCGTTTATTGATCTGTCTCTTTGTTTATTGATCCGTCTCGTTGATTGTTTATTGATCTGTCTCGTTGATTGTTTATTGATCCGTCACATTATTCGTTTATTGATCCGTCTCGTTGTTCGATAATTGATCCGTCTCGTTGATCATTTATTGATCCGTCAAATTGTTCATTTATTGATCTGTCTCATTCATTTATTGATCTGTCTCGTTCATTTATTGATCTGTCAATTTGTTCGTTTATTGATCTGTCTCGTTCGTTTATTGATCCGCCGTGCTGATCATTTATTAATCTGTCAAATTTTTAGTTTATTGTTCCGTCTCATTGTTCGTTTATAGATCCGTCAAATTTTTAGTTTATTTATCCGTCAAATTGTTCGTGTATCGATCCTTGAAATTGTTCATTTATCGATCCGTCAAATTGTTCATTTATCGATCCATCAAATTGTTGTCTTTTTTTTTTTTTTTTTTTGTATACTGAATCGAGGCTCGTGAAAGAGCTAACATTTACTTCACAAACAAATCAACCAGACAAACAAAACACACAAAAAGAGGGAGCGGAAAACAAGATGGGGAGAGAAGGGGAAGCACACAAACACAACATTTGAGAGCAGGGAGATGGGTGGAAGGGAGAGGGTTTGGGGGGAGGAGGCGTGGGAAGGGGGGGGGGGTGGAGGGAGAAGTATAAAACACAAGGACACCAAGGACTTCCAGGACAGAAGTTGGTATTTCAAAAAAGTGGAATTGGGGTGAAATTAGCGGGGGTAGAAAAGATCAAGGTTTTGGATGGGGGAAGATAAGAGATGGTGGTGAACAGCAGTTTTAAAGACCTGGAGGGTGGAGTGGGATTGAAGAGAGTGAGGGAGTTTGTTCCAGAGGCGGGAGAAGAGAGTGAAGTGAAGTGGAAGGAGTGAAGGTGAGCAGAGAGTCTTGATTTTGGCAGTTTGACCATAAGAGGGTTGCAGGCAGATCTTGTGCGACCTGTAGGAATATTTGCGGGACAGAGCCCAGAGAGAGCTGGGGGGGCAAGGCCAGAGAGGAGTCGGTAGAAGATGGAAAGACCACCAACCTGCCTGCGGTGAGTGAGTGAGAGGCCCTTGGAGTTAGCTTCATCGCGGGAGATTCCAATGATTCTGAATGCTTTGGTTTCAACAGCGTGAAGACGAGCTAGGTGTGAGGCAGGAGCACCAGCCCAGAGGAGAGAGCAATATTCCATTGAGCTGCGGATGAAAGCCTTGTATGTGGTGAGGAGCTCAGGTGTGCCAAGGAAGGACTTTGCACGACGGAGGATGCCCAGTCGGCGACTGGCTTTGGAGGCCAGATTTGAAATGTGGTTTTCCCAGGAAAGATCATGGCAGATAGTGAGACCCAAAAGCTTGAGTGACAGAACTTCTTGGAGAGGATTATTCAGAAAGTGGATGGGAGGGTTGTCCAGTCGGTCTTTTCGTAGAGACATCGTAAGAGTGTGAGATTTGTCAGGATTGAAAGACATGTTCCACTTGTTTGCCCAGTCTGTGATTTTGTCCAGGTCTGCAGAGAGTGAGGAGGCAGCAGACTGCCGATCTGAGGGATGAAGAAAGGAGCGACAGAGAGTAGAGTCATCAGCAAAGAGATACAGAGGATTTTCAAGAGAGTCAGAGAGATCATTGATGAAGACCAGAAAAAGCACAGGGCCCAGAACACTGCCTTGTGGAACTCCAGCCTGAACAGGAAAAGGAGATGAGAGAAACCCATTCAGGGCCACACGTTGACTACGACTAGAGAGGAAGTCTTTATAGACATACTTGCATTCTAATAATACATACTTTATAGACATACTTTCATTTCTAATAATACATACTTTATAGACATACCTGCATTTCTAATAATACATATTTTATAGACATACCTGCATTCTAATAATACATACATTATAGACATACTCACATTCTAATCGTACATACTTTATAGACATACTCACATTCTAATCGTACATACTTTATAGACATACCTGCATTTCTAATAATACCTACTTTATTGACATACTCACATCCTAATCGTACCTACTTTATAGAGATACTTCCATTCTAATAATACATACTTTATAGAATGAATGAAATGAATGATCGTTTTTAAGGCCATTTTCCCCGCTAGAGCGGGGGTTAGCCTTGCGGGCCCCATGACAATCACGGTTCCCTGTTTGAGGCAATGTTTTTATGGCCGGATGCCCTTCCTGACGCCAACCCTTGATCGCCTCTTACGATGCGCAGGGATACGGTGTACCAATTCTAAATCGGGGTACACACCGTGATCATTCATCCCAGCAAGCTGGTTCTCAATTTGCCGACCTCGGAAGGATGACAGGCTGAGTCAACCCCCCTGGTGTTAATTCAGCGATCGACCGGGATTCGAACCCAGGATCCTAGAATCCCAGGCCGGCACCCTAACCGCTAAGCCAACACCAGGCTTAATAATACATACTTTACAGACATACTCGCATCCAAATCGTACATACTTTATGATGATACTATGTTAGAAAAAAATCTAATCTCCCCTTCCTGTTCTCCCCTTCCTGTAATCTCCCCAGCGATAAAAGCAATAAAAAAAAATAGAAAATAGAAAAAATTGAATCAGCGATAAAAGCAATGAAGAGTAGAAAAGCGGGAGGGCCGACGGGAGTTGTGGGAGATATGTTGAAGGCAGCAGGAAGTTGGGGTTTGAAGAGAATGGCAGAGATCTGTAATCTGGTGGTGAAAGAAGGTCGCATTCCAGTGGATTGGGAACTGAGTACCCTCATCCCGGTCCCGGTCGATCGTCCCTCTATACAAGGGGAAAGGTGGCCCTCTGGAGTGTGGCTCGTACCGAGCGATAAAGTTATTGGAGCATGGAATGAAGGTATTGGAGAAGGTGTTGGAGAGGAGGATAAGGAAGAAGGTGAAGATCGACGAAATGCAGTTTGGATTTATGCCAGGAAAAGGAACGACAGACGCGCTCTTTATTGTGAGGCAGTTGCAGGAGAAGTACATGGAGAAGAGGAAGAAGTTGTTTCTTGGGTTTGTTGATCTGGAGAAAGCATTCGATCGGGTTCCACGCAAAGTATTGACATGGGCATTGAGGAAGTTAGGAGTGGAGGAATGGTTGATCAGAGTTGTGATGGCAATGTACAAAAGAGCATGCACAGCTGTAAGGACGAAGGACGGGAACAGTGGTGAGTTTGAGGTGAAGGTGGGAGTGCATCAGGGGTCGGTACTAAGTCAACTACTATTTGTAGCTGTGATGGAGGTGCTGGCTGAGAACGTAAAGGAGGGTTTACCGTGGGAGTTGTTGATTGCGGAAAGTATGGATGGACTGAAGGAAAAGATGAACAAGTGGAAGGAATGTATGGAGACAAAAGGTCTGAAGGTGAATATAGGAAAGACGAAGGTGATGGCAAGTGGTAAAGCATGTGGTGAGGTGGAAAGAACTGGGAAGTGGCCATGTGCTGTGTGCAGGAAGGGTGTCAGAGTGAACTCCATTCAATGTACAATGTGCGCTAAGTGGGTTCATCAAAAATGTAGTGGTCTGAGAGGGTCATTAACCAGTGTGGCAGCTACATTCAAATGTAAGGTGTGCACAGAAGGAGCTGCAGATGGAGGAAATGTTGAGTTGGATCTTGGAGACGGCATGAAGCTGGAAGGTGTGAAAACATTTTGCTACCTCGGAGACATGCTGAATGGAGAAGGTGGATCAGACTCGGCAACGGTTGCTAGAGTGAGATGTGCATGGAAGAAGTTTCGGGAACTGAGTGGCGTGCTGATGAGGAGGGGAGTGTCGTTGAAGCTGAAGGGAAAGGTGTATGCTGCATGTGTGAGAAGTGTTGTGATTTATGGGAGCAAGACATGGGTCATGAATGTAGAGCAGCAACGAAGGCTGGAAAGGGTGGAAATGCGAATGGCTCGGTGGTTGTGCGGAGTATCGTTGAGAGAGAGGAAGACAAATGATGAATTGCGAAAGATGTTGGGAATAGAGCCTGTGATTGATGCTGTGAAGAGGAACAAGTTGAGATGGTTTGGTCATGTGTTGAGGAAGGATGAAAGTGACTGGTTGAGAAGAGTGATGGAAATGAATGTAGAAGGAAGTAGAGGACGGGGAAGACCGAGAAAGACTTGGCTAAAGATGGTGGAAGAAGAAATGCGGGCAAGGGGGTTAACAAGGAGAGATGCAGAAAATAGGGCAAAATGGAGAAGATTGTCATGGGGACCGCAAGGCTAACCCCCGCTCTAGCAGGGAAAATGGCCTTAAAATGCATGTTGTTGTTGTTGTTGTTGTTCAGGCTGGAGTTCTTCAAGGCAGTGTTCTGGGCGCTGTGCTTTTTCTGGTCTTGGAAAATGGCCTTAAAACGATCATTCATTCATTCATTCAATCAATGATCTCTCCGACTCTCTGGAAAATCCTCTCAATCTCTTTGCTGATGACTCCACTCTTTGCTGATACCTCATCCCTCAGATCGGCAGTCTGCAGCCTCCTCACTCTCTGCAGACTTGGACAAAATCACAGACTGGTCAAACAAGTGGAACATGTCTTTCAATCTTGACAAATCTCACACTCTCACTCTGTCTCTCCGAAAAGACCGACTGGACAACCCTCCCATCTACTTTCTCAACAATCCTCTCCAAGAAGTTCTGTCACTCAAGCTCTTGGGTCTCACAATCTGCCATGATCTTTCCTGGGAAAACCACATTTCCAAGCTGGCCTCCAAAGCCAGTCGCCGACTGGGCATCCTGCGTCGTGCGAAGTCCTTCAGTGGCACACCTGAGCTCCTCACCATATACAAAGATTTCATCCGCAGTTCGATGGAATACTGTTCTCCCCTCTGGGCTGGTGCTCTTGCCTCACACCTAGCTCGGCTTCACGCTGTTGAAACCAAAGCTTTCAGGATAATTGGAATCTCCCGCGATGAAGCTGACTCTGAGGGCCTTTCACTCACTCACCGCAGGCAGGTTGGTGGTCTTCCTGTCTACTACTGACTCCTCTCTGGCCTTGCTCCCCCAGCTCTGTCTGTGCTCTGTCCCACAAATATTCCTACAGGTTGCACAAGATCTGCCAGCAACCCTCTTTGGTGAAACTGCCAAAATCAAGACTCTCTGCACACGTTCACTCCTTCATTCCTCTTTTCTCCGCCTCTGGAACAAACTCCCTCACTCTCTTCAAACCCACTCCTCCCTCCAGGTCTTTAAAACAGCTGTTCACCACCATCTCTTATCTTCCCCCATCCAAAACCTTGATCTTTTCTACATCCGTTAATTCACCCCAGATCCACCTTTTTGAAATACCAACTTCTTCCTGGAAGTCCTTGCAGTATCCTTGTGTTTTTTTTAACCTCTCCCACCCTCCCCACCCCCTACCACTAGGTGGTGATTGTGGCCTACGTTGGCACATTATATGTGGACAAACAAACTGACCCAAATGTAATATCCTTTCCTCTGGTGAGGATAACAAGGACACAAAAGATAACTAGTCAAATCAAATACTTCGTTGTAATAAATGCAATGGAAACCTCACTCAAAAGTAACTTTGTTGCTGTTCTACATTTATTTGTGACGCACCTTTTGTGACTTGCTGTCAAGTGAAAACTTTTATACTCGTCCAAATGTTTTCGCCCGATTTGTAGAAATGCCGTCTGCGAAGATGCGCAAGAGGTGGAAGACAAGGCTGACTAAATCGAGCAAGGAGTTGTGCGATGTCACAACAGTGAGTAACCCTCCGCTGGTCATGTTTGAATCTAACTCGACCATCTTTTAATTTTCTACCGTGTTTGAGAAGTAAGCGTTTCTGATTAGGATCCCTGTTTCCCGATTCTTCATTGGAGGTCTCGGGTGAGTCTATTCTCCTCTTTCATACCTGCGAGTAGCATCATTAGCAGAGGGCCGCTGATGCAACGCCCTCTTCTGGTTAAGGCAGGAATTTGTAATTGTGCCAGCGGTGGCTCACCTACTCTTTGGGAAGGACACCGTGGGATCTTTAGTGTAATGGCCACCACTGGCAGACAGGACGTGCCCAGTTTAACATCGATCAGTGGGACTGCGCACAACGATCTAATTGCTTTTCTATAGTTCAGCTATAAAAATAGATTTGCATTTTCCATGTATTGCAATGCTTTTTTTTGTCTTGTCACCAACTCATTGTTGTTGGTCTAATTGGTCTTGGTCTTTTTGGTCTTGGTCTTGGTCTTGTCACCAACTGCTACATTTATCCATCCACTGACTTGACTCTAGTTGAAGGCCGAGCTGCCTCTGATACTGCATTTCCATGTGACTTAGTCACCCAGGTTGGACTGCCCATTGGCATGCGAACGCCCATTGGCATGAGTGCCAGCCAATCAGGTGACTAGTGAGCAGAAACATTTTGAGTCAAACTGAAAGTAAAGACACCATTGTTTGGCCTATGATAATCCTAATGATTATTTGGTGTCATTTGAAAGCTATGAGTAGTAGGAAGAAGAGATGGGAGAGGTTTGTCTGTAAATAGTCAGGTTCACTATGTTTTTTCGTTCAAAATCATGGAAGATTAGCAAACATATATATATTTTTGGAAACGTTATTACATGGAAAATCTGAAAATCAATGTTTACATTTGCCAATTCCGACCAATTCGACCAATTCGACCAATCGACCAATTCCATTCGACCAATTCGACCATTCGACCAATCGCTTCGATCGACAATTCGATCGATTCGATCGACCATTCGACCAATTCGATTTGCCAATCAATTTGACCGACCTTTGCTTGTGTGGAACGGACTGTGAAAACGATGCGGACTATATTGTCGGATACGACACACAGGACAGTGATGACGAACTCTAAATGGCATATTCTGTAATCGTGTATGTTTGATGCCATTGACTGCCTGTGTATATTTTGTCATTGACTGCCTGTGTAGATGTGAAGTTATATTGACTGCATGTGTATATATGATTTTGCTGACTGCCTGTGTATGTTTGGTGATATGAATTATTGTGACACATTTTCATGTTATTAACTGCCTGTACAAAATGATAACATGTATTTGATTATGCAACTTATCGTGAATATAAAGACAATATTTTGCAATTCAAAACCTTTGATTCGTGTCTTACCATTCCCCATAGCACTAATTTGATACTTTCATTGGATTCCTTGTCCCTGAAAATATAGGTTTAGTGTATTTTTTAAAGTTTTTAGGGTAATTAGAGGCAGAAATAGAACAAAATATGTATTTTACAGTGGCCATTTTGAAAATCCAAAATGGCCGCCATACAGGTATCTCTCCAAATGTAAACATTGATTTTTAGTTTCCTTATGCTATAACCTTTCCAAAAATGTATAGGTTTGCTAATCTACCATGATTTTGAACGAAATATAATTTATTGACATAGTGAACCTGACTACAATAGACACCTCACCATCCTCTTTTCTCCCGCCTCTGGAACAAACTCCCCCACTCCCTTCAATCCCACTCCTCCCTCCAGGTCTTCAAAACAGCTGTTCACCACCATCTCTTATCTTCCCCCATCCAAAACCTTGATCTTTTCTACCCCCACTAATTTCACCCCAAATCCTCTTTTTTTGAAATGCCAACTTCTTTCCTGGAAGTCCTTGGTGTTCTTGTGTTTATACTTCTCCCACCCCCCCACCCCCCCCACGCCGCCTCCCCCCAAGCCCTCTCCCTCACACACATTCCCGATGTCCCTCACAATACAATACAAATGTTGTGTTTATGTGCTTCCCCTTCTCTCCCCATCTTGTCTACCGCTCCCCTTTTTATATACTTTGGTTGCTTGTCTGTTTAATTTGTTTGTGTGATAAATGTTAGCTGTTTCACGAGCCTCGATTATGTATAAAAAAAAAAAAATTAACCTGGTTGGTTGTTTTTTTAAACTATAAATTCCCAAATGATTCGCTGCTTCATGGCCTTGTTACTTCATTTGTCGACATCTTTATTTTCAGCACATTAAAGCGATGCACCTTTCAGCGGGTGTACATAAACTGGTCTGCATTTTTTAAATTTTCTGTTTCTTTTTTTACAAAGAACACTGAATTGTCAGAAAGACATATAATGTGATGTTTGGGCCTGGAATCGCAACATCATGATTTGTTCGTTCGGCTAGAGATATCCACCAGGCCAAGCCAAATTTGCATGGTCAATAAACTGAAGTGCACGCAAATATAGTGTCCACTTTAAATTGGTTGTTATGGAATACATACACTTGGTCCACAGTTAACTGCGTAAAACACTTCTCTATGCCCACTAAGGAGAATACCACACACACACACACATACACATATTTCCCTCACCCTCTCCTTTTTTTTCCTATTTTTTTTCTTTTTTAAAAATTTAATCCAAAAAAGAAAAGTAGAACTTTCTTTTTCAAAAATTCCAATTTTTCTTTTGGCCGATAACACTCCCCAGTACTCACTGATGAACGATCCATCAAGCCATCTCTGAGAAAAATGGCGACACACACACACACACACACACACACCCCTCTTATAGTATTGATTTGATCACACTTCAAGCAACGTCAATAGGTGTGATACAACCATTCAGGGTCGACATACGCCTCTGCATCTATGTGACATAAAGTAGTTCTGAACGTCGGGAAATAGCAAATGTCTTTGTAAGAGCGAACGTCGTGACGTTACAAGGATATGTTCCCTATTGTATCGGCGACGTTTTAACGAAACGATGTTAACCCTCCCCCTTTTCACTCTTGTTCTTCAGGGTGATGATATCAACAACCCTCCACCTGGAAATCTTCCAGTTGCTCATAATTCAAAACAAGTGCTTTCACCGTCAGCAGATAGACAGTTGGGTTGTGAGGCCACGCCGGGCATACACCAGTTAGACGTGAGGTTTGTCGTCTTTTTATTTATTTATTAATTTTCTCGAAGCTTAAAATTTTACTGTATTTTTCCTGGAGTAGTGCAGCAATTTTTATTTGTTTAAGCTCTAAGGAAGTGTATATTTGTCTGTCTCTTACAGTCAAGTGAAGGAGGAAGAAGAGGAGAACAATAATTGTGAGGTAGTCATTGAAGGTGCGTTTATGCTGTAGGAGTGCAGCCATAGTTTGTTAGTACGCTACACCTCTTCTCATTCAGCAGGGTCTTCGGATAATATTTTGGTTTTTCTCACCTGCCAAACTTCCGGCACTTAACAAATATTTTCTGTTATTTGCGTCAAATTCTTAAATTGAATTAAAAGAAGAACCACCTTTAGAGGCCATTTTTCCCCGCAGAGCAGGGGTTGGCCTTTTTCAGGCACCTTGGTCCCCTTTTTTGTAGCAATGTTTTGCAGCCGGATGCTCTTCCTGTCGCCAATCCTGTTAGTCACCTCTTGCAACACACAGGGAATTACCAGTGAACTGGTACTCAATTTGCTGACCTCAGAAGGATGACAGGCTGAGTAAACCCCCTGGCATTAATTCAGCGATCGACCGGGATTCGAACCCAGGATCCTAGAATCCCAAGCCGGCACCCTAACCGCTAAGCCAACACCAGGCTTATGTGGGATTGGCCAAAATATTTTACAAATCTGCTGCCCAGGCCTGATGTTTGTGGTCCACACCATAATGTAGATGAAATGGTTAAAGCCCTACCCTTCGCAGCCAAGGGAATGACACCCACATGATAGAACAGATTTACTTTCCAGAAGAGCTGTAATGCAAAATTGTTACAAAAATTACAGCTGTAAAGCTGTAAATTCTTAAATTGAATGAAAAAAGAAAACGAAAAAAAAAGACAAACAAAACTGCAAGTTGTAACTTTTTATTGATTTTAAAGTTTTTTGTTCCCTGGATGTAGAAAACAAAAGTTTGGATTGAAAAACTTGATTAAAATTGTTGTACAACCCTGGTCTCTTTCATTGACCTTTTGTGCCAGGCCACAGGCTTGTTTTGTTGATCATCCGCTTGCATGACTAGACTGAAGGACATTTGTTCTCTGCTTTCTAACCTTTAACCTTTTTGGTTGCAGAGGAAATGGAGGAGGATTTGGAAAATGTCTCGAGCACAGACAACACTCCGGTGTACCCTGAAGGTTGGTACTATTTAGTACAAATAGTGATGATTTATTAATTTTCTGACTTTATCTTGTTCCGTTGCATCCTGATCCATTCTTTCCTGAGGACTTCGCTCTTCCATGAGTCTCAGCATTGCATACAAAAAATAAAAATAAAGAATTGTCCATCATAAACATTTTGTTGTTTGAGGATCAGTCCAAAAGTAGTTGCACATGTTGCTGTTTGTTAGCCATGTTATATTTGATCCATTTATGCCGAGCTTGTGTAGTTACACAGAGTAAGAGTAGTCCTACTGTTTCAAAAAAAAACTTTATGGATATGGATTTGTGACTGAGCAAGCTGTTTTGGACAATATGGAGAATGATACAAGTGGATTTTGCATCGCAAACGCTCCCCAGCTCGTGTCTTAAATATGGACTACTTAACTCGAGCCTGCGTAGCTTCAACGCAATCTAATGTTTTGAATCCCTGGAATGTGTATTTAAAAAAAATTTTTTAAATACAGAATCGAGGCTCGTGCAAGAGCTAACACATTGACCATGAAAAGATGCACAGACACATAAAACATGCAATGAAGGGAGCGGGAGACTAGAGGGGGAGAGGGAAGTACACAAGCACAACAGAAGAGAACAGGGACGTCGGTAGTTCTGTGGAATGGGGAGGGCTGGGGTAGGAGGGAAGGGTACACGGTAATAAAACAAATGAACACTTCCAGGAATTTCAGGAAAGAAGTTGGGGATTTAAAGAGGCGGATTTGGGGTGTTTTGATGAGGGTAGAAAAGATCGAGTTTTGGATTGGGGAAGATAAGAGATGGTGGTGAACAGCTGTTTTAAAGACCTGGAGAGAGGAGAGGGATTGAAGAGAGAGTGGGAGTTTGTTCCAGAAGCGGGAGAAAAGAGGGATGAAGGAGTGAAGGTGAGCAGAGAGTCTTGATTTTGGCAGTTTCACCAGAAGAGGGTTGCTGGCAGATCTTGTGTGTCCTGCAGGAATATTTGGGGGACAGAGCACAGACAGAGCAGGGGGAGCAAGACGGAGAGGAGTCGGTAGAAGACAGAAAGACCACCTACCTGCCTGCGGTGAGAGAGAGAAAGGCCCTCATAATCAGCTTCATCGTGGGAGATTCCAATGATTTTGAATGCTTTGGTTTCAACCGCGTGAAGCCGAGCTCGGTGTGAGGCAGGAGCACCAGCCCAGAGGGCAGAGCAGTCTTCCATTGAGCTGCGGATGAAAGCCTTGTATGTGGTGAGGACCTCAGAAGTGCCCAGAAAGTACTCCGCACGACAGAGGATGCCCAGTTGGCGACTGGCTTTGGAGGCCAGCTTGGAAATGTGGTTTTCCCAGGAGAGGTCATGGCAGATAGTGAGACCCAAATGCTTGAGTGACAGAACTTCTTCAAGAGGAATTTTCAGAAAGTCGATCGGAGGGTTGTCCAGACGGTCTTTTCGGAGAAACAAAGTGAGAGTGTGAGATTTGTCAGGATTGAAAGACATGTTCTACTTGTTTGACCAGTTTGTGATATTGTCCAGGTCTGCAGAGAGTAAAGAGGCTGCTGCCTGGCGATCTGTGGGTTGAGATATGGAGAGGCAGAGAGGGGGGTCATCAGCAAAGAGATAGAGAGGATTTTCCAGAGTGTCAGAGAGATCATTAATGAAGACCAGAAAAAGCACAGGGCCCAGAACACTGCCTTGAGGAAATCCAGCCTAAACAGGAAGTGGAGAAGAGAGAATTCCATTGAGGGCCACATGTTGAGTGCGACCAGAAAGGAAGTCTGCAAGCCATGCCTGGAGGTTTCCATGGATACCATATGAGGAGAGTTTTGTGAGCAGGGTGAGGTGCCAGACCGTATCGAAGGCATGAGATATGTCAAGGGAGACAGCTCTGATTTTCTGTTTGGCATTGAGGACCTCCATCCATTGTTGAGACAGCAGAAGCAGCATGTCCAGAGTTGAGTGACCTGGTCTGAATCCAAGTTGATGATCCGAGATCAAGCCATTGGAGAAGAGGAAGGATTTGATGTCAGAAGCGATGATCGATTCCATGACCTTGCTGATTATTGGGAGCAGGCTAATTGGTCTGTAGTTGCAAGGATCTGTTTTTGCACCTTTTTTGTGTAACGCTGTAATGTTGGCTGATTTTCAAGCAGATGGCAGATGACCTTGAGCAAAAGAGAGGGTGAAGAGAATAGAGAGAGGGTGAGATAGAGCGGCAGAGCAGGATTTTATGACCCGTGCGGCAGAGCAGGATTTTATGACCCGTGGGCTGATGCCGTCTGGTCCAGTTGCAGAATCAGAGTCGAGGTTTGACAGAAACTTATCCACCTTGTCAGGAGAGGAAGACACAGAGTCCAGGAGCAGATGGGTTCGACTGGGTAAGGTGGGTACAGAGAGAGATGGGTTTGGGACACAAGATGTTGAGGCAAACATAGAGTTGAGGCATTCGGCTTTGTCACTTGCGGTGTCAGCTGTGTCGCCATTTGAGGTAAGAAAGAGGATGGAAGGGGAACAACCACCAGAAACAGATTTGACCAGACGCCACCAGGATTTGGAAGAGGGAGACAGGTTTGAGAGTTCAGTCTTGAGAGTAGAGAGATATTGTTTCCTGGCTCTCCTAAGGGTAGACACACACTTGTTCCGAGCTTTGTGAAAGGAACTGAGATTGCCTTCAGTTGGATTATCCTTCCATGAGGTGAAGGTAAGTTGTTTCAGGGCAACTGCCTCATCACAAGATTCCATGTACCATGCACGGGAGGAAGGGTAAGACAACTGAAGATGAGATGGGATAAATCTGTGCATGAGAGAGAGCAGTTTACTTTGGAAGAATTCACAGGAAGAGTTGATGTCAGAGGCGTTAGAGATGGCAGACCAGTCCAGATGATTGATGGCTGCTTGAAGACCATGCCAGTCTGCCTGAGTGAAATACCAGACTCATCGATGCTGAGGAGGCTCTCTGAGAATGGCCAGAGAGATATCCACTTTAACAAGCAAATGATCAGAAGAACCGATTGGAGCAGAAGACCACAGACATTTTCAGGGAAGTTTGTCATAACCAAGTCTAGAAGGGAAAATGCACCGTTGACTGAGATCTGGGTCGTCAAGTTGACAGATTTTGGCAGTCCCAATGAGTCGCAGAAGTCCTTTGCTGAGATGCCATGGCTGGTGAGAGAGGTACCCACACCCAGCCACCTGGCATGATGGCAGTTGAAGTCCCCACATATGAGGAAGAGAGAGTTGGGATGAGTGGATAGAAGTTGGTCCATGTTGTCACAGCGAAATGTAAATGGAGTCATCACTGTTTGGAGGACAGTACAGAACACATATGAACAAAAGGTGGGAGCGGAGAGGAAGCTGTAGCCAGAGGTACTCCTGGGGGTGGGGTGGAGAGAAGGCAGTGCAAGGAGAGTGAGGAAGAGTTTTTTTTCATAAAGATAGCAACCCCACCACCAGGACGAGGATCAGGTCTATCATACTGGAGGAGGGAGTAACCAGGAAGAGATATTAAGGAATCAGCGACATCTTGAAGGAGGAAAGTTTCTGTTAAGCAGATTACCTCTGGTTTGTCAGAAGCAACCTGTATGGACAGATCAATCAGGTTTGAGCGAAGGCCCCGGATGCTTGAGATCCAAACCGTTAAGGAAGAGCGAGGGGGAGTATCGGGTGCAGGATAGGGGAGAGGAGGGGTAGGGTAAGATGAAGGGTGAGAGGGGGAGGTAGGGTCAGATGAAGGGTGAGAGGGTAAGGTAGGGAGAGCTGTTGATAGTGTGTCAGAGATAAGAGAAAGAGAAGGATGAGGAGGGGAGAGGTGAGGGGGGGGGGGGGGAGTTTTGAAGGGGAGGGGTAGGGGGAGTTTGGAAGGGGAGGCATGGGGGAGTTTTGAAGGGGAGGGGCAAGGGGGGAGATTTGGAGGGGAGGAGTGGAGGGGTAGTTTCGGAGGGGAGCGGGGGAGTTTATGAGGAGCGGTGTGAGTTTAGGAGGAGCGGTGTGAGAGGGGGAGTGTAGAAAGTGGATGATTAATGAAAAACGAACATTTATTTCGAAACTGGGTTTATTGTGATTTTCAAGTCAGACATTTGTTTGAAAATGATAGAGGAGGGGTGGATTGCAGGTGAGTTTCGAGAATGTAGGGAGGAGAACTGTAAGAGATTGAATTTTTTTGAAGTGGAATGAATTGAAGAGAAATTGAAAAAAGCCTTTTGAATAGGAATAAAAACAGTGTGTTGTAATAAACCACTGAATAAAACACTGCAGGGGAAAGTTTCAACATATTTAAATAATATTTAAACAAAACCGTGAAAAACAATCTGGGAAAAGTCCCTGAAGTGAGGACGTGGATTTGAGAAAGAAGGAGAAAGGGTTGAATGAGTATGGTGGAAACTAGAGTTGGAAAGGAGAGTATCGGTTGGAGAGGTGGAAGAAAAAGGAGATAAAGGGGGTGGGGCGAGACGACAAGAATGTGTCCGCAAAGAGAGAACAAAATAAGAAAGTTGTTTTTTTTTTGTTTTTTTTTGTATTTGAAACGTTAGACAAAGGGTAAGATGTTCGTGGGAGGTAGGGGGAGAAAAGAAAATCAAATAAACGAGCAATACAGCGAAGGAAAGAACTTAGATTTACAAAATTCCGACCGGGGAGGGGGGGGGGGGCGGTGGGGGGTGGAGCTTAGAGGGACCGGGTCGCACACGAGGTACGACACAGAAAACGATAATGATTAATTACACACAAGTTTGCACGAATTACAAAACCAAAACTGACTAGAAACACACAGTAACACATACACAATAAAATAACCAGTGGAAATTTGACAAAGACACTAATGGGAAAATACTTAACTCGATGTCATGGAGAGCTCGAAGTACGCTTCCTCGCCCGAGGAACCGCAAGCGGGGTGCCTCAATACCATTAACGTCACTTCAAAGTTATCTCAATAACCTCTTTGGTGTGAGTTTTGCTGTCTCCGATGCTGCTACTGCCAGCCTCTGAGTCCTCTTTTATGCCTCTGGCCACCTTTGGGGTTGTCCGTACGGGCTAAACCTCGTTTTTCTCAGCAACCACATGTCCAATTGAGACGAAACAATCAGGATAGGAGCAACGCCAATGCAGAATGTTTTTATGATAATTGTCATGTCATAGGTCACATGGCATAGCAGCCATCTTGGATTAAATGCAAATCATTAAAAAATATATTTCTCGGAAACCGCTGAATGGAAACATTTGAAACATGGCACATCGTCAAGTACTCCCAATGGGGAACAAAAGCATGATTATGATGACATCATCGGTGAAGTGGTATTGCAGCCATTAATGTTTTTAATTGAATGCCTTATCCTAAAAATCTGAAATTGCATGTACATGATCTCTGACCCATTTGTATTGAAATATTGAATTTATGACATCATAGGTCACATGGTTTGGCAGCCATATTGGATAGAAAAAACGAACCTTATCCGATCAACACGAAACTTCACAAATGTGATCCCCTACCCATAGATATGCATAGTGTACAATTTTGATGTCATATGTCACATGGTTTGGCAGCCATATTATCTTGAAAGCCAATATTAAAAATAAAATTCTTCTCTGAAAACGCTTCACCGATCGATGTGAAACCTGTCATCGTTGGTGAAAATGTGATACTTCAAAACAGCTGAAGGAATTTAAACCAAACTTGTTTATTTTTAGGACAGTGAACGAGGGCAAAGACCCATTGTCACGGGCAGGGACTGCACAGAGGCATATTGGCGACACAATCACATTGCTCCAGTTCATTCTTGTGAATGTGCCATTGCAGGAAGCCAGGAAAACTCGTGGCAGAACGAAATTGCAGAGACTGGGAAAGCATTTTGCCAGAAGTGCAAGTGTGTGTCTCGAAAGACGGTCAAAGGGATAATGCATCACTTCCTGAATTGTCAAGGCGTGAGTAAATTTGGCTGCAGGACTTTGTGACGTATATTACCGTTGCTAATCTTGAAGGCAGTTCTCTTTGCTACTGGTGCCTATACTGTAATTTTTCATAAACATATACTGTAATTAATTCTCAAGGGCCATTTTTTCAATGTCCTCTCTTTATTGCAAGTATCATCCTTCCAAAGTGTATGTCTATTTCCCACATTTCTGAGATGTTACTGATGCGTGTGTGCTCATACGCAGGTTTGGTTGCCGCACATCCAAACGCCTAACGTGTTTCCTGCAGGGCATTTTGGAATGTCCAAAGTGTATGAAAATCTTCAGGTCCAAGGCTGGTTTGAACTACCATGAGATGGTCGCACACAGCCAGGTATCTTCGCTGGGCATATGCGTGCACCACACCACCCCATCCCTCCGTGTGCGTGTGTACCTCAAATAAGATTCTGTTCCGTTGCTGCACACTTCCTCATATGTGTTTTGCACTGATATATTTAATTTGGAAGTGTATGTGTGTCGCAATTATCACCATAGCGTTTAAGTATCTGTACCCATTCCGGCAAGCTTAAAGGATTTGCGAGTAGAAAAGTAAAAGAGTAGGTAGCTAGAACGGCATTTGGTAGAGTTCATACCACCGCCAGTCTGACCAGTTTGTATTGTATCCCACTGGTGTGCTGGATCTGCACCCTGACCATAACTAAAATTGAATCTACTTGTTTTTGTCACCTAACCAAATCGTCCACCTAGTTTTGTCATAACCCAGTCAAACTTTTTGAGATATCCTCTTGTATATCGATTTTGGCCCCATCTCTCAATGGTGAAGAATCCCTTTAAAAATTCTAATATCCGGATCTGAATCCTCACCAAAATCGAAGCGATTCGTCCTTATCACACACCCAATCTGTCCACCATGTTTCGTCTGAATCCGTCCATAACCTTTTGATATATCCTGCTCACAGGCAGACAGACAAACAGGGGTAAAAGATAACCTCCGTCCACCTTCAGTGGCAGAAGTAACTCGGAATCATCCCAAATGCAAAGCCTATCTGCATCCGTTTTGTACTCTTGATGAAAACAACAACTAAACAATATAATGCAAATTTTATTCATTAATTTTCCCCATATTCTCATAACAAAGGGTTGTTGAGAATTTCATTTCAAAAGCTGAAATGGTAAAAACGTTTTGGCACACACACACACACACACGCACGCACGCACGCACGCACGCACGCACGCACGCACACACACACACACACACATACACATACACACACACACGTTCACTGATCGGGTTGAATGATGTATTCAAGTACGTATATTCGTTGGCCTTGTGCGTTATTACTTGGTAAAAAAAAATACATTTTTGACAAGTATGTTGATCACTCCGGTTTGTGTTTGTTTGTGTGTACTTGCCTACAGGTCACAATTTTAAACCGATCTTTATGAAACTTCACCAAATGTTAGAGTTTGTGGTCCGACAAAATCCTATATATATTTGAGGTCAAAAGGTCAACATAGGCCAATGGTCAACCACTTTTTTCAAATTTCTAAAATCCTCAATTTTCATGCGATTGACTTGAAATCTGAATAGGATTTACATATCGGCGAACTGAATTCAACCACCAACTATTTTGGAGATCAACATAGGCCAAATGGTCAACATAGGCCAGATTTCTAAAATCCTCAATTTTCTTCCGATTGACTTGAAATTTTAAGAGGATTTGTATACCTGGACAATGTATTCAACCACCAAGTATTTTTGAGGTCAACATAGGCCAAAAGGTCAACATAGGTCAAATTTCTAAAATCCTCAATTTTCATCTGATTGACTTGAAATTTTAAGAGGATTTGCATATCTGGTCATTGAATTCCACCACCAATTATTTTTGTGGTCATCATAGGCCAACAACTTATTTTAGGGACTTCGCAAGTATCGTGCTATGCACGACATATTTCTTGTTTATTTGTTTAGATGCAGGACCACGGACAGTAAAACCAGCTGGAGTAAACCTCCCTTTATGCTTTCTTTGCTTCAGCCTTTGGAAACTCATCCAGGGCAAGGGGGAGAAGGTGAAGATCGACAACATCTTGCTGGCCTGCTTCGCCATCTGGGAAAGCTCCGCTGTCGAAATGAGGTGACTTCAGTGTACATGCTAAAACATTTAAGGTTGATGCTGCTGGTAAACCTGCATCATGCACACATACCTTCTGCAAAGCAAAAGCGGCCTTAAAAATTGTGACGTGCTTAAGAATCCATTAATATTTTTATTTGTGGTGTTTTAATGATTCAGAGTGAGACCTTATGTATTAGTGCAACACCTTTTGGGCTTGCTGTATTTCATACTGCTGGAAGTTTGTATGCTCTTGTCAATTAATTTTAGTCCCAAGGTCTTTCGTCAAATTAATGAGGTCTTGCTTACTCGTGGTGGACTACTTAGTCTTGGGCTTATTTGAAATCTGATTAGCTTGGTTTGTTTGCTCCAGCAAACGATAGTTATCACTTAACTTTTTTTTTTAATGCTAACTTTAACATCTGGCAGTGGAGGAGTGTAAGACAGCAATCTTGCACTGTATATATATATAAATAACCACCTTTAGAGGCCATTTTTCCCTGCAAAGCAGGGGTTGGCCTTTTTCGGGAACCGTGGTTGTTGTTGTTTTTCGGTCCCCTTTTTGAAGCAATGTTTTACGGCCGGATGCCCTTCCTGACGCCAACCCTTTTTGCCGCCTTTAACGACAAACAGGGAATTACCAGTGAACTGGTACTCAATTAGCCGACCTCGGAAGGATGACAGGCTGAGTCAACCCCCCTGGCGTTAATTCAGCAATCGACCGGGATTCGAACCCAGGATCCTTGGATCCTAAGCCGGCACCCTAGCCGCTGGCCCAACACCAGGGTCTAGACAGCACTGTATTAAAATATATATAAAAATAACAAGACCCAATCATGCCCCACACTCATAACAGGAGGGAATAACCAATCGGTTCAAACCTAATCAATTACCCCCAGGTGGCTAGGATTCCTATAAATTAACTCCCATGCTCTTCCAACCAAAAAAGCTGCATAAAATAACGAAGAAAAACTACACATGGTAAGCCCTTTGCTGTTTCAAACTCTACCCAGGTTCCTCCAAAGCTGCAGACATTCACAAGTAGTATATGTATGATTAATTCAGTGCTACACACACCCCTCAGCCGCCAGACTGGTTTATCACTTGGTGGTGAGTCATCAGTGACAGCGTAGTCATAAGCGCGCACCACGGAGGCCCCAAAGCATGTAAATAACAAGATCCAATCACATATTTAAACCAGGTAACATGATGGGATGACCTTATTAATCAGGTTTTACAGTAGTATCACGACACCTTCACATAGGTACTTTTATACCGGGAGCCCAGACGATTTATTCATGTGAAAGACGGCAAAAGGTTTGACCTCACGGACACATGGGAACACCCCTCGGTATCTAACATATACATTGCTGCCGGGTTGGAAGTGCGGCTTCAACCCCCTAATGCACCATATAAGGGGCTGGAAAAATGACATTTATTTATATCAACGATGACAAGGGTAAAATCACTCAAATCTTCCTTTGGGGTCCCATGAATAATAAATGACCAATGACAGGAATTTTGGGAGCAGCCTTGACCTTGACAGCAACGCCCAACGGTGATGTAATTCAAAGGGTCCATACAATGACATTTATTTATGTGAAAGACGGCAAGGGTAAAATCACTCTCAAATCTTCCCGGCCTGAGGTTGTGAGATGGTTATCTAACACTAGCAGGGGTACCTAGTGTTGCCCGGTCTATTTTTTTATGGAGGGCATAAATAGCCCCCCCCCCCTCCCACCCACACTCACTAAGGATTGACTTGAAATCCTACATGAAACCTACATGAAACGTTTTGTAATTTTTTCAATTTTTTTTCCCCCAAAACACTCCCAGGCACTCACTGATGAACCTTTGAAAGTATGATGAAGATCTGCTCAGCCCTATCACTCTATTGCTGATGAAGATCCTATCACTGATTTTCACTCACCCTTGCCCATAGTGATGGTACTTCAAATAAGATAGAGAAGGCAACCCTTACGAAAGCCCTAGATAACAGACAGAACGCTGTATTCATGGATGTCAATTTTCCACGAATCAAGGCCACTCTAAGTGATGGCGGCAACATCCTCCATGAAAGCGTACTCCAGCATAGCAAGTCCTCATACGCAACCATGGCTCGGGATCTTTTGGTGAAAGTTTGTTCCAGCCAAGGATAACAAATCCAGCTCGTACTCTACAAATATCAGTCATCATCCATCAAAGATTCCGAGCAGAAGTTTTGAGGTGCCGATATTAGTCGGGTGTTCGTCATCACCTGGAAAGATCAGGCTCAGCATCAGAGTGGAATGCAGCTCAGGAACGGTGCCTTCAAGGAAGAGATTGCTCATTTCCTCATGCAGGAATGGAGTAACCCACAATACAGGTCAATCATTGGGAACAAATCTGTGTATGTTTCGCATGGTGGAAATTGTATGGAGATGAAGAATGATGAGAACGACTTGCTGCGAGTCGACAAACCAGATCACTTTCATGTTCGACACGAGGAAGCCGATACTCTCGTTGCCTTCCATGCGAGCAACATCACTGGCGGAAACATTCTGGTGACATCCTCCAATAATGACGTCCTCATCATACTTCTTGGCCTCGTAGAAAGGTCAGATGATATGTCCATAATCATGGACTATGGATCTGGCAACAACCGAAGATACATCGATGTGTCACATCTCGCTGCCCGTCTCGAGGAGAAACAACTCTGTCTCACTGAGGCCATGATTGCGCTTCATGCCTTTCATGCCTTGACTGGGTCTGAATTCACATCGTCGTTCTGCAAAAAGGCACGGTGAAGCCCTTAAAGTGTCTTGAGGCTGATCCAGTTCATGTTATGGCATTGTGGTCACTTACGTCTGACGAGATGGACGTCCCAGCCGTCACGTCATTTGTATGTTCATTGTATGGCTTCAAAACCTCCAACATAAATGAGGCACGATAACAGGCCTTCATGTGATTGAGTGTTGGAAAAGGGAAAAAGACACTGGACATAATAAAAAATATCAACTGTACGTCCCCACCTCCTTGTGCCACAACGCTTGAAAGTCATCTCAAATGGGCCCAGTTTGTCGCAAGAATGTGGAAGAGGGCCGACCAAGTCGATCCTACTGGTGGAGCAAGTCCAAAAGAGTACGGTTGGAAGGATAAAGCGAATGGCCTGGGAATAGAATGGTACTCGAGCAATTCAGTCCCAGACTCCTAACAACCCCAGTTGAAGATGAGAACGGTGTCTAAGCGACTGCTACGGAAGATTATGAAGTCGAAGCGGCCTCTACAGAAGATGATGAAGTCGAAGCGACCGCTATGGAAGATGGTGATTCAAACAACGCAGGGAGCGAGGGTAGTGGTGACAGCGAAGAAGAATAAAACATTGCTTGAATCAATGAAACTAGTATTGACCTTCTTTCTTCGTTGGCTTTTGTAAGCCTGGTGTTGGCTTAGCGGTTAGGGTGCCGGCTTGGGATCCTAGGGTCCTGGGTTTGAATCGCGGTCGATCGCTGAATTAACGCCAAGGGGGTTGACTCAGCCTATCATCCTTCCGAGGTCGGCAAATTGAGTACCGGCTTGCTGGTAATTCCCTGTGTGTCGCAATAGGCGACTAACAGGGTTGGCGGCAGGAAGGGCATCCGGCCATAAAACATTGCTTCAAAAAGGGGACCATGGTGCCCCGAAAAGGCCAACCCCTGCTCTGCGGGGAAAAATGGTCTTTAAAGGTGGTTCTTTTCTTCGTTGGCTTTCATCTGACACCTCATTCGCCTGTGCTGGAGAAAGATTCAAAATGACCAGTTGGATGACATGATACGATCTATTGCATCATCACATGGTCACTCACGACTTTGAAAATAGTTTTACTGTAAACTTTAGGTACCATTTCATATTAGTCAGTAAAACGTTAGTATGCTCTACCTGGCTTGGTTTCTAAATAAAACGACTGTCAAAGTGAAACTTTTTTTTACACTATGAGGGTGGATGACGTCACCTTTGGGGGTTTTTGTCAGGGTCAAGGCCACTCCCAAAATTCCTGTCATTGGTCATTTATTATATTTAGCAGACCTCAACGGAAGATTTGAGAATAATTCTACCTTTGCCATCTTTCACATAAATAAATGTCGTTTTCTGGCTCCTTATATGGTTTATCCTTGTGTTATATATATAGTTTGTACCTGATTTATGCACACATTTCTCCAATACAGTAGTTATTGTGCAACGTTGTATAAACGAGCGCAAATGAGGCATCCTGGAATTTGTGACTGATCACTGGAATTCTGCTGCGCTCGACGATGCTGTGTACATTCGGCATATGGTTCTCAGTCCATCTTGTGCACTGTAACTTTAATGGCTCGTTGAAAACACTGCCTCTCGATATGTTTTCATTGCTCTTCCCTTTTGCGGCAAAATACTCTTTTGGTCCGTGTAAGCAGAACAACACTACACCTGATTCAAACGTTGGGCATACAATCATGTATTGGTCCCCTACCGGTGTACACCGGAGGGGACTATAGGTTTGCACGCCGTCCCTCCGTCAGTCTGTCAGTCCGTCAGTCTGTCAGTCCGTCACGCAAAGAACAGCTTTCCGGACTTTTCTCCTAAACCCTTAATGCTAATGATTTCAAACTTGGTACATGGTTTCCTCATGATAAGTTACAGTTCAAGTTCGAAATTCACGACGTTTCGATAATTTTTGACAAAGTTATGGCACTTTGAACTCTGGTAATTTCCCCAACAGTTTTCCGGACTATAATTTGGAGTGCGGTAAGTCAAAGCTGCTAATATTCCTTGTTTTAATTCCAATTTACATTCTGTTTCCACTTTTAGTGAGAAGTAGGGGTCTGTGCAACCATTCATAAACTTTATTTGGTGCAAATCGGATAATTTTTAGCCAAGTTACCTCGGACCGTGAGTTGGTAATTATATAATTCACACAGTTTTCCGGACGACAGACTGCCGGTAGGGGACATGTATTGCAGCGCAATACTCAGAATGCTTGTTTTATTGTACCACCCTGTAGTGGAGGGGGTATTCATTTTTATGTTTGTTTTTTGCAAATGGGGCCGTGATGTCATGTGTTGCCATATGTGATGTAATCGTTATTTTCATTTTATGCCCCAATCACCAGGGCTGTGGAGCGCGCTTTCTCAGCATTTCGGGTTACCGCTACCACGCCGCTCGCTGTCAGCTTTCACCAGAGCCCCTCAAGGTGCAACCCCGAAGCACGCTCTGCCCTGTGTGCGGGAAGGAGTACCGTTCATACGCGGGATACAAATACCATGCTCGCAAAGCACATGGGGAGGTGACTATAATATTATATTGTTATTAATATCTGCCTATCGAATGTTTTAGAAACTCAAACTGCAGTGCCGCGTTCAAGTTGCATTTTTTTGTTTGCAAAAGCAATCAGTGGCATCACTTGATGTCATCATTGTGCATCATTTGAACTGATTGTCGCAGCACGTCGCACATGTCACTTTGTGCACCGGCTTATCCCAGAGGCTGCCACAGTAATGGGAGGTGATGTGGAACTAATTAATTTAGCCTTGAATGATAGACTCATTGACTCATTGCCTCAATAGAATGAATGACTCAAAAATTAATGTCCAAACTTGTTTCAGAAGACAATCGGCTGAATTTAATGGAACGTGGGAGATCTCAATTCACTTTTGCAAAGAGTATTACAAAACACTCACTTCAATTTCCATACGCAAATTCTCAGTAAGAGATCTCGTCAAAGTAACACATACAAGAACAGAATAAAATCTCCAAGCAGGCTCAGTACTCAACATTCAATGCAGGCAATACTAGACTGAGAATCTCAACAACTTTTCTGTTACACGGCTATTTATGGTTGTAGATGAAAGCGTGAGGGGTCAGGAGAGGGTCAAAAGGGAGGAGGGAAAAATAGATTTGGGGCCGAAGGAAAGATAACATTTCAGCATAACAGTCATTCGTGATCTCGCCATCCATTGGATTCATTCATGGCGTTACAGCCTCCTCCAGGTCGCTATCTCTGTATCTTTTCGGCCAGGGGTGTAAAATCAAACAGAGATTCTAGCTGTCTTGCAATATAAACAAAGCTCGCTGCTTCTTTAAGATAACGATATGCTAGCGTGACGGAGGACATCTGTTTTTGTCCCAATCTCCCGCCTGGAGAAAAGAGGAGTACAAGAGTTTAGATTCAGAGGGTTACAAGTTATTGTTACAAGATTCAGTTCTATAGTTTAAATCTTCAATATATAAGTTTACGTTTTAAATCCTTTTCCAAGGTAACATGAAATCCTATGAATATTTAATCAAAGAACTTCAAAACTAGTCGATGTGCCGATAAGTCAATCTTAGATGAGCAGGCACGTTGCCTCAAGGGTTTGCACATGGGCCAGCCCTGCGAGAGTTCCTCAGTTGCACAGATTTCAAACTTGTCCAAAAGCTCTTCAAACAAATAGTTTAGACTGCTGAATAAAATAGAATACACTTAATGCTGATTAATATATGCATTAATTAAGCAAGCAATTAAACAATTAAGACTTAAGTGTTTGCAACAACAGGTTTGCTCCAGGAAATCCATTCAATTACACAAATTACGTACGCAATTAATTTTTCTCCCACAGAGGCTACAGCTATTTGCCAGAGTTGAGACAACAAATACCATATTTCTTGGCATCCAAGTCAATACATTTTTCCCCGGAAGTCTGGACCTTGACTTGTATTCAAAATCGACTCATTCATGGTTTAAGACATTGAATTGTATAAATGAAAATACATTTTAAAATGTGATATTTTCTGAAATAAATTTTATAATTGCTAATTTATAACAAACCAGCGAGGTACCCATACTATTCACGGGTGTGAAGCCAAAAGCAAACAAACAATGCGGAAACGGTGATAAATTTCACATTCTTGTGCCACCTTTAGTCGCCCGTCAGACATGGACAGCAGGTTCGTGTAAGACTCGCATGAAAAACGTACCCAGTCTGAATGGTTCTATACCCAGTCAATGGTGAATCTGCATATGGCAAATCCGTGAATGTCACAGTTGGAGAGTAGAACCCCCCACGTCATTTCCTCTGATATTCAAACTCAATATGTCTATTTTCATTCCAATCAGCATCATTTCAATCATAAATTAATACTGTAACAAAATACTGTGTTATATCAAGAATTATATTGAGATATTATCAAAGCAGCCCATTGTCGTCATCTCTTCACTTCTGGATTCGGTTCACATCGGATCGATTTCAAAATCATAATTTTATTGAGGAATTTATGAAACCTCTTACCAATCTTACAACACCCGCTGGGACCCAAAAACGTTCCGCAGAAGGTTTGGCGCGGCTAGCCCAGAAACTGAGGGAGTAGTTTGGGGACAGACAGACAGACAGACACTCCTGTTTTATAATACAGATCATGGCCAGGAACATTTGTCAATTGGGCGAGCAATGAACAGTTAATCCGTTCACTGATGCATGCAAAACTCGAACGAAATAAAATAAAATAAAAATATATAAAATGTAAAAATAATAAATAAAAACGAAAAAAGTGACCTCAGTAGAGCGCACACCTCCGCCAGGCTGAACAGTTTACGTTTTGTATCCCACTGATAGACCAGATCTGGATCTAAACCCAAATCTAATCGGCTTGTTCTTATCACTTACCCAACTCATCCACCAAGTTTTGTCATAATCTGTCAAACTTTTTGAAATATCGTGCTGTATTTTGGCCAATCTCTTTTGGAGAAGATCATTGAAATATCTTTGTTGGCTAATCTCTCAATGGTGAAAAATCACTTCGAAAATTTAAACATTCTCGTATCCGGATCCAAATCTTCACCAAAATAAAATCGATTTGTTTTTGTCACACACCTAACCTGTCCACCAAATTTCGTCTGAATCCGTCCATAACTTTGTTGAAATATAGTGCTATGTATCATTTTTGTCAATATCTCTCCATGGTGAAGAAAAACTTGAAAAATTCAACTATCCCGAGTGGATCCGGATCTTCACCAGAGTCTAATCAATTCGTCGTTGTAACACACCCAACCTGTCCACCAAATTTCGTCCAAATCCGCCCTTAACCTTTTAACATGTGCTATGCGCAGTCAAACAGACCGGGGTGAAAACACAACAACCTCCGTGCACCTTCGTTGGCGGAGGTAATTATCCAACGAACGAGCGTTCACTCACCAATTGTTTGATCAACCCTTTCAATCCTAATCTTACGTTTGCATCCCTACTACGTCATCAAAATATGATAACAAACATGCTGAGAAACTATTTACATTCCTAATTTATCCAGAAGGTCATCCCACAAAGTAGTTGAAATAATAGCCACAAAACGTCGCATTAATATTCATGACCCGGGAAGTACTCTCGGCAGCAATGCGTTGAGTTTCAGGGAGCACCACTATTGCTCTGACGGTATCATAGTTGATTTTGCTTCATATTGCACTTCAAATCGACTTGTCTATGAGTGAAGGAATGAAAAATGGCTCACTGCTCAATGAAAGAAAATAAACCCTGCTCACTAGGCCAAGAGGGCTGTTATCTGTTACTTCCATAGGCCTAGCGTCCAGTCGTGAATATGTTGCCTCCAGTTGTCCAGAAATGCCATGTTTTAGTCCATTCACCTGAAAATATGTTGATAATGACTTGGGTCATGGAATGAATGCGGTGAAAGGCACGAGTGGTGTATGTAGATTTAATAGGTGTGCACTATATGACTGCTGGCAGCCCTGGGCGTGGGTTGGTATTACTGTTGTTCCTCCCCCCCGTGCTGTTACTTCTTTCATCCCTGCGACAGGGTTCCAATGAGGAGGTGGGAGCCGCGGGAGATGCTGAGAGTATGGGTGTGCCGGGTCGTCTGGGAGGGCCCGATCGCCGTCAGTCGGCCAGCGTGGCGCGCCTTCTGCTCAGGGAACTCGCCACAGATATGATCAAGGGGGATCAGAAAAACCGCAATGCCAGGGACGATCTAGTTCCAGCTAAAAAACTGGTCAGTTCTGACTCTTCTGCTTTGCTTCCTAAATCTGATTGTGTCTTCCTCGTGGAATGCACGACTGCTTTGGTTGTCAACTTGAGTTATTGGTGGTCTTGAGGACTTCTCTGATTAACCTCCATAGTTCTTGATGGGCCAGGGCAAGCGTTACGTCTCTCTTGTGTAGATGTTTATAGAAAGATTGCTTTGATCTTGAAGACCTTCCACTCGATAAGGAATCATGATAAACATGATGGCGTGTGATTCTTCCTTGTTACTTTTGGATGCCGTGATTGTGCCAAACTTCCTCCGCCCAGCTCCAGTACAAATGTCCTCCACGTCCTGCGTTTGGAGACAAGGCCCTTGCAACTTGGCGGAACATAGTACGGCGCTACGGCGTTGTCAACTGTCCCAATGCGGTCGGTACACATTCATTCCCTTGCTTTTGTTAATTACTGCAAATACAAATCGTCATATTTTTGCTGCATGTTGGTTTAACCAAACACGAGGAACCTCCACTCCTCAAATGGCCGAACGTATAGCTGTAGCTGTACCCGTCTTCCTGACGGTTCTGACTAAGGTTCGTCATGTTTGTAGTAGATGGAGACTTGACGTCTTTCAGGCGAAATGTGTGAAACCTGCAATATTTTTAATAGTCCCGTTTATTTTGATGCGAGTGAGCCCATTTTTGAGTGAATGAGAAAAACAAGGCACATTAAGTGAGTGGATACTTAATGAATGTCATTTGACTCTCAGGGCTGTAGTGCAACGTACACAAGTGTATCGGGGCTCAAGGCCCACCTGGGATCGTGTGACAAGGTATTGCTTTTATGCTACCCATAATGACACCACATTTATAGGATGTTTGTCATGATAAACCTGTCATGATTTTTGTCATGGGCTCGTGGAAGACCCAGAACACAGAACAGAAAGAACACAATATAATGCGAGAGAAACACAACAGCAGCGCCAACAGAGGGAGATGGAGGAGGAATAATGGGCGAGGAAAAGAATAAGAGTATGGCGAGGGGTAGAGGACACGGGGTGAGCATGCTGGGTACAAGCTCAAACTTCCTTTTCTCTAATGGCTTTATCTCAGATCATCATAAGTTTGCATTCGGCCAACCTTGGACATGCTGCCTCTACTCTCCCAACAATGGATGGAGGCCCAGGATGTCGGACATTATATCAGGGCCGTGTCTCTAAACATATCTCAAGCTTTTGACCCAGTATGTCGTCCTGCCTTGCTCGCCAAACTCTCTGCCTACGGAATCCAAGGCCAACTCCACACGTGGCTTCCAGACTTGTGGCTCTCAACGAAATGCTTTCATCTCCTCTTCCTGTCAAGGCTGGAAGTTCACCAAGGCAGTGTTCTGGGCCCAGTACTATTCCTGATCTTCATTAATGATCTCTCTGACTCTCTGGAAAATCCTCTTTATCTCTTTGCCGATGCGACTCCACCTTCTGCCGTGACATTCCTCATCTTTTAGATAGTTTGGTAGCAACCTCCTCCCTCTCTTCCGACCTTGACAAAAGCACACACTGGTCAAACACTTTGAATATGTCTTCCAATCCTGAGAAATCTTTCTCCAAAAGGACCGTTTGGCAATCCCCTCTTCCCCACTCACTCATCTACTTTCTAAACAATACTGTACTTTTGAAGACTTCCCACAAGCCAGTGAGGGGTGTCACTTTAGTCGCCGACAAACAGACCATGCGGCAGGTAGCACTGGCTCACATCTCACCAGTGGCATATCCAATGACTAACCTGACTAAATATTATGTGTCGTGCAAAGTCGTTCCTTGGCACACCTGAACTATTATCCACCTACAAGGCTATTATCTGCAGCTTGATGGAAGACTGCTCTTCCCTCTGGGGTGGCCCTCCTGCTTTTCATCTTGCTCAGCTTGACACCATGAAAACCAAGACCTTCAATCTCCCCTCATTGGAATCTCCTTTGAAACTGAGACGACGGGCCTTTCACTTCGCCATCGTAGACACGTTTGTGGTCTTCTACCGCCTCCTTTCTGGTCTTGCACCCTCGGCCCATTCTGACTCTGTGCTTTGTCCCCTCTCCCCTCAACCCCTCGCCCCCGAGTTATCTGCATGGCACACGTGGTCCACAATCAACCTGCTTCTGTTAAAACTCCCAAAATCCAGAATCACCACTCATTTGTTCCTCTTTATCCCCACCTGTGGAATCTCATCCTTCCCTCCAGATATTTGGACTGCCACTGGTAACATGCACACCCCTTTCTAAATTTCCAGTTTTTCCATCCTGAGAGTTTGCTTCTGTATTCATCTCGACAGACCCACACATCCTCTCCCCTATCCTCATTCCCAACATTCGAATATCCCTTATTTGCCCATCCCCTCTATTTTGTCCTTCAACCCTGCTGCTGCCCCCTCCCCCCCTGCCCTTCTCTCTTTCTGCTGTTCCATTTGTTCTCTTGCGTCCTGATCTGTTCAGTGTTCGAGCTCTTCCACGAGCCTTGACTCTGTATAGAATATATTTATTTTTTATAATATATTGTATGCACATTGTTTACGATTTGATTGTTTTCATGTCCTACAGCCATGTCCGTTTTTACGTTGCATGCCATGTCAATTAGCCTTCTTGCTCATCACATTTGTTTTTTTTTGTATTTGATTAGCTGTACCTGTTGCCTTAGGGGAAGTATGCTGGCAGCAAGTACACGTGCTTGCTGTGTAATAAGCAGTTTGGATCCGAGAGTGGGGTGAAGTACCATATTACACACACCCACGGGCAGGTGAGCACGATGCACACTAATTAATCAATCATTCGTTTGAATACGTTTATCCCGAGCTCTTTCATTACTTTTTTTTGTTGGACACAGAACTGGTTCAAGGAGATGATGAACAAGCCGAAGAAGAGTGCCGAACGAGCAGCACCATCCGAACCCGTCCTGACCCGAAAGGACGGTCGTCTGCGACAGCTCACCCCGCTCCCTTACGACGATTCTGAAGAGGTGGATTTTGCTACCAGTGCCCTCACCGAGACGGTCTCTGTGCCAGAGGAAGGTGAAATTATTGATGTCCAAGGCCACAGCCTTGTAGAGAGGGAGGTGATCCTTGGCGGCGATGGTGAAAGTATAAAAATGGATGACGGTGAAGTTGGGGACATCGGAAACGTGACGCTCGTGACCCTTGGTGTAATCGACGATGGCTCCGATGAACTCGGTACCGTGGAACTGAATGCCGAAGAGGTTGTGCTCAGAGTGGAGGAGGCGGTTGAGATCAAGTCGGAGATCGTTCATGAAGCCAGAGATCCAACCGCATTCAAGAAGCGGAGTCACTGGCGCCAGGTGTGATGTTGCTGCAAGGTCTCGAGTAATGCGACCTTCGCTCCATGCATCACGTGTTTGTTAATTTTTTTTTCTCTTTGAGTCATTGTAAGCTGTTTCCAGGGTAGTTTTTTTTTTCTTTTTCTATTTATCTTTTTGACAAGCGAGATCACGCATTCCCTTTTGCGTGAAAGGCGTTTCAAAAATCTCTTCTGTGACTGAAAAAATAAATTCTCCACGTTGAGGCTCAAAGAGAAATGCCTTTGTTAGGAGAGAAGATTGTTTCTTGTTAATTCGGAATTTTTTTCATAAACCAACTCCATTGTCATCATTTCCAGTGTCATAAATGTAATGAGAGCCGCTGTGCAACTCTCAAGAGCAAAAGCTTCCCCCTCTTCATCCCTCCCCCCACACCAAGGCCAAAGATGCTTTGATGTCCGCATCTATATTTACCGTTCTTTTATGCCAGCCATTTCTCCTTGTTCAGTGTCAAACAGCTGCCCTCTTTGTCTTACGGACTTCTGATGGGTTGAGAAGTAATATTGAGCAAGGCAATAAAAATAGCGACACGGTGACGGCAACTGAGAAATGGAGCCACCGCCGTCATTTCACTTTTCTGTTACCACCCAACAAGTTATGAGTGAGCATTGCATTTGCGGAAGCTCATTGAGCATTCTAGCGTCCCAGTGACTCCGTTGCATTGTGCAATTTTAATCGTGTACGCTCGTTGCTGGTACATATATGAAACCCGTTGACGTACATTCAGACGTAGGACGGTGCCTTCAAAACTATGTCGGTTCCAGCTCGACTCAGAACGCTCTAGCGGTAGATGTTCGTGTCGTAATGGGGTCAATTTTAAACTCCTGTGAACTTTGTGATTATTTTAAATATTACATGGAAATCCAAGTTGTCTTTGACAGGAAGAGAAACATTCAAAGCAGTCCCTCAACAATTTGGCAGAGTATGACGCTATTGCCAGGTAGACCCGGACAGCATCCCTCTCTGACGATCTGGACAAAATAAGCAACTGGTCATCTCCCTGGAGTGGATGCATGCAAGATACATCACATGTCCTTTCGTGCAAGAAAGACGTATTCTCAGTTTTTTCTCCATAAGCACCAGCAGGCAAATCAACTCATTAAATTTTGTGGTCAGTGTCTGTGTGAGGTACCATCTCAGGTGCTTCTAGGCCTCACTATTAGCTACAACCTGTCATGGTCGATTGCCACCTCAGAATTATCCACATGGCCAAATACTTCCTCTGCCAACCTCAGTTTTGCAACGGTATGCAAAGCCTTCATCCAGAGCCTCATGGAATATGGATCCCCACTGTGGGCCAGAACCGCTTCTTCACATATTCTCCCCTTTTTGCGGCCCTGAAATTTATAAGGCTTTCCTTCCCCATCATTGGAATCTCCCATCAGGAAGCTGAGTGGCAGGGTCTCTTCTTCCATGAGCCTCGACACCTGTATAGATCGAAAATACCTGCGTTGCAGAAATAACACCGTACCTCTCGCCAAAAATAAATAATCTTTGGAGCAGGTCAGAGGAAACATCCTCCCCCTGTGGGGCCACTGGCAATAGTGCTCAACTATCATCCCATCCCCACTGTCCTGTTGGTTCAACCTTGCTCTTCCATGGGCGTCACTTGGAAATACGTAGACGTACAAACTGGTGGACGTAGGGAGGAAATAACTCAAACGTACGATCAGATCACTTCCTGCTCCAAGATACGACTCGTTTTGAAACGTTGGAGCTGGGCGTTGAAACAGAATTGCTTCTCTCTGTACTTTGTTTTCTGTATTGAGAAACTGTGTGAGAGACCCCAGGAAAGACTTCTTGCAAAACAGAGAATAGATGAGTGAAAAGAAGCGGCCTCCCTCGTTTACTTGTAGAGAACAGGCCTTGCTCATTTAGTTGTAGAGAGCAGGCCACCCCCCTCGTTTACGTTTGTGCAAAATGATTGTGATTTTAATGCAGTTCCAAGTACTTGTTTGTCTGAAAGGTTGATCCATGGTAATGATCAGAAAAGCTACGATGATCAAATATACTTGTACTGCTTGATATAACATCTTCCTTCTTCCTCGTCATCTCCTTATTCTCCCCCTCCACCCCATCCAACCCCCTTTCTCATCGTACGTTGTTTGAATTTGAATCCTTGCATTTTATGACAAGTTTTCTTGGAAAGAATAACAAAGGCATGTTTTTTTTATTATTATATAAAGCCATTGAAGTTTATTTATTATTTTTTTTCTTAATACTTTGCCTGTAGCACCGTTTCAACTGTACATGTAAATAGTGAAAGCCTAACTCTGCAGGTAGTGGTACTTTCGTTTTAAGAGCATCTGCATGCTATTTATGCACTGGGTCTGGGAAGCGGTAGACGTTTAGAAATGGAAAGTGCGTTTAAGAAAAATCAGTTCGGACGGAAGGAAACCAAAAATGGAGCGGATGATCGAAGAAGATGGAAAAAGGAATCCTTTTGGAATGTGCATTGCGGAGCCAAGAGAGCCATATTTGCGTATGCAATATTTAGATGATATGCATAAACGAAACAGCGTGTTCTTGCCGGATCATCGTGATAGCAGAAATTTGCTATTTCAAGGGATATTTTAATTCATACGACACTACAAGGCCAAACGTATGTGGACCCCCCCTTATAATTAGTGGATTCCGCTGTTTCAGCCACACCCATTGCTGACAGGTATATACAGTCACGTGAAAAAGTAAGTACACACCATGTAAAGTTTTGACTTTTTCAACATATTTCAACATACAGCTATTTGATCTTCATTTGAACAATATTGATAGATAAAGGTGATATAATATAACAAATATCATGAAACATTTACATTTTGTAGTCCATTGTATAATTTAAAAAAACATAAATGCAAATTTCGCATGTGGAAAAAGTAAGTACACCCTTGGGTCTAATAGGTGGTATTGCCCCCTTTGGCAGAAACAACCTCAAGTAGGCGTTTCTTATAACTGTCTACCAGTCTCTGACATCGACTGGGAGAAATTTTTGCCCACTCCTCCATGCAGAATTCTTTCAGCTGTGCGATGTTTGAGGGGTTTCTTGCATGCACAGCTCGTTTCAAATCCCCCCACAACATCTCGATGGGATTTAGATCCGGGCTTTGACTTGGCCATTCCAGAAACCTCCTTTCTTTCTTTTCAGCCATTCCTTGGTGGATTTACTGGTATGTTTAGGGTCCTTGTCATGTTGCAAGGTCCACCTTCGGTTGAGCTTCAACTTTCTGACAGATGGCCTCACATTATCCTCAAGCACCCTCTGGTACAATGAAGAATTTATAGTGGATTCTATGATGGTGAGCTGCCCAGGCCCTGATGCAGCAAAGCTGCCCAAAACCATAATATTTCCACCACCGTGCTTTACAGTTGGTATCAGGTTCTTGTGGTCAAATGCTGCCTTTGGTTTTCGCCAAACATGTCTTCTGGTACTGTGGCCAAATAGCTCTACCTTTGACTCATCTGTCCAGGGCACATTGTTCCAGAAGTGCTGGTCTTTGCCTTGGTCACGGAGCTCACAGAACGGGACCGCCGAGTGTGTGGTCTGGGCTGTTTTTCATGGTTTGGGCTAGGTCGCTTTGTTCCGGTGAAGGGAAATCTTAACGCTGCAGCATTCCCATAATGCACATAATGCATTCTAGACGATTGTGTGCTTCCAACATTGTGGCAACAGTTTGGGGAAGGCCTTTTCCTGTTTCAGCATGACAACGACGCGGTGCATAAAAGGAGGTCCATCCAGAAATGGTTTGTCGAGATCAGTGTGGAACAACTTGACTGGCCTGCACAGAGCTTTGACCTCAACCTCATCGAACACCTTTGGGATGAATTGGAACGCCGACTGCGAGCCAGGCTTAGTCACCCAACATCAGTGCCCGACCCCACTAATGCTCTTGTGGCTGAATGGAAGCAAATCCTCATAGCAATGTTCCAACATCTAGTGGAAGACCTCCCCAGAAGAGTGAAGGCTGTTATAGCAGCAAAGGGGGGACTAACTCCATATTAATGCCCATGATTTTTGAATGAGATCTTCGCCGGGCACATACAGGTGTGATGTTCGGGTGTCCACATACTTTGGCCATGTAGTGTATATATTTGACTCCTGTTCCACTCTTGGTGACATTCATCCTGTATAATTGGCCATTCCATTAGCCCTCTGACGCCATGCAAATATTTTGGATTTTTTTGACTGAAACAACTTTGGATGTCTTCCCCAAATGGCGATCAATAGTTTTGCAAAATAATTTTTTTTGAGGCAACAAGGGGCGTTCAGAAAGTTTATAACGTAGCCGATTGATTGGAATTGTAGCGTGTACGGCCCCCACTCCCCAAACACGCATCCCTGTGTGAGTGGGTGCCAGGAGTCAATATCCCACATGCAGCTGGCTTAATGTTACATTGGTATGATGCACCTCTGTCCTTGCATGTATAGACAGACATGCACGATTAGCCAAACAAAGGGATTACCAAAAAATAATTTATTTTCCTCCACGGGTTTTCAATTATATGGATCGGTCAACATGGGAAATATGGCAGAAACAAGACACAAACGTGTGAACTTACAAATAAGTTAGAAAGCCGATAATCACTGCTCACATTTCTAGTTCTAAATGTTGTTCTTGTTCCATTTTGACGCATTTGAAAGCTTTACAAAATCTATTTTAGCGATTGAATAATGTTTCTTTGCCGCTGACGATTCTTCACCTTCGGCCTATTATATCTTTCTGCAGATGGAATGGTTTTAGTGTTGGCTTAGAAAATAAGTAGTTTGAGAAACAGACAAAAGTGGACTTGTGTTTTCTGTAGATTCACCCGTCCCTCCCTCTCCCCCACCCGTTTCTTTCTTTTTTGAAACTTGCTGAGAGTTTGTAGTAGTTCGCTCGCTGTAAGGGGAAAATGCATATATATTTTAACAGGGGTGTCATGTAGGTTCGATTGCGTTTCAGCTATCAGCTATAGCATTGTGTTTGCAGTTTTTTAATCCCGATGTTACACTATTTTTGTATCGATAAATTTTGATCCTGCCCTCCATCTTAAATGGCTTTCCAAAACAGCTTATCGTTGGACACTCTTCCCCCATCTCCCGCCCAGTTCTTTCATCGCGGTCACTCTTCCCTCTTCCTTTGGCCCATTAATGCTTTTCACCACTTTGGAGAAAGGAAATAATAGTTGCGGCATTGTGTTGTGCTTTGATCAGGAAAGAGGGCAACCGGTGGCTGTATTCTGTCAGGATTTATCCCGTTTCGGAACTGTGCTCGACTCGGCACAAAACAAGCAGCAAGAAGTTGAGGATAAGTGGAAGGAGGTAGAAGGAGAGTATACCATTAATTTTCTGACATGTGTTTTCAATAAAAATGGTTTCAACTGTTATTACTTGTTCATTGTCGCTGCACGTTATTCCAGTTTCAAACTGAAAATTAACAAAGCTGAAGCGAGGCATAGGTGGGAGATTATGTCTCCTACATATGACTGGCACACACAAATGCACACACACATGAGACTTTAAGTCGGCTTGTAGCTCCATAAGAAAAAACAAGTACAAAAAGTTTTAATTAAAACAAAAGCCGCGTCGATGTTACACAATGCCTAGATGCAGCTGTGCCTATAACGTCGATGTTATAGGCACAGGACATTCCTATTGATTCGATTACTTGATGTTATTAACGCACAGGTTGTAAACCTGGTGCGTTATAGCGTTTGCCTGGGAATTTCGGGCGCTCAAAAGTGAAGCTAGTTTCTGTCACCCATTTCTGTCGCTCATTTCTGTCGCTCATTTCTGTCGCTCAGATGTGTAAACATGACGTCATCAAATCTATATTTATAGGATAGGTTATAGGAGATATATATGTTATAGGATAGGAATATAGGACCCAAATGACCCAGAGGACCCAAATGACCCAGAGGACCCAAATGACCCAGAGGACCCAAATGACCCAAATGACCCAGAGGACCCAAATGACCCAGAGGACCCAGAGGACCCAAATGACCCAGAGGACCCAAATGACCCAAATGACCCAGAGGACCCAAATGACCCAGAGGACCCAAATGACCCAGAGGACCCAAATGACCCAGAGGACCCAAATGACCCAGAGGACCCAAATGACCCAGAGGACCCAAATGACCCAGAGGACCCAAATCACCCAGAGGACCCAAATGACCCAGAGGACCCAAATGACCCAGAGGACCCAAATGACCCAGAGGACCCAAATGACCCAAATGACCCAGAGGACCCAAATGACCCAGAGGACCCAAATGACCCAGAGGACCCAAATGACCCAGAGGACCCAAATGACCCAGAGGACCCAAATGACCCAAATGACCCAGAGGACCCAAATGACCCAGAGGACCCAGAGGACCCAAATGACCCAGAGGACCCAAATGACCCAGAGGACCCAAATGACCCAAATGACCCAGAGGACCCAAATGACCCAGAGGACCCAAATGACCCAGAGGACCCAAATGACCCAGAGGACCCAAATGACCCAGAGGACCCAAATGACCCAGAGGACCCAAATGACCCAAATGACCCAGAGGACCCAAATGACCCAGAGGACCCAAATGACCCAGAGGACCCAAATGACCCAAATGACCCAGAGGACCCAAATGACCCAGAGGACCCAAATGACCCAGAGGACCCAAATTCTATGTATGTTTCTATGATGATGTATGTTTTGGTGAAAGTACATAATGTGAATACTAGTAGCAATTTTACAAAAACCATGGCATAATTTCAAATCTTGACCCGAGATGATAATTATGCTACATCATAATTTCCATGTGCCAACCTGGGCGGAATCCAAGTGGATTCACTTGACTTGTTTTTGTGCAAAGTGAAAATATATCTCGGCAATTTCCCGTGTGTGGCGACGAATTTTTAATATATCTCGGCATTTTCCCGTCTGTTATTTCAGGCAGTGTATGACTGACCATGCCGCGATTAAAAAAAAAAAAAATCTCGGCAATTTCCCGTGTGTGGCGACACGTGAACGAAGCTATGCTCCTCTCTCCACATTATTGTGACGACGTATAAATTAAATATTTCATCGTGACGATTGTCATCAAATGGACGAATTTTAAATATATCTCGGCATTTTCCCCGTCTGTTATTTTGGGCGGTGTATGACTGACCATGCCGCGATTTAAACAAAATATATATATCTCGGCATTTTCCCGTCTTATTTCGGGCAGTGTATGACTGACCATGCCGCGATAAAAAAAAAAAAAATCTCAATGGACTTGAAGTTACAGGCCTTTGAGAATTCATTTCGTTCTATAAAGGGCAACTTTCATCGGATTTTCTTCCCGTTTTTTTTCAACCGAGTCTACAACTATGTTAGCGACTGTGAAAAATGAAATGATGTATCGAATTTGATTTGAAATAAAACTGTGAGAGAGGAAGACACCACGGGCCTACAAAACAGGCCTCAAAGCTATGCAAGTTAATAAAATGGTGGATATTTGTTTATATGAGGCCTCTCCCAGAATGGGTGGAGCTATGGTTCCCAGAATGGGTGGAGCTTTGAGGTTTTGTCTTCTCTGCAAGAACAAGAAGAAGAACAACAACAACAACAGCAGAGGGCACTCTATGACCAGCGTCTGCGACGCGGCTAAAAACTAAAAGCCTTTTACCAACTCTTGGGCCTATTTTTCATAACAAAGATATATAGTCGGTTGGATGATACATCTCCCACTTGGGGACTCAGTCTGTGCTAGTCTCCACAGATGCCCCATAAGCATCTCCCCTCTTCATGTGAACACATAGCATCCAGATATCTGAACTGGTTTGGAAACGGCATGCTATCGAGCAGGCCTCATATGTATTCGCAAATTGCGAATTCACATTTTGGTCTCGATTTTCGGTTTGAAGTTCTATTCTTGCCCAATTTGGCCCTTTCGACACTTGCTCTTTGTCATTTTGACAAAGAGTACCATCCATATTTGACAGTCTCGGGAAGAAAAAACATGTCTTTATTCTGAATTTCATCTGTCATCAGAGGTGTCGGATTCTGTATCCCTGTTGGAATATAAACGGGTAAGGGATGGAGGAGGCAAAAATGCAAATGCCGTCTTCTGTCATCGAGCCGACAAGCTGGGAGCAACAAATCACATTGATTGCCACATCTAATGCAATGCAAATGCTCTAATGGCACTGAGGTGCTCCATTTGAAACTGTTCAATATATGTAGACTAGTGGGGCACCCGTGGGAATCCCACGTGCATGGACATCTGACATTTGGACATCTTCATTTAATTTATATGCTGCTTATTCTCATATTAGGTTTTACAAAAATGGTTACTGGCAATTCATCAGATCCAGAAATTAAGTAATCTACACAATTTATTTACTTCACAGAACATGTGACCCCTCACTCCTCTGCACCCCACACTCTCTTCTCTCCATCCTCACTCCTCCCTCCTGTCCCATCTATCTCCTTCCCCATCCGTCCTCTCCAATCCCTCGATCCTCTCCAATCCCTCGATTCTCTCAAATCCCTCGATCCTCTCCAATCCCTCGATCCTCTCCAATCCCTCGATCCTCTCCAATCCCTCGATCCTCTCCAATCCCTCAACACTCCTCTCCAATCCCTCAACACTCCTCTCCAATCCCTCACTCCTCTCCTCTCCAATCCCTCACTCCTCTCCTCTCCAATCCCTCACTCCTCTCCTCTCCAATCCTTCCACACTCCTCTCCAATCCTTCCACACTCCTTTCCAATCCCTCAACACTCCTTTCCAATCCCTCAACACTCCTCTCCCATCCTTCCACACTCCTCTCCAATCCCTCACTCCTGTCCAACCACTCACTCTTGTCCAATCCCTCACTCCTGTCCAATCCCTTGCTCCTCTCTAATCCCTCACTCCTCTACAACCCCTCACTGTGCACACTGCACAGGGGAGAGCATGGCACACAGGGGAGAGGGGTAAAGGATCACATACAGGGGAAAGGAGGGAGCATAAGGTGAAAAGTGAAACTTCTACCTAAACTTGACTTGAGAAGATGGAGGGTGGAGAACCAGCCTTGACTCTTCTTCATTTTTAAACTTGGAAAGTATCGAAAACATTGCGCTTTACAAAGTAAAAATAGACTAAAACCAAACGTTATTCATAAATATTGTATTCCATAGTTGGTTTACATTATGTACATTTTTGAAGTACTGTATTGTTTAATTCCATGGTGGGAAAAGAGTTGACTCGACTTAAACAAAGTAATAATATAAATAATTAAGTCCTAGTAGGGAATGTTCTCTCGTCTCCTTCCCGGTCCCCACATCTCGTCCTACCAGACACATTCAAAATGGCTCTTAGAATACATTTAGCTGATTTTTCTCATCTTCAGCTGAAACGGAGACTTAAACCATCCTAGCGAATGTGAAAAATGAAATCAGATGGTGAATTAGAGTCGAGATAAAGCCGTGAAGGAGTCTCAATGGACTTTATGTTACAGGTCTTCATTGCATTTAAAATGCATTTTGTTCTATAAACGGTAACTTTCATCCAATTTTCTTCCCGTTGTTTTGTCCAAAAACCATCTTAGCGAGTGTGAAAAATGAAATCGGATCTCGAATTAGAGTTTAAATAAAACTGTGATCGAGAGAAACTGCGAGCCTATCAAAAGAGGCATCAAAGCTATGCAGAACAAACAAAATGGTGAAGATTTGTTTTTTGAAGCTCCTCCCAGCCTGGTGTTGGCTTAGCGGTTAGGATGCCAGCTTGGGATCCTGGGTTTGAATCCCGGTCGATCGTTGAATTAACACCAGGGGGGTTGACTCAGCCTGTCATCCTTCCGAGGTCGGCAAATTGAGTACCAGCTTGCTGGGATGAATGATCCCGGTGTGTACCCCGGTTTAGAATAGGTACACCGTATCCCTGCGCATCGTAAGAGCGTGACCAAGGGTTGGCGCCAGGAAGGGCACCCGGCCGTAAAAACATTGCCTCAAACAGGGAACCATTATTGTCATGGGGCCCGCAGGGCTAACTCCCGCTGTTGCAGGGAAAATGGCCTTAAAACGATCATTCATTATTTTCTCCCAGAACGGGTGAAGCCACTCCCATGGATAGACAACCTCACAGACAGACAACTCACCTATGCAGAATAGTATATAGATTTTTGATGCCTATGGTCCATAATAAAATTGTATTGGTGTCAAAGCCAGGGACCAATTACAAATTAATAGTATGATGCTCACAAGTCTTCTTCACAAGCACATGCTGCAGTGTTAGTCGTGGCTTCAGCACAAACTGCGGTTATGCACTGAGGTCGCAACTTCCATGAGAGCTTGTGGTGCCGGGTGTCATCAGCAATGGCTGCATGGCCCCGCCAACATGCTATTGGCAATGGAATATCTCGTTGTGGTTCAAGAAGTGCATTTCTTCAGATTTGAGACTGATAGCTTGCCCGTTGGTTGTGGAGATTCAGACTCAGCTGTTGTTGGGAAGTCTTCATCTTTGCCTTGTTTGCAACGGAACAAACTGTGTGTGATGTGTACATTCACATCATTGCTGTGTTATTTCTTGTCATACTTGGTAGATAATTGTGGAGCAGACACTCCACTCCGTGCCTTGTGTATCATAAACATTGCAGTTCCAAGCTTTTCCCATGGCATATGTTGCCAATCCCATTTCGAAGGTTTGACTTTTCTCAAAGAAAAGGCTACAAATGGAGTACCTTGTTTATCTAGCTCGACCGGAAGAGTACTTAGTTGACTTTTGTAAGTTGCGATTTGCTGAAAACACTTGAATTAGGCTTCGCATTATAAAGGGAGGCGCAAGGCGCTTCTCCCTTTTTATAAGGGATGGTTTCTCTGTATGCAACTTTAACATGGGGACTGAAAATACGTTTCTCGGCTTCTACTGGACCAAATCGGCTGCAAGTTTCAGAAGTAAATGCTTTGTCCGTTGAGGTAATATGTTCCAAATTTTAGCAACGTCCGTTTCCGCAGTCTTGAGTTTTATTTAGAAAACCCTCAAATTCACGTTGGTGTCCGTCCGTCCGTCCGCCCAAAATGTGTTGGCGCTCATATCTCAAAGGCTATACATTGAAACTTGCTGAAACTTGGAATATAGGAGGAACCCAGTAATGCTCTAGATATGTTCATATAAACGGGCGCAAATTTGATTCATACAACTACATGAAGAAGTAAATGTATTTTAACTGATATATGTAAGGTGCCCATTTATATGAACATTTCTAGAGCATTACTTGGTTCCTCCTAAGAACATAAGGGTAGTCCAGCATGCACACGAGATTTTTTTTGAATGTCCCTTATTTCTATTGTTTGGCATTTTCTACAAACTATGGAATGTCCCTTCTTTTCTATACTTTGCCACATGGCACATCCCATATAAAGGGGCCTTTTCTATGCCCTTGGCATTTTACCCAAGAATATTGTGTGGAGCCCATTTTAGATTCAATACAGAACATGAAAACTTGTGTGCACAGGTGCTGATTGGTTCAACAGCTGATCTCCGTCCTCATCAACGTTTTGACCCATTAAACTCGGTACCTGTCTGGTTTATTCAGTGAGTTGTATTCAGTTGATACTCCCATGCCCAGTCAATGACCAAGATGGTATCAGAATGCCAAATATTCTTCCCTAATATAGTGACGGTTGTTGCTGATGCGATGCACACTGTAGATTATGGCAGGAATTTAGAATTTGTCCAGACTACAAGCAGACAGTATCCTATTTTTTGAAAGACTATGGCGTCTTCAACATGAACCTTCGAATACTATCAGATGGGCACTCAGCTTGATGTTCCTCCTAATGAATGACACACATTGATGCGATGGACTGCGTGCAAAACACTCAGTTGACAGTTTATAGTGGGGTCGGGAATCCAACTCGGACGACGGCTCAAGGGCCAGTGCACAAGGGTCAGCCCATTCCCTCAATTATTCTCCACATACATTACACTTGTCTTTTATAAACAAAAGTCAAGGCCATGTTTGATGTACCTTCAACTGTATAAAAACCCGATGTGGCAATTTGATACATTTCTATTTTGGATAGGAGTATCTTGACCACAATTTGATGCAAGGATGGGTTGGTTGACATACCAGGTAGAGCAGCACCTCATTCATTTTTATTAACTCAACTGGACTAATGTCCAGTTGAGTTCATCACATACTGAACCCTCCGGCGTCCGTTTCCGTTAACTTTTCGACGTTAACACTCCAGCGTCCACAAATATCAACTGATTCTGATCAAACTTGACATGCAGCATCCTTACCCCAAGGACCAGGTTGGTATTACATTTCAGCCCGATCCGTTGAAAAATGGCGGACTTAGGCGACCATTTTGTTTTTGGTCATGAAAACGACGTTAACACTCTAGCGTCCACAAATATTAACAGATTTTGATCAAACTTAGAATGTTTAACCCTTACCACACAAGGTAGGTTGCTATTGCATTCCAACCCGATCCGTCACAAAATGGCCGCCATATTGTTCTCAGCTCCGAAACGACGTCAAGACTTTAACGTCCACAAATATTTATGGATTTTGATCAAACTTGGTTTTGTCCAGTCAGTTCAGTTGAGTTCTGCTTCCCTGGAAGCTCTAGTTTGTCACAGTATTATGAAACGACTTGGTAGCCAGATGGGAGCACCGAATGGGCCAACCCAGGGCATATACTCTTGTTGCTACAAAACTTGGAAATTGCCGAGTTATGGGTTGAATATGGTAGCATAATGCTCAGCATTATTAGGGTTCTGGCAGCTACCATTTCAAACCAGATTCCGCATAATAGTTAAGTGTCCGCTCCGAGTCTGCGAGGTCAGCGGTTGTTTTTTTGTTTTTTTGTATACAACATCGAGGCTCGTGTAAGAGCTAACGTTAATCAGAAAAAGACAAACACACATAAAACATAAGATAAAGGGAGCGGGACACAAGATGGGGAGAGAGGGAAGCACACAAGTACAACATTTGAGAGCAGGGAGATCTGTGGGAGGGAGAGGGCTTGGGGGGGGGGGGGGAAGGGGCTTGGGGGAGGCGCATGGGAAGGGGGCGTGGGGGAAGGAGGCATGGGAAGGGGGGGGGTAGGTGGGAGGAGGCATGGGAAGAGGGGTGGGTGGAAGGAGGCATGGGAAGAGGGGGGGGTGGGATGACGCATGGGAAGGGGGGGTAGGCGGGTGGGAGAGGCATAAAACACATGGACACTGCTAGGACTTCCAGGAAAGAAGTCGGAATTTCAAAAAAATGGATGTGGGGTGAATTAACGGGGGTAGAAAAGATCATGGTTTTCGATGGGGGAAGACAAGAGATGGTGGTGAACAGCTGTTTTAAAGACCTGGAGGGAGGAGTGGGATTGAAGGGAGTGAGGGAGTTTGTTCCAGAGGCGGGAGAAAAGAGGAATGAAAGAGTGAAGGTGAGCAGAGAGTTTTGATTTTGGCAGTTTAACCATAAGAGGGTTGCAGGCAGATCTTGTGTGTCCTGTAGGAATATTTGGGGGACAGAGCACAGAGAGAGCTGGGGAGCAAGGCCGGAGAGCAGTCGGTAGAAGTCGGTTGAAACCTAAACCGGCCAAGTCGTACCAAAGCATAAAACATGGCATCAATGCTACCCAGAGTGCTCTGGGAAGTGACGTCACTTCCTTCAAACTCTGGTTGTTGAAACTTAATCCAATGTTGTCTCAGTGTTTGTCTATGCGTGATATCTGTGTGCTTCTCTGAGCATTAGGCTATGTAAACATTTCTATTTGATTGGTGACCCTTCATTGTCAAATTCACGACAATGCCTCTCGGGGAACCTTTTGGGCGACTTCAAATCTCTTTGCCAGGTTCCAGACATTTGTCAGCACTGATAAAGCGCCACCCCCAAAATAGGGGAACACTTTTCTTTTAGAAGTTGCTGTGCCTCACAAGTCGGGCAGAAATGTATGAATTAATTAGGTTAAAGAAAAAAAACTGCTTTCAATAGCGACGATACCATCTATTATTTCTTAAGAGGGTCAGTTACAGGTGCAGCAAATCATGTTTAATGAGTGAAAACATAATTTTAACATACAGAACACAGGCCTTGCCATTGGTTCTACCATGGGCAGTGAGGACCCCATTATTTTTACATATACAAAGGGCTGATTCCAGCTTGACTTGTGAATTTTATCAAAATCTAAATGTCGAAGAGTAATATTTAGCACGTACCTAGGGAAAGCAACAGTTGTATTTCCCGTGGTGGTTTGCCTGACCTGTCTTGCATCTCAATTGATTATTTCTTATGGACTCGGGATAAAAGGAAACCTACTGCCAGGTGTGCCATGCAATGGCAGAGAAAACGATGAGGAAAATGGCAACAGAAATAAAGCAAACGGCAGGAAGCATCACGTCTTCTGTCCCTGGAACGACACAGACGTTTGAAAAGGTGAGACCGTCCACGTCCTATGTTGCTTGTGCCGCACGCATGACCAAGTGTGACGCAGTTTGAATGTGACATCTATTTTTGTGCTTTAATCGGAGTTTCAAGAGGGATATCGATTGTCTATTTCTTGTGAGATTTTTTTTTCCTTCCCTTGTTTTTCTTCCTTTTTCTTCTCGTCCATTGGGACAAAGAGGCCATCTACATGTTATGAATGTCGGGGTGGGGGGAGGTTGTGGAAGGCAGGGAGGTTGGGGAAGAAAATGGAGAGGACGATGCATAGATCAGCTGAGGAGTCACCATTTTTTTTTTTTTTTTTTTTTTTTTTTTTTTTTTACATAACATAGACAAAGAAATGCACAACACCAAAGAAACTTTAAGGGAGGAACACTATGCTCCAACTCTCCCACATTTGGGCAATTTTCATGTTCTCCAAAACCAAAGAAAGCGTGAATTGCATAAACTGCGTGTGAAAATGAAAAGTTTTTTTTCCTTTTTTTGACGAGCTGGACAAGGTCAAGGTCATCATGAATTCATTCCTGATGGGCAAACAGTGATGTAAATTACATTGCACAAGTATGTTTGGAAATGTTCACAGGATAGGATGCAATTCCCAGGCATGTAAAGTAATAGACAAATGGCCATCAAAACAATGGGCCCTGCAAACGTAACAATGCATTCTGTTGAAACACTCTGTTGTCCACACGCCATTTTATAGTCACTGAATCTTGTTTAAAATTTTTAATAGGATCTAAGCTTTGTAGTGGAGCTGTCACAGACACACACACAAACATGACACACACACACACACACACACACACACACACACACACACACACACACACACACACGACTGTTAGACGAGACAAAAACAGCCACTGAGTCTGGTTTCTTATCGGCTATGTTTCAGGCTGTACCATGGCCCATTGGTCGATAACCTGTGAACCAGTGATGGGATTCTGACCAAATTTGGTACACTTATGTAAAATGATGTAAAGGTGAACTGTGTAGATTTTGGAGTCAAGAGGTCAAAGGTAAAAGTCTGTAATATGTCTATAACTTGAGAAGGGCTGAAGTGATATAATTCAAACTCGGTACAGGTATGTATAATGATGTAAAGATTAACTGATTAGCTTTTGGAGGTCCCGAGGTCAAAGGTCAGAGGTCATGTCAGGTAAAAAAAAATGTGAGAACTTGTGAACAGCTGAAGGAATTTAAATTAAAACTTGGTACAGTTATGTATAATGATGTAAACATTAACTGATTAAATATTGGGGGCAATAGGTCAAAGGTCAGAGGTCACATCAGGTAAAAAAAATGTGATAACATGTGAACAGCTGAAGTGATTTAAATTAAAACTTTGTACAGGTATGTATAATGATGTAAACATGAACTGATTAAATATTGGGATCAATAGGTCAAAGGTCAGGTCATGTCAGGTAAAAATGTGAGAAGTTGTGAACAGCTGAAGGGATTTAAATTAATCTTTGTACAGGTATGTATAATGATGTAAACATTAACTGATTAAATATTGGGGTCAATAGGTCAAAGTTCAGAGGTCGTCAGGTAAAAAAAGTGAACTTGTGAACAGCTGAAGGAATTTAAATTAAAACTTGGTACAGTTATGTATAATGATGTAAACATTAACTGATTAAATATTGGGGTCAATAGGTCAAAGTTCAGAGGTCATGTCAGGTAAAAAAAAAAAGTGAGAACTTGTGAACAGCTGAAGGAATTTAAATTAAAACTTGGTACAGTTATGTATAATGATGTAAACATTAACTGATTAAATATTGGGGGCAATAGGTCAAAGGTCAGAGGTCACATCAGGTAAAAAAAAAAGTGATATGTGAACAGCTGAAGTGATTTATATTAAAACTTTGTACAGGTATGTATAATGATGTAAACATGAACTGATTAAATATTGGGGTCAATAGGTCAAAGGTCAGGTCATGTCAGGTAAAAATGTGAGAACTTGTGAACAGCTGAAGGGATTTAAATTAAAACTTTGTACAGGTATGTATAATGTAAACATTAACTGATTAAATATTGGGGTTAATAGGTCAAAGTTCAGAGATCATGTCAGGTAAAAAAAATGTGAGAACTTGTGAACAGCTGAAGGAATTTAAATTAAAACTTGGTACAGTTATGTATAATGATGTAAACATTAACTGATTAAATATTGGGGGCAATAGGTCAAAGGTCAGAGGTCACGTCAGGTAAAAAAAAAGTGATAACATGTGAACAGCTGAAGTGATTTAAATTAAAACTTTGTACAGGTATGTATAATGATGTAAACATGAACTGATTAAATATTGGGGTCAATAGGTCAAAGGTCAGAGGTCATGTCAGGTAAAAATGTGAACAGCTGAAGGGATTTAAATTAAAACTTTGTAGAGGTATGTATAATGATGTAAACATTAACTGATTAAACATTGGGGTCAATAGGTCAAAGTTCAGAGGTCATGTCAGGTAAAAAAATGTGATAACATGTGAACAGCTGAAGGGATTTAAATTAAAACTTTGTACAGGTATGTATAATGATGTAAACATGAACTGATTAGATTTTGGGGTCAATAGGTCAAAGTTCAGAGGTCATGTCAGGTAAAAATATGCTAACTTGGGCACAGCTGAATGGATTTAAATCAAACTTGCTACAAGTATTATAATGATGTAATAATGTGGGCGGGGGCATATCAGTCGACGTCGTGACGTCCAAGAGTGCCGTTCTAGTTTTTCTTCTGCTATCACGCTTATTTTCTTCTGCCCTCACTTTTTCACCTTTATTCGATTTTAAATCGGTTTTTTCCACAACTGCTTGAGCGATTGTTACAAAACTTTCAACATAAGAGCGCCTACCTATGGAGAATCTTATAACAAAGTACATGATGATCGGATGGAAAATGTGGCCGGCGTTCCACAAAGTCTGTTTTCTGTAAGCATGGATTGCAGGGTGTTTCCTGTAGCAGGAATTACTACCGGTACAAACATGTAAATACCCTGTAAGTCTTGTTCATGGCCAGTAATATAAATACAAATTACTATCACCCATAATATTATTAAATAATTTGTTACAATCTATCCATCATATAGTATCGGTAAAGCTCTCCCATATTGCATATCACTGCCATGTGGCACCACAAAATAAAATAATGATTTTTATGCCTCCGCCGACGAAGTCGCCGGAGGCATTATGTTTTCGGGTTGTCCGTCCGTCCGTCCGTACGGGCTAAACCTCGTTTTTCGCAGCAACCATATGTCCGATTGAGATGGAACTTTCTGGGTAAGAGTGACACCCATGCAGAATGTTTTTATGATAATTGTGATGTCATAGGTCACGTGGTATGACAGCCATCTTGGTTTAAAAGCAAATAATTAAAAAAATATTTCTCGGAAACGGCTGAATGGAAAAATTTGAAACTTGCCACATTGTCAAGTACTCCCCATGGAGAACAAAAGCATGATAATGATGACATCATAGGTGAAGTGGTATACAAGCCAAAAATGTTTTAATCGAATTCGTTATCTTAAACATCTGAAATTGCATGCACATGATCTATGACCCATTTGTATTGAAATATTAAATTATGACATCATAGATCACATGGTTGACGAGGCAGCCATATTGGATTGAAGGAAAATATTAAATAACTATATCTCTGAAACCGCTCATCCTATCGATGCAAAATTTTACAAATATCACCTAACAATGCTGTTGCATATAGTTTGAAAATGATGATGTCGTCGGTCACGTGGTTTGGCAGCCATCTTGGATAGAAAAATGAACCTTATCTGATCAACACGAAACTTCACAAACATGATCCCCTACCCACACATATGCAGAATGTATATATTTTTAAGGTCATATGTCATGTGGTATGGCAGCCATATTAGCTTGAAAGCCGATATTTAAATAAAATCCCTTCTCTGAAACCGCTTCACCAATCAATGTGAAACCTGCCATGTCTGGTAAAAATGTGATATTTGAGAACAGGTGAAGGGATTTAAATCCAACTTGTTTATTTTTAGGACAGTGAATGGTGGCATCTACCTGTTGTGGGACTATGCGGAGGCATATTGGCGACAGTCGCGTTGTTCTAGTTTTTTTAACTTTAATGCGATTCATCAATTTCCTCTCGATTTTCAGATTTTTTTTTTTTTCAATGTTGATTTTCAAAGTTTTACGGTACTGCACAGGTTGTTTATAATGTCCTTGTGTACCTTTAAACTTCAATAAACGGGTGTACACATGATAGAATAAAACTGGAAATGGCATAATAATATGGCATAGTTCATTTTACACACGTTTTTTTTTACGGTTCAAAGTCCTCGGCATGACCGCCATCTTGCTTCGTGAGAGTGTACCGGACTTATTTTTGGTGAGTCTCTTTCATGCTGCCAGACTTTGTTTTTTTTTCTTTCAGTTCCCCAAATGCGGTCTTCCTTTGTATGCAGCACGGCGCTAGTATCATTGGTTGTGCAGAGATAACTCGGCAACTCTTCGCGAAGGACACCGTGGGTTCCTTAACATCCACCAACGGATGCCGACAGACGGGACGGGACGCCCATTGATGAATCGCCCTGCATCTGAAACTCCGGATGAGAGTGTGTAGCTGTGTTTGCATTTGAACACAGGCTAGACAGCTTAGACGAGAGTGTGCGGATCTTGCAGCCATCCTACAAGCCCTCCCAAATTTGGTAATTGTGGCGGTTGACTTTGCCAATAATGTGGAATGTTTCCTCATCAGAAAAATGTCAACTCGACAAGAAACCCAAGGGAATTGTGGATTTAATAACAACATTAACACTAACCATAACCAGACTTTATGAATTATGCTTTCATATGCCAATTATGCCATTTACAGTTTGCTTCTGTCATTTGTACATCCAAAGTTTTGAAAGTGTAAAGTTGTACAAGGACTTTATGAACACCCAGTATAATGTTTCTTTTCAACATCTAAAATGGATTGGCCAACATTTTCATTAAAGAGTTGACATGTCTTCAAAAAATTCTACTCGTAGATTCAAAAATGTGTATTTGAACACCGTCACATGTTGTCACATGATGAAGTTTCAAGTACAAATTTGAAATTTACCATGCCGTACCTTTTTGGGAACTTGACTTTTGTTCTCGTTGGCCCCGTGACCCGTCCCATCCAAACTTTGAGCAGGCTCCTTCGGAACCAAAGTGCAGTCCGTAGAAGGACCAGACAGCCCAGGGTCCATTAATTGGGGAACAGGAGTTGGGTGGAAAGCAGACGATGCACCCGAGTTAACAGCCTGGGTTAGAGGGCAATCTGTGAGCGTCGCTGCTTGGGGTTGAGGGTAGGTTTTTGTACTGAGGGGCTCTTTTTCAGTGGGGTAAAGGGCTCTGGAACTTGGACTGGGTGCTTTCGGTCGGTACCAACCTGTCAAAGATTTCTGAGAGGGTGTGGGGCCGGGGGAGCTTGTGTTTGAAGGAGAGGATAGCGCCACCTCTTCTCCCTTCTCTTTCACCATTTCTTCTTCCTTCTCACTATTTTTGTCTTCTTCGCCATCCACCTTCCCATCATAATTTCCTTTTGCTTTTCTCATCTCTTCCCAATTTTGCACCACACCCCCACTGTGTGGTTCTCTTTCTTCATGCTCTCTTTCACCTGTTTCTGTTCCTTTGCTCTTTGTCCCATAATTCTGTTTGATGTTTTGTTCGCCATTTTTGCCCCCTTTTGTTTTTGTTCTCTTTATCCTCGTCTCCTTCCTTTTATGTTGATCTGTCATTGGCTTTTGCTTATCTTTTTGAAATGGTTCTGCTCCAGCTTTAGCAGTTGTTCCTCCTTGTGTCAATATCTTGGTTTCTTTCTTTTCTTGAATCCAATCTCCAGTTTCTTTTAGTTTTCTGTCTTTTTGTGGAATGTTGTCTTTCGCACGTGTTTTTGCTGCAACCCTGACCTCATCACCATCATCATCATCATCATCATTCACATTCAGCTTGTCCAATTTCCTACCCAACTCACACTTTTCTGTCTCATCCTCTTTTTTATATATTGACTCTTTATCTTCGTCTTTTTCTCTCTTCACCTCTCCCTCATTTTCTTTGTACTCCTCAATTTCACTATTTTCATTATATTCTGCCTCATTCTCTTCTACCACCTTATCATTCTCTTCCTTCTCCTCATTCTGTACTTCATAATGTGCCTTCTCCTCCATCAAATTATTTGGAATTTCATCCACCTTATCATTTCCCATCTCCTCCTCCACACCACCTTGTCGAAAAAAAAATCCTCCCATCTCCTCCAATTCGTTCTTTCCCTCTCCCTCTCCCACCTCCTCCTCTTCTTCTGCCTCATTCTCACCAAACTCCTCCACCTTCTCCCCTTCGTTTTCTCCAAACTCCTCTACCTCATTCTCTCCAAATTCCTCTCCCTCGTCCTCTCCAAGCTCATCCTCTCCCAAAGCCTCCTCCCCTTCATCTTCTCCCAACATCTCCACCTCCTCGTTATGTTCCAACGCCATGGCCCCCACTTGAGCTCCCAACACCTCTGCTCCCTCGCCATCTCCCAAAGCCTCTCCCCCCTTGCCATTTCCCAAGGCCTCCCCCTCCTCAACATCTCTCAATTCCCCCACCCCCTTGTCATCTCCCAATGCTTCCTCCCTCTCATCATCTCCCAACACCCTAACCCTCTCATCATCTCCCAATGCCACTGCCCTTTCGTCATCTCCCAACCCCGCTACTACCTCGTCATCTCCCAACGACATTGCCCACTCGTCATCTTCCAACGCCACCACTCCCTCGTCATCTCCTAATGCCACCACCCCCTTGTCCTCTCCCTTCTCTCCAAACGCCTCCTCCTCTCCCAATGCCTCTGCTGCCTCATTCTCTGTCAACTCCTCTGCCATCTTATTCTCTGCCAACTCCTCTGCCACCTCTTTGTTCTCCGACTCCTCTTCGTTTTCTGCCACCTCATTGATCCCAGCCACCTCATTGTTCCCAGCCACCTCATTGTTCCCAGCCACCTCATTGTTCCCAGCCACCTCGTTCTCTGCCAACTCCGCTGTCTCGTTCTCTGCCAACTCCGCTGTCTCGTTCTCTGCCAACTCCGCTGTCTCGTTCTCTGCCAACTCTGCTGTCTCGTTCTCTGCCAACTCCGCTGTCTCGTTCTCTGCCAACTCCGCTGTCTCGTTCTCTGCCAACTCCGCTGTCTCGTTCTCTGCCAACTCCGCTGTCTCGTTCTCTGCCAACTCCGCTGTCTCGTTCTCTGCCAACTCCGCTGTCTCGTTCTCTGCCAACTCCGCTGTCTCGTTCTCCGCCAACTCCGCTGTCTCGTTCTCCGCCATCTCCGCTGTCTCGTTCTCCACCAACTCCGCTGTCTCGTTCTCCGCCAACTCCGCTGTCTCGTTCTCCGCCAACTCCGCTGTCTCGTTCTCTGCCAACTCCGCTGTCTCGTTCTCTGCCAACTCCGCTGTCTCGTTCTCTGCCAACTCCGCTGTCTCGTTCTCTGCCAACTCCGCTGTCTCGTTCTCTGCCAACCCCGCTGTCTCATTCTCTGCCAACTCCGCTGTCTCGTTCTCTGCCAACTCCGCTGTCTCGTTCTCTGCCAACTCCGCTGTCTCGTTCTCTGCCAACTCCGCTGTCTCGTTCTCTGCCAACTCCGCTGTCTTGTTCTCTGCCAACTTCGCTGTCTCCTTCTCTGCCAACTCCGCTGTCTCGTTCTCTGCCAACTCTGCTGTCTCGTTCTCTGCCAACTCTGCTGTCGCCTTCTCTGCCAACTGTGCTGTCTTGTTCTCTGCCAACTCCGCTGTCTCCTTCTCTGCCAACTCTGCTGTCTTGTTCTCTGCCAACTCCGCTGTCTCCTTCTCTGCCAACTCCGCTGTCTCCTTCTCTGCCAACTCTGCTGTCTTGTTCTCTGCCAACTCCGCTGTTTCCTTCTCTGCCAACTCTGCTGTCTCGTTCTCTGCCAACTCTGCTGTCTTGTTCTCTGCCAACTCTGCTGTCTTGTTCTCTGCCAACTCTGCTGTCTCGTTCTCTGCCAACTCTGCTGTCTTGTTCTCTGCCAACTCCGCTGTCTCCTTCTCTGCCAACTCCGCTGTCTCCTTCTCTGCCAACTCCGCTGTCTCGTTCTCTGCCAACTCTGCTGTCTCGGTCTCTGCCAACTCCGCTGTCTCCTTCTCTGCCAACTCCGCTGTCTCGTTCTCTGCCAACTCCGCTGTCTCCTTCTCTGCCAACTCTGCTGTCTCGTTCTCTGCCAACTCTGCTGTCTCGTTCTCTGCCAACTCTGCTGTCTTGTTCTCTGCCAACTCTGCTGTCTCGTTCTCTGCCAACTCTGCTGTCTTGTTCTCTGCCAACTCTGCTGTCTCCTTCTCTGCCAACTCCGCTGTCTCCTTCTCTGCCAACTCCGCTGTCTCCTTCTCTGCCAACTCTGCTGTCTCGTTCTCTGCCAACTCTGCTGTCTTGTTCTCTGCCAACTCTGCCGTCTTGTTCTCTGCCAACTCTGCTGTCTCCTTCTCTGCCAACTCTGCTGTCTTGTTCTCTGCCAACTCTGCTGTCTCGTTCTCTGCCAACTCCGCTGTCTTGTTCTCTGCCAACTCCGCTGTCTCCTCCTCTGCGAACTCTGCTGTCTTGTTCTCTGCCAACTCTGCTGTCTCGTTCTCTGCCAACTCCGCTGTCTTGTTCTCTGCCAACTCCTCAGTCGCATCCTCGCTCTCTGTCAACTCCTCCTCCACCTCGTTATTTGCTAACTCTTCTTTATCCATCCTAATCTTTCCAAATTCACTCACCTCATATTCTCCCTTTTCATCCTCTTTCTTCTTTATTTCATCCTCATCATACTCTAATCTGACATCTGTCTTGTCGATAAAGTTACCATTTTCATCTCCCCCTTGACCTTCTTTAGTCTCTTCTGCTTCTCCTTTTTCGTTTTCTTCTTCCCTACCTTCGCTCTTTCCATCTCTCTGACCAGCTTCCTTATTTGCATCAACCTTTGCACTCTCCTCGTCCTCCACCTCATTTTCAATCATCTCGATCTCACCTTTGTTCTCTGCCTCACATACTATTTCCATTTGTTCTGATTCACCGCTGATCTGTTCTGCTTCACATTCACTCTTCTTCACCTCCCCTCTATTTTGTATCATCTTTCCCTCTTCATGTTTCTTAACTCCACTCTCTCCCATTTCTTCTGTGATACTCTCTTCCTTTTCCTCTTCTCTGTCATCATATTCTCTTTCCTCTGCCTCGACTGTGACATCCTCTTCCTTCTCAATTGCATCCTTCAGCTTTTCTTCTCCTTCACCCTCTTCCTTTGCACCACCCTGTCCGTTACCTTCAATTATACCCTCTTCCTCTGTCTCTTCCAACTCTTCATCTTTTTCTGTCTCTTCCTCATCTGACTGTCCTTTCTTTTTGATCCCTTCTTCTTCTTTCACATTTTCTTTTTCATCTTCAAAGAGTTCCTTCATATATGTGTTCTTCCCAACGTGTTTTACATTTTGATCTTCTTCCTGGACATTTCTCACTTTTCTGTCTTTCGTTTTTGTTTCTTTTGATTTTCCATTCACTGGCGTTATCTCTGTCACCGTACTTTCACTCTCTTCTTCTTCCTCTTCTTCTTCACTCTGATCTGTTTTCAAGTCTACTTCACATGTCTTTATGTTTCCAACATGACCTGCTTCTCTTTTCATATCCACCAATTCCTTCATTACCTCTTCGTTCTCCTCACCTATCCTACTCTGTACCCCTTTCTCCGCTTGCCCATCTCCAGTTCCCCTTTCCATTTCTGTAGCATTTTCTTCACTCTGTCCTTGAACATCGAAAGTCCACACATGAGAGCGTGTTTGAACCTGAGGGATGTGGATAATTGAGACAAGGTGATTGTCATGGGGAATAAGATAATATCAGAATCAATCACCAATCAACAACGAAGAAAGATAAATATAGACACACATGTTATGTGCCATCGGTAGATTTGCGCTATTGACCGATCGCGCTGCGCTATCAATGGATCCATCATTCATGCAGACATCGGAAGATGGTGCAAGCATCGTTTTGCGCCATCAATGGATGCGTATCATCGATAGATAGCGCAGCACCGTCGATCGATTTGTGTCAGGAGGGGAAGGAGAAATGGTAAGGATTGTTTGTAGGAAATATTCCAAAATATTTAGAAAAAAAAAGCTGGTCACATACCAAGGATATAGGCCAAATTAAGTATCTCATCTGGTCATAAGAGTGCGATCGATCGATCAATCAATGCCTGCGCCATCTACCGAAGCCTGCACACACGATGGATCCATTGATAGCGCAGCGCGATCGGTCGATAGCACAAATCTACCAATGGCGCATAACATATATATATTTCGATTCATATATATATATATATATATATATATATATATAAACAAAAAGAAAATAAATTCCTGCGTGGGGCTCGTGTGAAAAATTTCTGACTCAACCTGGGACTCGAACCCAAGGAGCTCATCACTTGCGTGGTGACAGCCCACTGAGCTATTGAATCTTCAGGATATCCTCAGAAATTTCTCACATATATATTTTTTATATTTGTATATATATATATATATATATATATATATATATATATATATATATATATATATATATATATATACACACTTCCTCTTCCTCATCACTATATATATATATATATATACATATACAGGGTGTTTAAAAAAAAATGTTAACACATGGAACTATTGTCTTACATGCACATTATTTGAATGTTAACATTTTGTCTGTGTATATATATATATATATATATATATATATATTGCGGTTTTGAGTCTGTCAAGTCAGTCTAATAAAGGTTTAAATTTGCCCCCCATAGTTAGTCACACAAGCAACATGTAGCCTTGCGATAGTATCGTTATGTCTTAGTATTTGTAAGCTTAGTCCTTTTCCTTTGTTAGTTCTGCATTGAGTAGGAGCCAGGAGAATAGGCCCTACTGTCACCGACAATCCTACGTCCGTAGCCTCAATCTCTTTTGCATTAACGTTGGTTCATATTGGGCGAGTTAACACGAGGCAGGCAGAGGAGGACCGGGGTGGAGCAGCGGAAGCGCTGACGGTAAGCACGAGCCGCCAATCAGAGCTCAGAGGTGGTGGCGTCACAGGGCGTGGTGAGAAGGATCGAGAGTGTTCCAGAAGGTTCAGGGGGCGTAGCTATAAGACCCGCAGCGCAACGCCCTCAACAGGACGCGCGTTGAAAAGGGTTGATAACAGGACGTGTGTTGAAAAGGGTTGATAACAGGACTCACGTTGCACAAGGGTTGGTGAGAGGACTTGGAGCAGAGAACTTGCATGAGAACGTGCGCGCTAACCAGCTCGGAGTGTATAGAAAGAGGAGTTGGCAACGTGTGTGAGAACTGTACATATACGCGGGCGCAGCCAGACGCGCTTAAGCTGATATACAGCGCATTTGAGACGCGTGAGTGAGAACGGCTGAGTAACCGCCAGCCGCGCTAAAGTCTGCCCTTTGCCGTCCCGCCCCATCATCTGCTTTGTTCGGGAGACGCGCTACGAGTCCCTGCCTTCGCCTGCCACCATATTCGCGGGACGTGCCGGGGCCGTGGAGAGCCGGACGGGGACCATCTCTGGACAACGCGTCGACGCGTTGGGGAACATCTACCCATCTGCAATTCCCCGTGTGAGTGTGAGACGGGCCCGTTGTCTGGGCTTGGTTAAGACTGTCTAAGACAACTCTGTGTCTCTACGTCCTTGAACCTTGTATATACGTGTGGGAAATAATTAAACCCTTTGTTCTTCCTTTCTTCCTGATTCGACCGTTTCTGTGGTTTCTTCAATTGGCTAAGCGTGGTACGGGTAGAACCGCTCCAATCGGGTTCCAACATCCAAGTAACTGCGCGGACCACGTGTACGCAATCCGCTCGGCGTACTCAAACCACACGTGGTTCATGCGAGGCTTGTTTCCTCGCTCCCAGGGCAGCGCGGGGAATTAGGTACGAGCGAGAAGTGGTCCCGAAACCCTACTCCGCATGTGTCCGAGAGGGACGTCTCAAGTCTCGGTTCCGCCAAGCCCAGAAAGACGAGGGGGATTAAGGGCGGCGGGGATTAAGGGCGGCGTAGAGAACCGCAACAATATATATATATATATATATATATATATATATATATATATATATATATATATATATATATATATATATATATATATATATATATATATATATATATATATATATATATATATATATAATGTTGAGGCTGAATGATGGAGGGTTGCAGAAGCAAAGTGTGATGGGCAGATGAGAGACAGAATCACATGTGGTAGATTGTAGATGGACAGGACGGTGCATGAAATAGGAGTGCAAGGGATTCATAGTAAGAACGTGAGAGTACTCGGTAGTGATTGACAGCAATATTGAAGGACTCGAGGGAAAAAGCAGATGAAGACAGGTTCCACAAACACGAAGGGTTGGAAGGGGGGTAAGGAGGATCAAAGGAGTGGAGGCCAGCAGAAAGAGCTTAGATTGCGAGAGCACAATATATTAATTTTCATGCATGGACATTTAAAAAAACTTAAGGTGTCAGAATAATTACCATGTCACTACGAGATTTTCAATGTAAACTCATCTGGCTCATGAAGGACCTTCAGGAAGGTGCAATGTGCCTGTCTTCCCTGTTCTGGTCTGCGTGTGGTAACAATCCACACTTAATGGGTGACTCGCACATGCCAGAGGGCAACTTGGAATAGCCAGCAAAATGTTATCAATGAAAAGGCAGCACCACCCATAATCAACCGAAACTAAAAAGGCTCCGATTCTTGAAATGGTAGCCCAAATAATGCGTTATCATCATAATTATGTACCATGCTATGCGGAGCGGTGGTGCTGCCGAAGCAGTTACTGGGCTACATTTCCAGTCGGGTCACCACTCCGTCTCAGGAAGTCAGGGCAGGAATTTGGCCAAGGTGCCTGCAATAGCTCGCCTACCCTTTGCGAAGGACACCATGGGATTTTTAATGTCCACAACTAATGACGCACAGTTTAATGTCCATCCGGGGGATGGAACACACATTGATGAATCACCCTGCCTGTGAAACACCAGGGATGACAGTTTATGGCTGTGTCGAGATTTGAACCCAGGCTAGATGGCCGAGGGGCTGGTGTACATACCTCTGGGCTATCCTGACAGCCCTAAATAATAGGTACAGGTCCTAAATTAATCACCAGAAAATGTGATAGAAACATCTATATTATAAAAGAAGCAGTTTCTGTCTGTTGGTTGTGCTCTAACTTGAGAACGGATTAATGGATTTTAATAAAAACCGGTGAGGTTGGATTCAAGGAACTCCCGAGAAGGTTTGTGATGCAAAGAAAGGAGGAAGGTTTGTGTGTATGTACATGGGCACACATGGCGGAACTGCAAATGCCAACATGTGGTGCTGGTTATCCCTGCACGGACAGCAGGAACTCCTTGGAATCCTTTTTTTGTTCTTGCCCCATAGATTAGTCATCGCAACAAAGATTGGCATTCCGGTCAGTGAAGCGATGGGTCTTATATGCTCGTCACTATAAAAGCCAAGTTTTTTGGATCTAGGATTCAATCATTATGTTCTATTTTACTGTAAAGGAAATCCAAAACAACCTGCAGCTGAATCGATCCAGAGTTATCGAACTTCGACTCTAAATCCGATTCTGGAGTCACGAAGGCTGATGCTGATGCACCATCTTCCATCTCACTTTCATCATTTTCTTTGTCTTCATCCTCTTCCTTCGTAACACTGCTTTCCTCTGTATTTTGTAATTCATGTTCTTCCTCAATATTTTGGCTGCACTCACTAGGAACCAGCGCTTCTTCTTCTTCTTCATTGCCATTGCCTGCATATCCAGATTCTTCCTCCTCCTCCTCTTCCTCCTCTTCCTCAACAATCTCTTCCTCTTCCTCTTCTGAAAAACAATTATATTTTTACTCATTCTCTTCCCCAAATGGTAAAATACCCAGAATGACTAAGATACAACGACTGCACAATTGTTCGTAAACTCAAATGCTAACCATTCTGAATTTCTGGGCAGTTCCTGACAACAGATGCATATAACCAAATAACCTGATTTACGGAAATTTAACTCACCTTTCACAAAGTCAAGTTTCTGCAATGCTTCCAGCTCTTTGTCGAAGTTAACAGCAAAACCGTCAAGTTTTTCATAATCTTCCTCGGGAACCCGAACACAAGAGAAATCAGATGATTCCTCTATTCTAAAAAGCAATGGCGGTTAATATTTTTGAAATTTGAAAATGCATGCCCCATGCTATTTCATCAGTAATGTTATCCCACCTCTGCCACCAATTTTAACCACAACCTTGGATTCATTCGAAGTACAGCTTCTGTTCTCCAGAATAATCCCAATGAAAAGAGTTTGCCTGAAGGTTCTTGCACTTCCTGATCCCCATTTTAATCTGCTCCTTTCTGAACTCATACCCACATATTGATCCCCACACTGAGTCTAAACAACGTATGTTCGTGAGGTTGCCACGTACCCTTTCAAAAGTGGCATGGCGCTCTGTGTGGGAGACGGGACGAAAGGCAAAGAGAGCATTAGAAAATGCTGACCAGTGAAAAAAATAAATAATTATTACTATTTCATTTTACCTCTGTGATGAAAAAACATTGACTGTCGTTACTCTCGTTTCCTGTCCTTCGTTGTTCCTTGAACTTGTGCCACATATTTACACCAATTTATTAGCTCGCCTAGACTTTAGTCCGGTGAGCTCATGCAATCGAGCAGTGTCCGTAGGTAAGTCAGTCAGTCAGTCAGTGAGTCCGTCAACACGTCAGTCATTATCGGTTGAACCAAACACCCAATTTTGATGAAACTTGGCCACAAGCTTCATATCTGATGTGTAACGAAGGGTGTATTGACCCGCATAAAAATCTGGGGTGATAAGCAAATGGCCTTGGCCTTAACTCTTAAATTTGTTTATTCGGATATTTAGACAAATAAAGAGGCCAATTGGCCCATTAACTCATCTACGTAAAAGGATGCCATTTTCTCAAATGATTTAATCCAATGACATCTACATCCGTTTAACATTGAAAAGCAGGAAGTTTGGCTATGATACGGCACACAACGACCTCTTCAAAATATAACGTGGGATCTCCACAACCTCAATGCAGACTGGAGAACTGGCTTTACATCCCCGTCAGAAGGTCGATTATGTAGTGCGCGCATCGCTAAGATCTCAGCTGTAGTCAGATATGACTCCACGGGGGAATAGCAAACCATCACGAGACAGCTCAGAGGAATAGAGATGAGCTTGCTACCAACTAGGTGATTCTCCCGACATTCAGCCCATAACAATCGACTTCCATGGTGGTCAATTTGTATATTGAACTGTCTTCCTGAGTTTGTCGTCCTATGCTCTTACTACCGGGACGTTAAGGGAGCTGTCGCAACCAATACCTTGTGGTCTATCCGATTTCTATCCCTGAGCTTTAATACACCGGCTGAGACACCATCTCCTTTTCTCCTGTAACGCATCTCCTCATGCTGTAGTACATGCGTGCATTCTCGATCACCTTTTTCCCCATTTTATCCACTGACCCTTGACCCTATGTTCTGCTATTGCACAGAGTCTGAGTCTCTACAGTCTATACAGTCTTCCGGCAGTTCTGAGTCTCCACACCTGTCATTTATGGAAGGATTCAGACGAAACTTGGTGGACAGGTTGGGTTGTTTGACGAGGACGAATTGATTCAATTTTGGTGAAGACCCGGATCTGGATGCTATAATTTTTTTACCGATTCTTCACCATTGAGAGATGGGGCCAAAACTATACAGAGCATGATATCCCAATAAGTTGTGGACGAGTTATGACAAAACTAGGTGGACGAGTTGGTTAAGTGACAAGAACAAGCCAATTAGATATTGGTTCAGGTCTGAGTCCAGATCTGACCTATCATTGGATAGAAAACGTAAATTGTTCAGTCTGGTGGAGGTATGCTCTCGACCGAGTGCCGTTCTAGTTCTCAGAGGTTACTCCTTATTTATTTGTCCCCTCCAAGCCTAGAAAATAAAATGGGATGACGAAGCGACCAAGTTATTTCCGTACCTGCAGGAAAGCAGCCATATCAGGCTCGTCGAGTGCTTGAAGGGCTCTGTCCAGTAAAGCTGAAGTGGTATGCTGCAGATCCCGAAGCTCAGTCACAGTACCAGCAAGAAGGGAGCTTCTGGATTCCTGTGCAGCAAGCACAGCACCCAACATGGCCTGGCGCCGAGTGTGCAGTGCTGAAGACAGGGCATCAAAGCTCTCGCACAGGATCTGCCGGCTCCTACGTCCACATTCCTTTGGACGTGTTAGGATTTAAGGGGTGGGATGAGAAACAAAGATCTTCGTCAATGCACAAAAGTTGTGACTTATGGTGCAGAGAACGCACAAGTGCAACCAAGTTTAATTTTCACTCGAGGTCCAGAAAGTTGGGACGTTTCAGACATAACGTGCCCTTCGTCAAGGACTTCACAAGCCTAGTGTGCTCAGGCTGTTTGATATATCTCCTTTAATGTTGTACTATATTTCTCATTTCACCAGATGTGTCACATTATATTTCACCAAATGCGTCACCCAGATGTGGTGTAATGGCTAGAGCATCCTCTCCGAGTCTGGTAGGTCGGCAGTTCAAGCCTCGGCTGAGTCATATCAAAGACGCGAGATCTTGTTGGAGATCTCGCGAGATCTTGTCGGGGCGGTCACGGTTTTTCGAAGCTGTTCCACGATCTTCACGCACGCTCGAAGTTAAGTAATTGTCACATTTGTATTTTTGTCGAATCTGTATTTATCTTACGTGTGTGTACCTTTTGCGTGTCCCTCGGAAGATTTATCGGTGTTAATCTTTCATACCTGTAAAAAATAGTCGAGTATTTCGTGCCACGCGGCCACGCGGCCTAGTTGTTGAAGCTTCCGCCCTTGAGGCCTGGTTCTCTCTGGGCATCCAAAGCGGTTATTTTTTCATTTGTGTGTTTGTCAAATTTCAACTCGTTATTTTATCGTCCATGCGTTATTGTTTGATTATAGTTAGTTTTGGTTTGAATTTCCTGCAACTCGTAATTAATTAATCGTGTTCTGCTCCGCCTGTGCGGCCTTGTACCTCCGTCGGTGTTTCTTAACTTAAGCGTGTTTTGCTTGGCTCTTAGTTTCTTCCCTTCTACCCCGAACATAATACTCTGTCTAACGTTCTAAATCCCCACCCTCCCCCCCAAAAAAAAACAAAAAAAAACATACATTTATTTTCCTTTCTCCACGTGTACTGTTGTCTCATCCTGTATTTTCTGTCCAGGTGTGCTGTTTGCCCCGCCCCCATTATCTCCTTGCCATCCACCTTTTGCCCTGTTCACGTGACTCGTGGTGGTCCCTCTCGGCTCTCCCCCCGTTGGTATTTTGTGCATATAAGATTGTTCACGGTTCTGTTTAAATATTATTTAAATATGTTTAACCTTTCCCCTTCAGTGTTTTATTCAGTGGTATATTACAACACGCTGTTTTTCTTCCTATATAAAAGGCTTTTCTCAATTTCCTCTCCAACTCATTCCACTTCAAAAAAAAGAAATTCAATATCTTATACATCTCCCTCACTACATGGTCTAAATTCACATTCATTCCATCCCTCCTCCATCGTTCTGAATCGGATTGCTAACTTGAAAATCACAACAAACCCAATTTGTTATCAATGTTCGTCTTTCATTAATCATCCACTTTCTAAACTCCCCTCTTGCCCCTCCCATCCAAATCCCCCCCCTTGCACCTACACTCCTAAACTCCCCCCTTGCCCCTCCACTCTTAAACTCCCCCCTTGCCCCTCCCCTCCAAATCCCCCCCCTTGCCCTTCCCCTCCTAAACTCCCCCCTTTCCCCTCCCCTCCAAATCCCCCCCCTTGCCCCTACACTCCTAAACTCCCCCCTTGCCCCTCCACTTCTAAACTTCCCCCTTGCCCCTTCCCTCCTAAACTCCCCCCTTGCCCCTCCCCTCCTAAACTCCCCCCTCAGTCCTCCCCTTCAAAACTCCCCCCCAACCCCTCCCATTCAAATCTCCCCCCATACCATTCCTCTCCAATTCTCCCTCCTCCCCCCTCCTCCTCAAAGCTGCCTCCTCCCCACTTCGTCTCCCTTCTATGTCATACCTCCACCCCCCCCCCCAAACCTTCTACTTTCCTCTGCCCCCCCTCAAACAACCCCTCACTGTGCCTCATCCCTTCACCATCAAACCTTTCATCCTCCCCATCCTTCCCTTTCTTGGAACTCTTCTGCAATCTCTGACACACTATCAACTGCTCTCCCTACCTCCCCTCTCATCCTTCATCTTACCCTACTCCTCCCCTCCCCTGTCCTGACCCGATGCTCCCCCTCTCTCTTCATTAACGGTATGGACCTCAAACATCCGGGGCCTTCGCTCAAACCTGACTGATCTCTCCATACAGGTTGCTTCTGACAATCCAGACTTGATCTGCTTAACAGAGACTTTCCTCCTTCAAGATGTCTCTGATTCCTTAATATCTCTTCCTGGTTACTCCCTCCTCCGGTATGATAGACCTGAGCCTCGTCCTGGTGGTGGGGTGGCTATCTTTATCAAAAACTCTCTTCCTCACTCTCCTTGCACTGCCCTCTCTCCTCCTCACCCCCAGGGGTACCTCTGGCTACGGCTTCCTCTCCGCTCCCACCTTTTGTTCATATGTGTTCTGTACCGTCCCCCAAACAGTGATGACTCCATCTACATTTCACTGTCTGACAACATGGACCAACTTCTATCCACTCATCCCAACTCTCTCTTCCTCATATGTGGTGACTTCAGCTGTCATCATGCCACCTGGTTGGGTGTGGGTTCCTCTCTCACCAGTCATGGCACCTCAGCAAAGGACTTCTGTGACTCACTGGGATTGACACAATCTGTCAATTTCCCGACCCGGATCTCAGCCAATGGAGTATCTTCTCTTCTAGACTTGGTTATGACAAACTTCCCTGCTAATGTCTGCTGCTCTTCTTCTGCTCCAATCGGTTCGTCTGATCATGTGCTTGTCAAAGTGGACATCTCTCTGGCCATTCTCAGAGAGCCTCCTCAGCGTCGACGAGTCTGGCATTTCACTCAGGCCGACTGGGACGGTCTTCAAGCAGCCATCAATCATCTGGATTGGTCTCCCATCTCCACTGCCTCTGACATCAATTCTTCCTGGGAATTCTTCCAAAGCAAACTGATCTCTCTCATGCACAGATTTATCCCATCTCGCCTTCAGTTGTCTTACCCTTCCTCCCGTCCATGTTACACTGAATCTTGTGGTGAGGCAGTTGCCCTGAAACAACTTGCCTTTGCCTCTTGGAAGGCTAATCCAACTGAAGGCAATCTCAGTTCCTTCCACCAAGCTCGGAACAAGTGTGTGTCTACCCTCAGGAGTGCCAGGAAGCACTATCTCTCCTCACTCAAGAATGAACTCTCAAACCTGTCTCCTTCCTCCAAATCCTGGTGGCGTCTGGTCAAATCCGTTTCTGGTGTTTGTTCCCCCTCCATCCCCTCCTTTACCTCAAATGGCCACACAGTTGACCGCACGTGACAAAGCCGAATGCCTCAACTCTGTGTTTGCCTCAAAATCCTTAGTCCCTAACCCATCTCTCTCTGTTCCCACCTTTCCCAGTCGAACCCAACTGCTCCTGGACTCTGTGTCCTTCTCTCCTGACTAGGTGGAGGAGTTTTTGTCAAACCTCGACTCTGATTCTGCAACTGGACCAGACGGCATCAGCCCATGGGTCCTAAAATCCTGCTCTGCCGCTCTATCTCACCCTCTCTCTGTTCTTTTCACCCTATCTTTTGCTCAAGGTCATCTGCCAGCATCCTGGAAATCAGCAAACATTACCGCTTTACACAAAAAAGGTGCAAAAACAGATCCTTGCAACTACAGACCAATCAGCCTACTCCCAATTTTCAGCAAAGTCATGGAATCCATCATTGCTTCGGATATGAAATCTTTCCTCTTCTCCAATGGCTTGATCTCTGATCATCAATTTGGTTTCAGACCAGGTCACTCTACTCTGGACATGCTGCTTCTGCTGTCTCAACAATGGATGGAGGTCCTCAATGCCAAACAGGAAATCAGAGCTGTCTCCCTTGACATATCACGTGCCTTCGATACGGTCTGGCACCCAGCTCTGCTCACCAAACTCTCCTCCTATGGTATCCATGGAAATCTCCATGCATGGCTTGCGGACTTCCTCTCTGGTCGTAGTCAACGTGTGGCCCTGAATGGATTTCTCTCATCTCCCCTTCCTGTTCAGGCTGGAGTTCCCCAAGGCAGTGTGCTGGGCCCTGTGCTTTTTCTGGTCTTTATCAATGATCTCTCCAACTCTCTGGAAAATCCTCTCTATCTCTTTGCTGATGACTCCACTCTCTGCCGCTCCATTCCTCTTCCCTCAGATCGGCAGTCTGCAGCCTCCTCAGTCTCTGAAGACCTGGACAAAATCACAGACTGGTCAAACAAGTGGAACATGTCTTTCAATCCTGACAAATCTCACACTCTTACTATGTCTCTCCGAAAAGATCGACTGGACAACCCTCCCATCTACTTTCTCAACAATCCTCTCCAAGAAGTTCTGTCACTCAAGCTCTTGGGTCTCACAATCTGCCATGATCTTTCCTGGGAAAACCACATTTCCAAGCTGGCCTCCAAAGCCAGTCGCCGACTGGGCATCCTCCGTCATGCGAAGTCCTTCCTTGGCACACCTGAGCTCCTCACTACATACAAGGCTTTCATCCGCAGCTCAATCGAATACTGTTCTCCCCTATGGGCTGGTGCTCCTGCCTCACACCTAGCTCGGCTTCACGCTGTTGAATCCAAAGCTTTCAGAATCATTGGAATCTCCCGCGATGAAGCTATCTCTGAGGGCCTTTCACTCACTCACCACAGGCAGGTAGGTGGTCTTTCTGTCTTCTACCGACTCCTCTCCGGCCTTGCTCCCCCAGCTCTCTCTGTGCTCTGTCCCCCAAATATTCCTACAGGTCGTACAAGATCTGCCAGCAACCCTCTGATGGTTAAACTGCCGAAATCTCGTCTCTCTGCTCACCTTCACTCTTTCATTCCTCTTTTCTCCCGCCTCTGGAACAAACTCCCACACTCCCTTCAATCCCACTCCTCCCTCCAGGTCTTTAAAACAGCTGTTCACCACCATCTCTTATCTTCCCCCATCCAAAACCTTGATCTTTTCTACCCCCACTAATTCACCCCAGATCCACCTTGTTTGAAATTCCAACTTCTTTCCTGGAAGTCCTGGCAGTGTCCATATGTTTTATACCTCTCCCACCCCCCCCCCCTTCCCATGCCCACACCCCCAAAGCCCTCTCCCTCCCACAGATCTCTCGATGTCTCCATGTCTCTCGGTCCCTGCTCTCAAATGTTGTGTTTGTGTCCTTCCCCCTCTCTCCCCATCTTGTCTACCGCTCCCGATGTTATTTGTTTTTTGTGTCGGTTTGTCTGTTTGTCTTTCTGTGTGATTAATGTTCGCTCTTTCACGAGCCTCGATCTTGTATACAAAAAAAAAGAAAAAAAAAAGACTTGAAAAGGGTACGTGTCGCTTCCTTGGTTGGCATTCACCATTTAAAAGGATAAGAGCACGGAGAATCTGCATCGGTGGTCCTCCAAGGGGAGGAGGAAATTCCTTCCTTGGAAATACCCTGCTGAGTGTAGTGAGAAGGGCGGCACCATTGTTGTGACGTCACTGGTACCCAGAGTGCCCCGGGAAGTGACGGCACTTCCCCCAAGCTCAGTGGCCATGTTTGTCTCGTCGAACAATCCTATGTTGTGTCGGGTATGCTCGTCTGTATGTCCATGTGTGTGTGTGGCAGATCCACTATGAGCTTCAGATTCTGTAAAAAATAAATAAAAACTTGTACAGTACAATCTATTAAATGAGTTGTAGTACTGTACTACTATTACTACAAACATGAATTTGTGCCTCAATACCAGTAACATCATCACTTTGAATCTCATTGCCATCCAGATACTCCTCACATGGTCCGAAGAGATGTGGAGATCGCACGACATCTGATGTTGTCAACTATTCAACACGGATAAATGTTTGCAGAAGATCACATGAACATGTGCGCCATCTTTTACCAATTCACGTCAGTTTAAAAAAAACTTTTCGCACCACTCGAACACTCCTCTGTGTGCGAGAGATGCATCACCGAACTGTATGGACAAATCTTTGTGTTTCAGTTAGTTTGAGATTTCCCTTAATCGGAAAGATTGTGCAACGCTGTCTCACAGCACAAGTCACAACATGGGGGCTGCCATCTTGAAAGTACCCAGAATTCTCTGCTGGATTTTGCGATCACACGGGAGTTTCGAAATGTTGCCATGTCTGATTCCACAAGCTTTGAGAGACGTGTCATTCCTTTACAATTAGCACGGAGAGTGCTAGTCCACCTAGACTGACCGCAGTACAAGGATCTGTACGAGCCTTTTGCAAACTCTCGAGTCCAGATCAAAAACAAACTAGAAAGCATCTGAAAATGCATAGCCCGTCTGCGTCTATTTGTATTTAGATGGATGTCTTCTTCTTCCATATGCTCAAAATAACAAAAACAGTTTTAAAAAAATACAAAATGAAAATTGATGATTTTATGTAGTCTTGACCTTTAAGCTTTAGGAAAAAAAAAATCAGCTTCTAGCTTTTGATTGGTGAACCAATTCAGTGACCCAATATGCAAATTCTTAAATTTTCAGGTCAACAGGATGAAAATTGATGACTTTATGTGATGCTGACCTTCAACCTTTTGACCAGATTGTTAATTTTTCTTCTCCGTATTATCATAATAAAGCTTTGTTGAAAATTGTTGACAAAACTCAAATGGTAAATTGAAATTTCAGGTCAATTGGATGAAAATTGATCATTATAGGAGATGCTGACTTTTGACCTTTTGACCAAATTATTAATGTGCCTTCTCCATATTATCATAATAAAGCTTTGGTGAAAATTTGATGACAGTACCTCAAATGGTAAAAAAAAAAGTTATGCCCCGGATAGAGCCGGATAGAGGCAGACACAGACACACACACACACACACACACACACACACACACACACACACACACACACACACACACACACACACACACACACACACACACACACACACACACACACACAGCACAGGGGACGGACTAATACATCTTAATAGATGTTACCTCAACAGAACGACTTGCTTTGTCCATCTCTCTCAGCACTTTCTGGATGTTGTCATTCCCCGTCATGAGTACAGCGATACCGTCGTTAAGCTGGGCCTGCGATGGGGTGCATGTAACACGCGTGGAAACAATGAAAACAAACGCCCAATTGTAAGGCCGGGTCCGGTAATTGATGGCAGCAAAATATAGAACACAAGACAACAGGAGAAATGAATGACATCATTGGGACAATCCTGTTTTATGGAATTTAAACTCTATACATTACTGTGGAGCAATATACAGGTTGTCCTCCACCAAGTTCCTCCAGATGCCTTTGGAAAAAAATATATAAAAGTGTTCAGTAGACTGAATAAAATACCGAAAGAGAATACCAGGTGGGCACTTTGCCGCAACTTTCTAACAAACGGTAACATTTTTTATTTTTAAATTATCAAAATCAGTTGAGCTATTGTAGAGAAACCCCTGGTGTTGGGCTAGCGGCTAGGGTGCCGGCTTAGGATCCTAGGATCCTGGGTTCGAATCCCGGTCGATCGCTGAATTAACGCCAGGGGGGTTGACTCAGCCTGTTCATCCTTCCGAGGTCGGCTAATTGAGTACCAGTTCACTGGTAATTCCCTGTTTGTCGCTAAAGGCGGCAAAAAGGGTTGGCGTCAGGAAGGGCATCCGGCCGTAAAACATTGCTTCAAAAAGGAGACCGAAAAAACAACAACAACCACGGTTCCCGAAAAAGGCCAACCCCCGCTTGCGGGGAAAAATGGCCTCTAAAGGTGGTTTTTTATTGTAGAGAAAGTTAAAACTTTCAGCCAAGCAAGCCGGAACTGCGCCATGTCAAAGCGTGCAAGGTGAAATGTAGAATTCGGAATTCATTTGATATGACGACCCGTTTATGGAAGGTGTATGTCCGTTATAAGGGGGGTCTTCTGTAATGCAAAGACTGAAATCGAATGAAGCGTATGACAATCTCGAAAGAATGCGATGTAAGAATGATATATTGTTTGAAGAAATTGAGCTGTGCTCTGTGGACCCGAGAGCCCCGTGGTTCCGTGTGGAGACCCCAACCCGAGGAGGAAATACCGCGGACAGGTTCCACCTGTCTAATCCGTCTCGTCAACCTCTTGCTGCATGCCCTCGTATTAATGCGATCAGCATAAATAAGTCAAGATTCCGGGGGCACGTTTGGAGTATTTGTTAAAACATTCATTTCATTTGTTACAGTTGATTTCCAGTCTTTCTCTCCCTTTCCTCCCTCTTCCTCCCGCCCCTCTGCCCCATTTCTTATTAGTCCCCTACCGGTCTACACCGGAGGGGACTATAGGTTTGCACGCCGTCCCTCCGTCTGTCAGTCCGTCAATCCGTCCGTCACGCAAAGAACAGTTTTCCGGACTTTTTTTTTCTAAAAAAGAAACTTTTTCCGGACTTCACGACGTTTCGATAATGTTTGACAAAGTTATGGCACTTTGAACTTTGGGAATTCTGATAATTCTGATGATCCTTAACTCAGTGCCATTTTAAGTTTTAATTTCCTTTAAAAAAGATTTTCTCTGCAATAATAGGACCGATTGAGATCAAATTTTCACCATAGGGGGGGACTCGGACTGAAGAATATTTTAATGCTAATTATGACGTCACCGGTCACGTGATTCGGCCGCCATATTGTTTTTCGTGAAAACACGAAAACCCCTTTTTCTCTGCAATGGCTGAACAGATCGAGGCCAAACTTTGCAGGCAGAATCGCATACCCAAGACGAACAAAAAAGTCAGCGAGCATGACGTCATGCGTCACGTGGTTTCAGAGTTATGACGTTTTTAAGCATGAACCTTTAAAACCAAGCTCCTCCCTCATTTTTGATCCAATCGAGGGGAAACTTCACAGATCTGTTCAACATGTCAGTCTACTAAAATGTCCTTTTGGAATTTGCGATAGGGCACGTTGTTTGGCAGATATCGTTAATTAAACGAATTTTTTTTTTTTTAATGGATATCTCTTGAATCACGAGTACCTCAGACCGTGAGTTCGTAATTATATAATTCACACAGTGCAATACATGCAGGCTGCTCCACGGAGTGACCTTGCGGGCTTATCAATGAGGCGAGGGGTGACACACACGTGTCTCAGCATACCACAGATCAAGTTTGAAAACCAGCATCAACCGTGCATAAATTTGCATATTCGATCATTTTTGACAAAGTTATGGCACTTTGAACTTTGGTAGGGGACATGTATTGCAGCGCAATACTCAGAATGCTTGTTGTAATAAACCCTTGTTGATAAGAATCTGTTTCGTGGCCATTCAGGGGATGCGGACCCCCATCGGCTTTAGTTAATTGGGCAAATAAATATGTACGCGTGAATATTGGGGAACTAGCCCGTTTGAGGTGCCATATTCAAAGCAGGACGCCTGTCGTGGTTTGCTCGGCCATTTTGAGAGGAGGAATCACCAATGGCGCATAGTTCTTAAACCACCAACTTCCACTCAACTTAGGGCTCTATGAAACCTCACTCATTATAGATACCAATGTGACTTAGTGCATCATGAATTTTGTTCTTGCAATTTTGACTTACATTGGCTGCCATTGCCTATGACGCCATACATTTTAAACATCTTCTCCAGAACCGCAGAAACGGGTCAACACGAAATTTTACAAATATGATCGCCGAGTCATGGGGATAAAAGTTTGAGGAAAAAAAACGTAATCGTTCACGTGGTTTGGTGGCCATATTGGATTTAAAAATACAACTTTAGAAATCCACTTCTCCGAAACTGCTTATGTGATCGATACAAAACTTGAGACATGTTTACATTGCAATGGGGGAAAATATTTGCAAACTATTACATCATCAGTCATGTGGTTTGGCCGCCATCTTGAATTTAAGCAAAAAATTCAATAATATTTTCCAGAGTACGTCCTAATGGATCAATGCAAAATGTCATACATATGATTAAATACTGATGTGGGAAAAATATTTGTAAACTATGATGTCATTAGTCACGTGATATGGAATTTATCTCCCCACACTCGGGTGGTGGGGTGAGGAAGGTGGAGGGGAGGGGGTTTATTTAAGGCCCATGACCTGAACCACAAGCACAAATGTAAAAGTTAGTGGAGGTCAGCCAAGCTGCTTTCAATTCCATAAGGAGCAGACATACAAACATTTCCTTTTTTTTAATACTACCTGTACACCTGCTCCCTATGGGAGCAGCAGGAAGGGTCATGTTATTACCTCTGTGGGGTATAGAGATTACCGTACATCTTGGCTCATATAATGCATCAACAACGTCGGGTTTCCTCCCTTTTAGGTTAGTATTAAACAGCAGTTGTGACTGTTTGAAAAGGTAATCATAAGTATTTGTGGTTTATAATATTTTTTAAACTTCCGGTAGGGGTTCCCCCACAAAATGTCACCTCCAAGGAGGAAAACCCCCTTGGGGAGGAAGGGATATTATTAGTACTATTATTGTTTTGTAATAACATTAATATTATGCTATTATAGTTGGTGTTGTTTTTTTTTGAAGCGGCCTTGGAAAAACGTCACGATTATCTATCTTAACCTTGATATACACCTTAACACGGATTTGCCCAAAGCAGAAAACCCCCTTGGGGAGGGGGACAAATGAAGTCGCGACAACCTCCATCGTGTGACCCTTAATCCTCATGTGAAGTTTAGTTGAGATTGAATAAGTAACGACCGAATGTATCAGGGTCAGACAGACAGAGAGACACCAAATTGCGTATTTTGGTATGATAATGACAGTAGTAGGATGATGATAATATGAAGAGGAAGAGTGAAATTGCAGAAGAAAGAAAGAAAAAAAGAGAAAAGGCAATAGACCTTCTGAGCTTGGTAAACTGTGGTGAGGGGCAAGACCCTGCAGTCCTGATGGGTTCCGAAGACCTTGCAGAGTGAACAAATCGGGATCTGGCAGGATTCGCAGTAAATGTTAATCTTCTCTTCCTCGTGCTCCTCACAGGACGGGCGCCGGGAACGAGACGGAGGCCTGCAGACAGACCCCTATGTCTGAACAGAAACAGAAAGATAGACAAATCGAGAAAAAAAAATATGAAAGCACGAGCAGTCAGGTGGCAACACAGATGATTATGAGGCAGTGATATAAAAGTGACACCTGGCAGACTCGTGCTTGTAGATATCTATGATGTTTTCCACGAGGAGGTTGCGTTGGAGTCCATAGACCCCGTGCCTGTCAAGCAAGACCTCGTGGCGACATGCTGGACAGCGAAATCTCCCTCCAGAGCCCACGGTTGAACCTCGGGTCTGTGGATCATGGCGTTAGGGAGAACAATAAGATACAGAACCTTTCGCCACACCCTCACAGGACATCTTGTTTCATATGCATACATGGCTACGGGTATCAGCAGTAGTGCTGCTGATGCAGAGCCAACTAATGCCAACATATGGGACACCAACCTTAACATCCACCCGATGGATAGTGAATGTCATTCATTTCACTACAGGAGACTTCACAAGGATGGCGATGCATCTTGGGTTATCCCTCAAGGAAGCAACTAAGCTCAAAAATGTATCCATCAACATACTCTTTCTACCTGATTGACCATACCTCCTTCAAATATTACCTGGAAGATCTCGCCAGCGCACTTGCGGCACAAGTTATGCTGGCACGGCAAGATGACCACGGGTTTGGAGAACATCTCCACACAAATAGGACATATCAGCTGTTTCTCCAGGTTCTCCAGAGCCTGGGAACTACGAATGTATGACTTGAAGTCCATTGAGCCTTGTGCCTGTGCAGCCTGTAGCCCACGAGGCATCACCAACCCGAAACCTGCAGGCCACACGTTATGTCATCAGGTGAGAATCAATCTCTCTCAAGTCACACAATTGGTGTTTTGTTTGAGAAAACAGATTGAAAGACAGTACAGTACATTTGTGCCTCTGAGTGTTGAGGTACAGTACATGGATAATGTATGCGTGAGTATAAGCCATTCATATAAGCCATATAAGCACTGCAACTGCCTCCATAGCGTGCAGGATGGAGTGCGAGAGGGGGGAAAATATGTCATGACTGAGTAAAAATTCACTTTACTGACCATGACATAGCAAACAGACATGTGATAATCAAGCCATAAAAAAAATCATAAAGTCATTTAAAAAAGTGAGGAATATACTTAAAACAAGCATTTTGGGAGGGATCGATAACTGCAGATGAACGTTCCCATCTATGTTCCTAAATGAGTGTTCCCATATCTAAACAGATGGCTCACAATGCTCGGGCCCACATTCAGATATCGTAAACTACAGCGACTTGCCATAATAAAATGAACACTGTGATACCAACACAATTTCAAATGGACGTGACTACACATATTAGTATTTGGTAGCATGTGCTTTGGCATTATACTTGAACTTGAACCTAGAAGTGGAGAACTAGAACTAGAACTAGAAGGGGAGGAATGGTTGATCAGAGTAGTGATGGCAATGTACAAAAGAGCGCGCACAGCTGTAAGGACGAAGGACGGGAACAGTGGTGAGTTTGAGGTGAAGGTGGGAGTGCATCAGGGGTCGGTACTACTATTTGTAGCTGTGATGGAGGTGCTGGCTCAGAACGTAAAGGAGGGTTTACCGTGGGGGTTGTTGTATGCAGATGATCTGGTGTTGATTGCAGAAAGTATGGATGGACTGAAGGAAAAGATGAACAAGTGGAAGGAATGTATGGAGACAAAAGGTCTGAAGGTGAATATCGGAAAGACAAAGGTGATGGCAAGTGGTAAAGCATGTGGTGAGGTGGAAAGAACTGGGAAGTGGCCCTGTGCTGTGTGCAGGAAGGGTGTCGGAGTGAACTCCATTCAGTGTACAATGTGCGCTGAGTGGGTTCATCAAAAATGTAGTGGTCTGAGAGGGTCATTAACCAGTGTGGCAGCTACATTCAAATGCAAGGTGTGCACAGAGGGAGCTGCAGATGGAGGAAATGTTGAGTTGGATCTTGGAGACGGCGTGAAGCTGGAAGGTGTGAAAACATTTTGCTACCTCGGAGACATGCTGAATGGAGAAGGTGGATCAGACTCGGCAACGGTTGCTAGAGTGAGATGTGCATGGAAGAAGTTTCGGGAACTGAGTGGCGTGCTGATGAGGAGGGGAGTGTCGTTGAAACTGAAGGGAAAGGTGTATGCTGCATGTGTGAGAAGTGTTATGATTTATGGGAGCGAGATATGGGTCATGAATGTAGAACAGCAACGAAGGCTGGAAAGGGTGGAAATGCGAATGGTTCGGTGATGTGCGGAGTATCGTTGAGAGAGAGGAAGACAAATGATGAATTGCGAAAGATGATGGGAATAGAGCCTGTGATTGATGCTGTGAAGAGGAACAGGTTGAGATGGTTTGGTCATGTGTTGAGGAAGGATGAAAGTGATTGGTTGAGAAGAGTGATGGAAATGAATGTAGAAGGAAGTAGAGGACGGGGAAGACCGAGAAAGACTTGGCTAAAGATGGTGGAAGAAGAAATGCGGGCAAGGGGGTTAACAAGGAGAGATGCAGAAAATAGGGCAAGATGGAGAAGATTGTCATGGGGATCGCAAGGCTATCCCCTGCTTGAGCAGGGAAAATGGCCTTAAAATGCATGTTGTTGTGTTGTTGTTGTTGAACCCATGAAGGCATTGAATCGATCAGCTGTGGGACAGCCTGATCTGGATTTTGACCATGTATAATATATACCCTCTTAACACAATACCAGCAAGGCCTTTTGCAGAATGGACCACATTTACTGCTGGAAGATGGTGTGACAGAGTCCTGATTGAACTCCATCAAACATTTGGGAATACATGGATCGGTACCTGCGGAAAAGTCAACGTCTGGCAAGTAATATGCAAGAGCTGCAACAAAATCCATTACACATTTGGCAAAATCTGGATCAGGCTGTCCCACAGATGATATATTTCGATACCTCATTCTATTCTGGCAGGACTGGTTTGTGTAACTGTTCATTGTCTACTTGTGACGATGCTCGGGACAGACTTAAACGAGGTGAAATGAGTCGGCAGTTACAGTGCATTCAGAAAGTATTCAGACCCCTTCACTTTTTTCACATTTTGTTATGTTGCAACCTTATGCTGAAATCGTTTAAATTCATTTTTTCCCTCATCAATCTACACTCAATACCCCATAATGACAAAGAGAAAACAGGATTTTAGAAAGTTTTGCAAATTTATTAAAAAGAAAAAACTGAAATATCACATTGACATAAGTATTCATACCCTTTGCTATGACACTTGAAATTTAGCTCAGGTGCCTCCCATTTCTCTTGATCATCTTTGAGATGATTCTCCACCTTGATTGGAGTCCACCTGTGGTAAATTCAATGGATTGGACATGATTTGGGAAGGCACACACCTGTCTATATAAGGTCTCACAGCTGACATTGCATATCAGAGCAAAAACCAAGCCATGAGGTCGAAGGAACTGCCTGCAGAGCTCAGAGACAGGATTGTGTCGAGGCACAGATCTGGGGAAGCCTACAAAAAAATTTCTGCTGCATTGAAGGTTCCCAAGAGTACATTGGCCTCCATAATTCTTAAATGGAAGAAGTTTGGAACAACCAGGACTCTTCCTAGAGCTGGCCGCCCGGCCAAACTGAACAATCGGGGGAGAAGGGCCTTGGTAAGAGAGGTGACCAAGAACCCGATGGTCACTCTGGCTGAGCTCCAGAGATCCTGTGTGGAGATGGGAGAAACTTCCAGAAGGACAACCATCACTGCAACACTCCACCTATCTGGGCTTTATGGCAGAGTGGCCAGACGGAAGCCTCTCCTCAGTGAACGACACATGAAAGCCCACAGAATCGTGTTTCTCACAGTCTGAGAGTGCTTTAGGTGCTTTTTGCAAACTCCAAGCGGGCTTTCATCCTGAACTCATCCTTTCATCCACACCTGAACACGAAAGAAACAAAAAATAAAATAAAGATAGAATGGAACTCGGTAGAGCACATAATGAAAGAGCTGCATTGGTAGAAAAGTGAAGAAAGAGAGAATAGTCTAAGAGTTTTGCTTTTTTTAAAGGGGAAGGTCGGAAGTGACATGAGAAGGTAAAGAGTTCTGGAGTTTGGCAGTGGTGGGGAAGAAACAAACCATTACCACCCACCCTTGAGTTGCCATTGGCCACACAATAATCATGGGATGTAGTGGCTTGTCGAGTAGTCGGTGGTCTCACTAATGGTGGAGATAAACAAGCAGCAAGTTCCTGGGAACAGAAACCGAAGTAATATCTGGAGAAAAGAGAAAGATCCAACTTTACGGCGTAATTTGAGCAGGTCGAGTTTTGAGGTCAGATTGGGAGAGTTGATAAGTCGGATTACTTTGGATTCAATTCTGTCCAGTAAGTATGTGGAGCTAGAACCTCCCCAGATGTGAGGGCAGTACTCTATACAAGGATGAATCAATCCTTTATATAGTTGAAGCAACTGTTGAGAGGAGAAGAATCTTCGACATCTGAACAGAACTCCTAGTTTCTTCGAGGCCGACTTAGCTATTTGTGTAATGTTAGGGTAATACCTAGTAGGATTATTGTATCACATGGTGTAATTGTGGAGCTTTTAAAGGAGATTTGAGATGAGAGAGAGAGAGAGAGAGAGAGAGAGAGAGAGAGAGAGAGATAGATAGATAGATAGATAGAGAGATATATATATATATAGAGCAATAAAGATATAGCAATAAATTGAGTTTTAGAAGTATTAAACTTAACCTGTTTATATTTGCTCCACTGGGATATCTTGACCAAATCCGAATTTAAAGAGGTGGCTGTGATGAAACGATATGTAGATCGAGTGAGGGAAGATGGGGCAGCTGGGGAAAGCATGGAGGAATGTAATGTCGAGTCATCAGCATACGAGTTCATTTGTTTATTTGTAGAAGAAAGAAGGTCGTTGATAAAAAGAAGGAAGAGTGTTGGAGACAGGGCAGAACCCTGAGGGACATCACTGTTGATAGGGAAGGAGGGAAATGTTGAACCATCAATAATTATGGAGATAAAGCATTAGGAGAGAAAGCTCGATGGAGAAACGCCGAAAGAGGGAAGCTTGGATATCAGACCCCGATGCCAAACTCTGTCAAAGGCTTTTGAAATATCAAGGCCTACAACAGAGGATTCCCCAAAGTCTCTCAGAGAAGAGGCCCAGACATTTGTAATGTAAGAAAGGATGTCACTGGTAGATCTTGCCTTGCGAAAGCCATATTGATGGTCAGATATAAGACTGTGAGATTCAAGATGCTTGAGGAAAAGGGAATTGAGAAGACATTCAAAGACTTTGGAAATAGTAGAAGTCAGAGCAATAGGATGGTAGTTGGAAGGGTTTGAATGATCACCCTTCTTTGAAATAGGCTGTGCTAAGGCATGTTTCCAGGAAAGAGGAAAAGTTTGGGTTTTTGGAACAAAAACGAAAAAAACGAACAAGCACGGGTGCAAGTTCTGGGGCACACTCCTTCAAGCCACAAGGAGGAATGCCATCTTGTCCGTACGTACGCCTTTCTTGTGTCCAGAGAGAGGAGTACTTTTTTGACTGCATGGAAATAGATTGTAGGGAGGGGCAAAGGATTGGTAAGGGGTGCTTCAGAGGGAGATGGAATGTTAAAGACATCCAGAGTGCAATTAGAGGAGAAAAGAGAGCCAAAAAGAATTGCTTTGTCAGTCGGAGAGACTCTTCGGAGAGCTATAGTATCATCGGAGAGCTAAAGTATCATCGGAATGGAACAGCGGAGGAAAGGTAGAGTGACAGAAGTTGTTGGAGATACTTTTAGCTAATGAGCAGAAAGATCTATTAGCGGAAGAAGATGAGAGGTTGTCACATTTATTTTGGATAAAGGAATGCTTCACCTCACGAATAACATGTTTGCAATGATTTCTGGCAGATATGAAAGCTGAATGTGAGTCGGAGGAAGAAGAGTTTTTCCATGTCCGATATGCCGCATCTCTTGCACGAATGGCCGCAAAGCAGGAATTATTGAACCAAGAGTTGGTAGGAGAGATAGACTTGAAAGAGAAGTGGATACAAGCCTCCATTCCTGCAACAAAACCTCAGCTACATGTTCAGCAGAGATAGTGGCAGCAGCCAAGGAGAGGCATCAGTCTTTCCAGGGAAAATCAGAAAATAAGTTTTGTAAACCCGTCCAGTCAGCACTATTAAAATGCTGATACTGGCATTTAGTCGGAGCAGTCGGGGGAGGAGTGTGGTGAAATATGATGTAATGTGACGTCCTCTCTGGTCATAGTCAACGTGTGGCCCTGAATGGTTTTCTCTCATCTCCCCTTCCTGTTCAGGCTGGAGTTTCCCAAGGCAGTGTTCTGGGCCCTGTGCTTTTTCTGGTCTTCATCAAGGATCTCTCCGACTCTCTGGAAAATCCCTCTATCTCTTTGCTGATGACTCCACTCTCTGCCGCTCCACACCTCATCCCTCAGATCGGCAGTCTGCAGCCTCCTCAATCTCTGCAGACCTGGCCAAAATCACAGACTGGTCAAACAAGTGGAACATGTCTTTCAATCCTGAAAAATCTCACACTCTCACTCTGCCTCTCTGAAAAGACCGACTGGACAACCCTCCCATCTACTTCCTCAACAATCATCTCCAAGACGTTCTGTCACTCAAGCTTTTGGGTCTCACTATCTGCCATGATCTTTCCTGGGAAAACCACATTTCCAAGCTGGCCTCCAAAGCCAGTCGCTGACTGGGCATCCTCCATTGTGCGAAGTCCTTCCTTGTGTTATGGATTCGTCACTTCCGTCTTTGTGGTTTTCATCCACTGGAAGCATTTTTAGTTCCATGTACTATTATTGTTATAGTTTGAGTGAAATGGAGATAACTGTCTTCAAAAGGAAAAATTAGTGTTTTAACAGAAAAACGAAATGGATCGGGAGAAACCGGGAGAAGAAGAAGAGGAGGGAGAAGCGGATCAAGTGAGATCGGGAGAGAAAGGCCGATCGGCTTCGAGGTGTCGAGCGAATGTTGGTCACGAGCGAATATTGGTTTCCCCGGGAAAGGGATTCCTGTGACAGAGTCGTTATCGCTGTGGCAGATAAACCTGCGTGACGGGTTTTGCGGTGGGTTCCGAAAGTGAATCATTGTTGGAGAGCAGGTACGCCTCCATTACGGGCCTGTCCGCCATTTCACCTCGCGCCAGCCATTTCACCATGCACCAGCCGTTAACCTGGTTCTCGTGTGTGTCGTGGATTTTGATTGGGAATTCGCTGTTTTCCGCTTGGGAGCCGCTGCTCGTTCATATCAGTGTCCTTGTCTGGTGAACTGAAGGCGTGAATTCCCCGTCGCCTTTTGGGTGAACTTTTGCCTGACCGACGTCGGCCCGACCCCAACCAGCGGCTCTTCGGCAGCGTCGACTGTCAGCTGTCCTGGGTTCAGGTCTCAATACGACCTTTTTCTTGTGATCACCAGAGCGTGGATCGACTTTGGCCTGGTGTTGTGACAGTGACTTTGGGGGTGTTACATTTCGCTCACGTGGAGTACTGTGAGTGATTGAGTTAAGAAACTGGTGGTACCATCATAGGAATTATATGGTGTTTGTTGTGCAATTGAGATTTTATTGTACTTGTGCAAATTGTTATTATTGTGTGATATTAATACAATACTTTGGTTTTGTAACAATTGATTGGTGTGGTTTGACCATTGGTCATTGGCACACATAATAGCACATCTTTCTGCCGTGACTCCTTTCGGGGCTCGGAGGTACACCATGATCGGGGTTTGGGGAGGAGCACGTAACACTTGGCACACCTGCGCTCCTCATCACATACAAGGCTTTCATCCGCAGCTCGATGGAATACTGTTCTCCCCTCTGGGCTGGTGCTCCTGCCTCACACCTAGCTCGGCTTCACGCTGTTGAAACCAAAGCTTTCAGAATCATTGGAATCTCCCGCAATGAAGCAAACTCCGAGGACCTTTCACTCACTCACCGCAGGCAGGTTGTGGTCTTTCTGTCTTCTACCGACTCCTCTCCGGCCTTGCTCCCCCAGCTCTCTCTGTGCTATGTCCCACAAATATTCCTAGAGGTCGCACAAGATCTACCAGCAACCCTCTTATGGTTAAACTGCCAAAATCAAGACTCTCTATTCACCTTCACTCTTTCATTCCTCTTTCTCCTGCCTCTGGAACAAACTCCCTCACTCTCTTCAATCCCACTCCTCCCTCCAGGTCTTTAAAACAGCTGTTCACCACCATCTCTTATCTTTTCCCATCCAAAACCTTGATCTTTTCTACCCCCGTTAATTCATCCCAGATCCACTTTTTTGAAATTCCGACTTCTTTCCTGGAAGTCCCAGCAGTGTCCATGTGTTTGTTACCTCTCCCACCGCCCCCCACCCCATTCCCATGCCTCCTCCCCCCAAGCCCTCCTCCTCCCACATATCTCCCGATGTCCCTGCTCTCCATCTTGTCTTCCGCTCCCTTTATCATATGTTTTATGTGTCAGTTTGTATTTTTGTGATCAATGTTAGCTCTTACACGAGCCTCGATCTTGTATACAAAAAAAAAAAAAAGGTCTCGAGCTGGAAGAGAAGGTTCAGTCGGAGGGCTGACCTTGAGGGAGCTTATATAAGGCCGGACTGCTCAGCGCTCGGTCTCATGGCCGTTCTGTTACCTTATTGCCAAGAGACTATCGGGATTAACAGGTACATAATTGCTTGCTTGCAGGGGGGGGTGGGGGGGGGGCTTGGAGGAGATGTTTGTTTGAGTGCTTCCTTTGTAGTGCTAATGATTGTGCTTTATTTTGTGTTGTAGAATGAGTGGAGATATCGTTCAATAAAACCTCATTACTTGAAAGAGGTCTGAGTTTTGATTTACAACAAGGAGTGTTGGTAAGTAAAGTAAAGTGATGTTCACAAGATTGTGGTCAGAAGAACCAATTGGAGGTGAAGAACAAATCCAAAGTATTGGAAGCGTGGTAATGACGATCTAGGATATGGGTAGAGTGGGTGATAATTTGTTCCAAATCATTGAGAATGGAAAATGTAAGAGCTTCAACTCCCCCAACATCCATGTGGGATGATTTCAACCACTCCCTGTGGTATGCATTGAAGTCTCCTAAATAGAGGAATTCTGCTTGAGGGTGTTCGGATGTCAGGGCCGCATGGTAGGAATTAAGATAGTCAAAAAAAAAGCTAAAAGTTTGTGGAGTTGGGAGAGCAGTACGTGACACAGAGAAAAATAGTGATGGTCGGGACACAAATCTTAAGCCAGATGACATCAAAATTTGGAGATTTGAGGTCCACAAGGTGTACAGCAGGCGTGTTGATGTTGGAGCAGACACAGACTCCTCTTTGAACCTAAAAACATTAAAAGGTAAGTTTAAAAAAGGACGTATTCACCTACAAATGGAAGTTTCAAAAAAGGAACAATTAATCTACAAAAGGCGGTTTCAGAAAAAGAACTATCCACATTCAAAAGAAAGTTTCAAAAAAGGAACTATTCATATACAAAAGGAGGTTTAAAAAGGAACTATTCATATACAAAAGGAAGGTTCAAATAAGGAACTATTCATATGCAAAAGGATGTTTAAAAAGGAACTATTCATATACAAAAGGAGGTTTAAAAAGGAACTATTCACATACAAAAGGAAGGTTCAAATAAGGAACTATTCATATACAAAAGGAGGTTTAAAAAGGAACTATTCACATACAAAAGAAAGGTTCAAATAAGGAACTATTCATATGCAAAAGGATGTTTAAAAAGGAACTTTTCATATACAAAAGGAGGTTTTAAAAAGGGACTATTCACGTACAAAGGGAAGTTTCAAAAAATGAACTATTCACATACAAAAGGAGGTTTAAAAAAGGAACTGTTCATATACAAAAGGAAGGTTCAAATAAGGAACTATTCATATACAAAAGGAGGTTTAAAAAGGAACTATTCATATACAAAAGGAGGTTTAAAAAGGAACTATTCACATACAAAAGGAAGGTTCAAATAAGGAACTATTCATATGCAAAAGGATGTTTAAAAAGGAACTTTTCATATACAAAAGGAGGTTTTAAAAAGGGACTATTCACGTACAAAGGGAAATTTTAAAAAATGAACTATTCACATACAAAAGGAAGTTTAAAAAAGGAACTGTTCATATATACAAAAGGAAGTTTCAAACAAATGGAAATTTAAAAAAGGAAGTTTTAAACAAAATGACCTATTAACCTACAAAAGGAGGTTTCAAAAATGGAACTATGCACCGACAAAAGGAGGTTTAAAAAAGAACTATTCACCAATGAAAGGAAGTTTCATAAAAGCAGCTATTCACCTACAAAAGGAAGCTTCAAAATAGGAACTATTAACATAAAAAAGGAGGTTTAAAAAAGGAACGATATTCATATACAAAAGGAGGTTTAAAAAAGGAACTATATTCATGTTCAAAAGGATGTTTTAAAAAGGAACGATATTCATATACAAAAGGATGTTTTAAATAGGAACGATATTCATATACAAAAGGAGGTTTAAAAAAGGAACGATATTCATATACAAAAGGAGGTTTAAAAAAGGAACGATATTCATATACAAAAGGATGTTTAAAAAAGGAACGATATTCATATACAAAAGGAGGTTTAAAAAAGGAACGATATTCATATACAAAAGGAGGTTTAAAAAAGGAACGATATTCATATACAAAAGAACGTTTAAAAAAGTCAGTTCATATACAAAGGGAAGTTTTGAAAAAGGAAATATTCATATATAAAGGGAAGTTTAAAAAAAGGAACAGTATTCATATACAAAAGGAGGTTTTAAAAAGGAACTATTCACATGCAAAAGGAAGTTTCAAAAAAGGAACAGTATTCATATACAAAAGGAGGTTTTAAAAAAAGGAACTATATTCATATACAATGGGAGGTTTAAAAAAAAGGAACTATATTCATATACAACGGGAGGTTTTGAAAAAGGAAATATTCATTTGCAAAAGAAGGTTTTAAAAAAGTAACTATTCATGTACAAAGAGAAGTTTTTAAAAAGAACTATATTCATATACAAAAGGAGGTTTAAAAAAGGAACGATATTCATATACAAAAGGAGGTTTAAAAAAGGAACGATATTCATATACAAAAGAAGGTTTTAAAAAGTCACTGTTCATATACAAAGGGAAGTTTTGAAAAAGGAAATATTCATATATAAAGGGAAGTTTAAAAAAAGGAACAGTATTCATATACAAAAGGAGGTTTTAAAAAGGAACTATTCACATGCAAAAGGAAGTTTCAAAAAAGGAACAGTATTCATATACAAAAGGAGGTTTTAAAAAAAGGAACTATATTCATATACAATGGGAGGTTTTAAAAAAAGGAACTATATTCATATACAACGGGAGGTTTTGAAAAAGGAAATATTCATATGCAAAAGAAGGTTTTAAAAAAGTAACTATTCATGTACAAAGAGAAGTTTTTAAAAAGGAACGATATTCATATACAAAAGGAGGTTTAAAAAAGGAACTATATTCATATACAACGGGAGGTTTTCAAAAAAGGAACTATATTCATATACAACAGGAGGTTTAAAAAAGGAACGATATTCATATACAAAAGGAGGTTTAAAAAAGGAACGATATTCATATACAAAAGAAGGTTTTAAAAAGTCACTGTTCATATACAAAGGGAAGTTTTGAAAAAGGAAATATTCATATATAAAGGGAAGTTTAAAAAAAGGAACAGTATTCATATACAAAAGGAGGTTTTAAAAAGGAACTATTCACATGCAAAAGGAAGTTTCAAAAAAGGAACAGTATTCATATACAAAAGGAGGTTTTAAAAAAAGGAACTATATTCATATACAATGGGAGGTTTTAAAAAAAGGAACTATATTCATATACAACGGGAGGTTTTGAAAAAGGAAATATTCATATGCAAAAGAAGGTTTTAAAAAAGTAACTATTCATGTACAAAGAGAAGTTTTTAAAAAGGAACGATATTCATATACAAAAGGAGGTTTAAAAAAGGAACTATATTCATATACAACGGGAGGTTTTCAAAAAAGGAACTATATTCATATACAACAGGAGGTTTTGAAAAAGGAAATATTCATATGCAAAAGAAGGTTTAAAAAAAGTAACTATTCATGTACAAAGAGGAGTTTTTAAAAAGGAACGATATTCATATAAAAAAGGAGGTTTAAAAAAGGAACTATATTCATGTTCAAAAGGAGGTTTAAAAAAGGAAATATTCATATACAAAGGGAAGTTTTGAAAAAGGAAATATTCATATACAAAGGGAAGTTTTAAAAAAGGAACAGTATTCATATACAAAAGGAGGTTTTAAAAAGGAACTATTCATATACAAAAGGAATTTTAAAAAAAACTATTCACATGCAAAAGAAAGTTTAAAAAAAGGAACAGTATTCATATACAAAAGGAGGTTTAAAAAAAAGGAAATATTCATATACAAAGGGAAGTTTTGAAAAAGGAAATATTCATGTGCAAAAGAAGGTTTAAAAAAAGTAACTATTCATATACAAAGGGAAGTTTTGAAAAAGGAAATATTCATATACAAAGGGAAGTTTAAAAAAAGGAACAGTATTCATATACAAAAGGAGGTTTTAAAAAGGAACTATTCATATACAAAAGGAAGTTTAAAAAGCAACTATTCACATGGAAAAGGAAGTTTAAAAAAGGAACAGTATTCATATACAAAAGGAGGTTTTAAAAAAAGGAACTATATTCATATAGAAAAGGAGGTTTGAAAAAAGGAACAGTATTCATATACAAAAGGAAGTTTAAAAAGAAACTATTCATATACAAAAGGAAGTTTAAAAAGAAACTATTCATATACAAAAGGAAGTTTAAAAAGAAACTATTCATATACAAAAGGAAGTTTAAAAAGAAACTATTCATATACAAAAGGAAGTTTAAAAAGAAACTATTCATATACAAAAGGAAGTTTAAAAAGAAACTATTCATATACAAAAGGAAGTTTAAAAAGGAACTATTCATATACAAAAGAAAGTTTAAAAAGAAACTATTCATATACAAAAGGAAGTTTAAAAAGAAACTATTCATATACAAAAGGAAGTTTAAAAAGGAACTATTCATATACAAAAGAAAGTTTAAAAAGGAACTATTCATATACAAAAGGAGGTTTAAAAAAAAACTATTCATATACAAAAGGAAGTTTAAAAAGAAACTATTCATATACAAAAGGAAGTTTAAAAAGAAACTATTCATATACAAAAGGAAGTTTAAAAAGAAACTATTCATATACAAAAGGAAGTTTAAAAAGAAACTATTCATATACAAAAGGAAGTTTAAAAAGAAACTATTCATATACAAAAGGAAGTTTAAAAAGGAACTATTCATATACAAAAGGAAGTTTAAAAAGGAACTATTCATATACAAAAGAAAGTTTAAAAAGGAACTATTCATATACAAAAGAAAGTTTAAAAAGAAACTATTCATATACAAAAGGAAGTTTAAAAAGAAACTATTCATATACAAAAGGAAGTTTAAAAAGAAACTATTCATATACAAAAGGAGGTTTAAAAAAAAGGAACTATTCATATACAACGGGAGGTTTTGAAAAAGGAACTATTCATATAGAAAAGGAAGTTTGAAAAAAGGAACAGTATTCATATACAAAAGGAAGTTTCAAACACTTTGAAGTTTAAAAAAGTAAGTTTTAAAAAGCGAGCTACTTTTAAAGGCAGAATAAACAACAACAAGCAGACGTTGCGTGGTAAAAACTCGAGCGTTGGAGAGACCAGGGTTGCAGGCCTGTACATGAAAGTTTCCAGGACTCACCACAATGAGTCTTGTGCGAAGGAGGCAAGTTGTTCACAAAGATGTCCGCAGAATGTGTTTGTAACGTCGTTCAAAGCTCGATTCCCGTCGCTGCTGCTGGAGAAGAAGGCACCACCAGTGTGTGTTTGTGATGGAGATGGACAGAAATAATATGTCCATAATACAGGAGGCTCTGTTACATCCCCCGGGCAATGGCATCACGGTCAAAGCATTGGTGCTCGGCCATTGGTCAAACCGCTCGTTATATACACCAAAACCATCGTCTCGAGGCCGAGGCGACCCCGACGGATGACCCAACAACTTAAACTCGGGGACCATTGAATAACGAACAACGCAAAACAACCACCAACATGGCCGGGCAACGTGCAAACCTAAAAATATCCACAACTCGCATTACTCATACCACGCGGAATCCAAATCAAAACATGTTTTTATAAAATCATTTAATTTAATTTAAAAAAAAATAATTAATATTATCTGATACAAGGTGCACGGGAGAAGAGGATGATGGGACCATCATGCCTGCGCTGCATCAAACCTGTACTACAATACGTGGACACCACAAGGTGTCCAATCAATCGACTCAACTCACCTTCATATACGAGTAGTTTCAATCCACCTTCTGAAATGAGTAGTTGATATATATTGACTCATATCGACTCAACTCACCTCCAGATATGAGTAGTTTCAACTCACCTTCAGATATGAGTTTCAACTCACCTTCATATATGAGTAGTTTCAACCCACCTTCAGATATGAGTAGTTGATATATATTGATTAATATCCACTCAACTTGCCTTCATATATAAGTAGTTTCAACTCACCTAAGTATTATGAGGAGTTTCAACTCACCTTCATATATGAGTAGTTCCAACTCACCTTCATATATGAGTAGTTTCAACTCACCTTCATATATGAGTAATTCCAACTCACCTTCAGATACGAGTAGTTTCAACTCACCTTCAGATATGAGTAATTAATATATATATATCGACTCATACTCATATCCACTCATCTCACCTTCAGATATGAGTAGTTCATATATATCGATTCATATCAACTCATCTCACCTTCAGATATGAGTAGTTCATATATATCGATTCATATCAACTCATCTCACCTTCAGATATGAGTAGTTCATATATAATCGATTCATATGCACTCAACTCACCTTCAGATATGAGTAGTTCATATATATATATATATATATATATATATATATATATATATATATATATATATATATATCGATTCATACTCATATCCACTCAATTCACCTTCAGATATGAGTAGTTTCAACTCACCTTCATATATGAGTATTTTCAACTCACCTTCAGATATGAGAAGATTCACATCACGTTCACATATGAGTAGTTTCAGCTCACCTTCAGATATGAGTAATTGATATATATTGATTCATATCCACTCAACTCACCTTCATATATGAGTAGTTTCAACTCACCTTCAGATATGAGTAGTTGATATATATCGATTCATATGCACTCAACTCACCTTCAGATATGAGTAGTCAATATATATCAACTCATGCTCATATCCACTCATCTCACCTTCAGTTATGAGTAGTTCATAGATATATATATCGATTCATATCCACTCATCTTATCTTCAGATATGAGTAGTTCATATATAATCGATTCATATGCACTTAACTCACCTTCATATATGAGTAGTTTTAACTCACCTTCAGATATGAGTAGTTGATATATATCGATTCATATGCACTAAACTCATCTTCAGATATGAGTAGTCAATATATATATCAACTCATGCTCATATCCACTCAACTCACCTTCAGATATGAGTAGTTGATATATATCGACTCATAGTCATATCCACTCAACTCACCTTCAGATATGGGTAGTTTCAATTCACCTTCAGTCTTCAGATATGAGTAATTAATATTGTTACGGACTCTGGGTTCATCACAAGAGGGACTCTTCCCAAACTCCAGCCCTGCCGGCTGCCGGGATAACTCCGTGGCCCATAGTGTTGGCAAGCAACTACGAATGCCAAATGACACCACCAAACCTGGCAGGGTCCTCGCTCTTTTACAAACGCGTTACCTTTCCGGTGGGTTGGCGATGCCAATTGGGGTATGTAACTTCAGTGCACACCCATCTATTTATTATGTATGACCGAGCGGAACCGTTGAGTACGAATTGGCTAATTACGGAGCCAATCAGTGGGGCAGAACTTCCCGTTTATCTAATCTTTCACACTAAGTCAAGCCAATAGATAGAGTGAGATGAAAGGGGCGGGATAGAAACCGTTTACAAAATAAAAGAAGGCACGTACTGGATTGACAAAGCACATTAACCAATCATGAAGCACGTATGTAGAGGCACAGCAAACAATCAAGAAAGGCACAGAAGAGTAGATTCGAACCCTTAGCATTTATCCCCTTCTATGGTCCAAGTACCTACACAGATGACATGGTGTCAGCAGAAGCATGCCGAGTGAATGTAAATAGGAAGGGAAGAAGATAAAGATGTAGAGCAAGGAGTTGGGTCGGTTTTGTGTGCCAATCCCGAAATGGGAAGCAAATGAAGACGAAGGAAAGGGTAATCAAAGTGGAAGGGTGTGAGTGCGAGTGAAAAAGTATGGACCATGTAAGTTTTAAAGGAAACATGCGAAGTGCGAATGTAAAACCTCGCCCGGAAGGGTTAAGAGGTAAATCATCGACAGCTCTTTGTAATTATTGTGATGCTCTTTCTGAGTCTAGGTCAGTGGTTCTTAACCTGGGGGTGCGAAACGTCATTTATGGGGGTGCAAAACATGTCGGCCGGTTCAATTACAACGTTGTTAAAGAAGTGCTGAGAATCTAATTATAAGTCTTTAATTCTAAGACCTGTCCTAAGTCATAAATTTTTGACAAAGGGTGCGAGAAAAAAATTGCGAACCGGAAGTGTGCGGGCAACAAAAAAGGTTAACAACCACTGGTCTAAGTAGACGAATTAGGTATTATGGAAGGGAACGCAAGAGACACGTTTACGTCAGTAGTGAAGTTGTCTCTCCACGCTAGGAACCTCTTGGCTCAGTCGCTCTCGTGCCTCTGCCTCATGCCCGTCCTGCCGTTGCGCTGTTCTCCCAGCACTGAATGGCACAGCTCGTCTTTGCCTCAGCATAAATCGTCCTGGCTCCAGTGCAGATGGCAACGATGGAACTAACTCCTCTCTCAACACGAACAGATAGGCAGGTTATCTCCCAATCCCCAGTGAGTTTTAACAACGACAAATGGCCTGGCGTTCTGCCTTTTAAGCCACTTGAGCAGGGGGAAATCTTGCGGTATCAAAGTTTGGAGGAGGTGGAGTTCCCGGAGCAAGGGTCATGGCTTGCCCTTTCACAGGTAATAGTGCATCTTCATTGGTGCGCTGACAAGCCACGTGCCCCATTTACTGTCAATCATGTCAGAGTCTGAGTCTTCCTCCTCGGCGTTGTCTTCCTCCTCCAACGGGTATTCCCGCGCAGCGTTATTTCCCGCCCAGTGCACTTGAAAAGTAAAGACGTTGTTGTCACCTCCATCGTCTGCAATGTAGTTGTTGTTATTGTTGTTGTTATTGTATAGCCCCGGATAGTTCTCTTGAACAAGCCCACGGAAGACGGCCGACCGATCTTGCAGGAGCATCCAGGAGATCCCCCACATTCAGGATGGTGCACCCCCACCTTCACAAAGTCAGGCCATGGCAGAGTTAGAGCGGGGGGGGGGGGGGGGGGGGGGGGGGAGAGAGAGAGAGAGAGAGACAAGAGGAAAAGAGCGGGTCCATGGGGACCAATCTGCACTCTGACTATGACCGTGCTCTGACGAAGGGTAGCAGGGAAAAATGGGCAAGATTTGGCCCCCGACTTGCGTTAGGGGGTACAACCACCATGAAGAGGCATCCCCAATAGTTGTTCTTTAATGTGGTTGTGTGTGGTGCTATGCGAGAGAGTTAATAAAGAAAGAAAGGGAATTTGTTAGGAATAACAAGGTTTGTACCTGATATGGACTCAATGAATGTTAAATGGTAATTTGGGGAAAACAAGGAACTGAATTTGTACTGTAATTTATTTATTTACCAGCGGAGCCTATCTCTCGCTTTGCTGACGGACCAATTAGTAGTCCTGTTTGCCAAAATACATTTACCTGTGCGAAGAGTGCTTTAACCTCAGAGCGTTTCACAGGTAAGAAATGGAATTGCAAGACTATCTGCCACCACCACCAGGTGGCGCTACACGGTACACATTTACATAGAGAATTCATACCCCCACCACATCCCCCACACTCGGCTATATATACATACATATATATATATATATATATATATACACACAGCGTGACCAGCGCTGTCCCGATCTCCTGTGTGACCAAAGCGTCACCTCCATCCCGGAGGCCTCAGCCTGGCCACTCTGTCGACAGACCAAGATTTCATTCTTTGGTCCACATTGGCTAAGCATCAAGCAGAGCCGCCAATCCAGCTAATTTGCCTCTTTTGAAGATGCCTTTTGTATAATAAAAAAAGGTAAAAAAATCATCAAACATTTAAACAGCTTTGGACATGCACCTTGACCCCACGGCCAAGGCACACCGTCCATCAAGACTGTCCCATTAGCATACACATGCACCTCAACCCAAAGGCTGAAGCACATGGTCATTCAAACACATGCATCCTGACCCCGAAGGGCCAGAATGCATGGTCATACAATTGGACCACTCCTCCAAAGGAGTGAGTCCCCATGACTTCAACACCATGCCGTTCTGCTTTTGAGGCCAGCAGTTAAGGCCTGCCTTTTTTATAATAAAAAAAGGAAAAAAATCAAACATTTGAACAGCCTTGGACGTGCACCTTGACCCCACAGCCAAGGCACACTGTCTATCAAGGCTGTCCCATTAACATACACATGCACCTCAACCCAAAGGCTGAAGCACATGGTCATTCAAACACATGCATTCTGACCCCGAATGGCCAGAATGCATGGGTCATACAATTGGACCCTCCTCCATAGGAGTGAGTCCCCATGATTTCAACACCATGCCGTTCTTGTTTTGGGGCCACAGGAAAGGCCTGCCTTTTTTGCTTGTGAAAAAAGGGTAAAAAGTCAAACATTTGAACAGCCTTGGACGTGCACCTTGACCCCATGGCCAAGGCACAACGTCAACAAGGCTGTCCCAATAACATTACACATGCGCCTCAACCCCAAGGGGGAAGCACATGGTCATTCAAACGCATGCATCATGCCCCCGGAGGGCCACAATGCATGGTCATACAATTGGGACCACTCCTCTTAATAGGAGTGAGACCCCTTAATCCACCGGCAGGGCATTACTCCTGCCAGGTCCGATTTGCATGCAGTTCTACGCGTCCCGTTTTAGGGCCCCGGGCAGGGCCTGCCTTTTTTACAAGAAAAAAGGTAAAAAGTCAAACATTTGAACAGCCTTGGACGTGCACCTTGACCCCATGGTCAAGGCACATCGTCAACAAGGCTGTCCCCATAACAATACACATGCGCCTCAACCCCGAGGGGGAAGCGCATGGTCATTCAAACGCATGCATCATGCCCCCCGAAGGGCCACAATGCATGGTCATACAGTTGGGACCACTCCTCTTAATAGGAGTGAGACCCCTTAATCCACCGGCAGGGCATTACTCCTGCCAGGTCCGATTTGCATGCAGTTCTACGCGTGTTTAGGGCCCACACGGAAGGCCTGCCTTTTTTACTATGAAAAAAGGTAAAAAGTCAAACATTTGAACAGCCTTGGACGTGCACCTTGACCCCATGGTCAAGGCACATCGTCAACAAGGCTGTCCCCATAACAATACACATGCGCCTCAACCCCGAGGGGGAAGCGCATGGTCATTCAAACGCATGCATCATGCCCCCCGAAGGGCCACAATGCATGGTCATACAGTTGGGACCACTCCTCTTAATAGGAGTGAGACCCCTTAATCCACCGGCAGGGCATTACTCCTGCCAGGTCCGATTTGCATGCAGTTCTACACGTGTTTAGGGCCCACACGGAAGGCCTGCCTTTTTTACGATGAAAAAAGGTAAAAAGTCAAACATTTGAACAGCCTTGGACGTGCACCTTGACCCCATGGTCAAGGCACAACGTCAACAAGGCTGTCCCCATAACAATACACATGCGCCTCAACCCCGAGGGGGAAGCGCATGGTCATTCAAACGCATGCATCATGCCCCCCGAAGGGCCACAATGCATGGTCATACAATTGGGACCACTCCTCTTAATAGGAGTGAGACCCCTTAATCCATCGGCAGGGAATTACTCCTGCCAGGTCCGATTTGCATGCAGTTTTTTTCCCGCGTTTTGGGCCCGCAGGTAAGGCCAGCCTTTTTTACAATGAAAAAAGGTAAAAAGTCCAAACATTTGAACAGCCTCGGACGTGCACCTTGACCCCATGGTCAAGGCACAGCGTCAACAAGGCTGTCCCCATAACAATACACATGCGCCTCAACCCCGAGGGGGAAGCACATGGTCATTCAAACGCATGCATCATGCCCCCGAAGGGCCACAATGCATGGTCATACAATTGGGACCACTCCTCTTAATAGGAGTGAGACCCCTTAATCCACCGGCAGGGCATTACTCCTGCCAGGTCCGATTTGCATGCAGTTTTTTCCCCTGTTTTGGGGCCACAGGGAAGCCCTGCCTTTTTTACTATGAAAAAAGGTAAAAAGTCAAACATTTGAACAGCCTTGGACGTGCACCTTGACCCCATGGTCAAGGCACAACGTCAACAAGGCTGTCCCAATAACAATACACATGCGCCTCAACCCCGAGGGGGAAGCGCATGGTCATTCAAACGCATGCATCATGCCCCCCGAAGGGCCACAATGCATGGTCATACAATTGGGACCACTCCTCTTAATAGGAGTGAGACCCCTTAATCCAGCGGCAGGGCATTACTCCTGCCAGGTCCGATTTGCATGGTTTTTTTTTCCCGCGTTTTGGGCCCGCAGGTAAGGCCAGCCTTTTTTACAATGAAAAAAGGTAAAAAGTCCAAACATTCGAACAGCCTCGGACGTGCACCGTGACCCCATGGTCAAGGCACAACGTCAACAAGGCTGTCCCCATAACAATACACATGCGCCTCAACCCCGAGGGGGAAACGCATGGTCATTCAAACGCATGCATCATGCCCCCCGAAGGGCCACAATGCATGGTCATACAGTTGGGACCACTCCTCCTAAACGGAGTGAGACCCCTTAATCCACCGGCAGGGTATTACTCCTGCCAGGTCCGATTTGCATGCAGTTCTTGTTTACCTGTATTGGGGGCCACAGGGAAGCCCTGCCTTTTTTACTATGAAAAAAGGTAAAAAGTCAAACATTTGAACAGCCTTGGACGTGCACCTTGACCCCATGGTCAAGGCACAACGTCAACAAGGCTGTCCCCATAACAATACACATGCGCCTCTACCCCGAGGGGGAAGCGCATGGTCATTCAAACGCATGCATCATGCCCCCCAAAGGGCCACAATGCATGGTCATACAGTTGGGACCACTCCTCTTAATAGGAGTGAGACCCCTTAATCCACCGGCAGGGCATTACTCCTGCCAGGTCCGATTTGCATGCAGTTCTTTGCGGCGTTTAGGGCCCGCACGAGAAGGCCTGCCTTTTTTGCACTGAAAAAAGGTAAAAAGTCAAACATTTGAACAGCCTTGGACGTGCACCTTGACCCCATGGTCAAGGCACAACGTCAACAAGGCTGTCCCCATAACAATACACATGCGCCTCAACCCCGAAGGGGAAGCGCATGGTCATTCAAACGCATGCATCATGCCCCCCGAAGGGCCACAATGCATGGTCATACAATTGGGAACACTCCTCTTAATAGGAGTGAGACCCCTTAATCCACCGGCAGGGAATTACTCCTGCCAGGTCCGATTTGCATGCAGTTTTTTTCCCGCGTTTTGGGCCCGCAGGTAAGGCCAGCCTTTTTTACAATGAAAAAAGGTAAAAAGTCCAAACATTTGAACAGCCTCGGACGTGCACCTTGACCCCATGGTCAAGGCACAGCGTCAACAAGGCTGTCCCCATAACAATACACATGCGCCTCAACCCCGAGGGGGAAGCACATGGTCATTCAAACGCATGCATCATGCCCCCGAAGGGCCACAATGCATGGTCATACAATTGGGACCACTCCTCTTAATAGGAGTGAGACCCCTTAATCCAGCGGCAGGGCATTACTCCTGCCAGGTCCGATTTGCATGCAGTTTTTTTTTCCCGCGTTTTGGGCCCGCAGGTAAGGCCAGCCTTTTTTACAATGAAAAAAGGTAAAAAGTCCAAACATTCGAACAGCCTCGGACGCGCACCGTGACCCCATGGTCAAGGCACAACGTCAACAAGGCTGTCCCCATAACAATACACATGCGCCTCAACCCCGAGGGGGAAGCACATGGTCATTCAAACGCATGCATCATGCCCCCGAGGGGCCACAATGCATGGTCATACAATTGGGACCACTCCTCATAATAGGAGTGAGACCCCTTAATCCACCGGCAGGGCATTACTCCTGCCAGGTCCGATTTGCATGCAGTTTTTTTCCCGCGTTTTGGGCCCGCAGGTAAGGCCAGCCTTCTTTACAGTGAAAAAAGGTAAAAAGTCCAAATATTTGAACAGCCTCGGACGTGCACCTTGACCCCATGGTCAAGGCACAGCGTCAACAAGGCTGTCCCCATAACAATACACATGCGCCTCAACCCCGAGGGGGAAGCACATGGTCATGCAAACGCATGCATCATGCCCCCCGAGGGGCCACAATGCATGGTCATACAATTGGGACCACTCCTCTTAATAGGAGTGAGACCCCTTAATCCACCGGCAGGGCATTACTCCTGCCAGGTCTGATTTGCATGCAGTTTTTTTCCCTGTATTGGGGGCCACAGGGAAGCCCTGCCTTTTTTACTATGAAAAAAGGTAAAAAGTCAAACATTTGAACAGCCTTGGACGTGCACCTTGACCCCATGGTCAAGGCACCACGTCAACAAGGCTGTCCCAATAACAATACACATGCGCCTCAACCCCGAGGGGGAAACGCATGGTCATTCAAACGCATGCATCATGCCCCCCGAAGGGCCACAATGCATGGTCATACAGTTGGGACCACTCCTCCTAAACGGAGTGAGACCCCTTAATTCACCGGCAGGGTATTACTCCTGCCAGGTCCGATTTGCATGCAGTTCTTGTTTACCTGTATTGGGGGCCACAGGGAAGCCCTGCCTTTTTTACTATGAAAAAAGGTAAAAAGTCAAACATTTGAACAGCCTTGGACGTGCACCTTGACCCCATGGTCAAGGCACAACGTCAACAAGGCTGTCCCCATAACAATACACATGCGCCTCTACCCCGAGGGGGAAGCGCATGGTCATTCAAACGCATGCATCATGCCCCCCAAAGGGCCACAATGCATGGTCATACAGTTGGGACCACTCCTCTTAATAGGAGTGAGACCCCTTAATCCACCGGCAGGGCATTACTCCTGCCAGGTCCGATTTGCATGCAGTTCTTTGCGGCGTTTAGGGCCCGCATGAGAAGGCCTGCCTTTTTTGCACTGAAAAAAGGTAAAAAGTCAAACATTTGAACAGCCTTGGACGTGCACCTTGACCCCATGGTCAAGGCACATCGTCAACAAGGCTGTCCCCATAACAATACACATGCGCCTCAACCCCGAGGGGGAAGCGCATGGTCATTCAAACGCATGCATCATGCCCCCGGAGGGCCACAATGCATGGTCATACAGGTGGGACCACTCCTCTTAATAGGAGTGAGACCCCTTAATCCACTGGCAGGGAATTACTCCTGCCAGGTCCGATTTGCATGCAGTACTTGTGCAGCGTTTTGGGCCCGCCGCGAAGGCCTGCCTTTTTTACAGTGAAAAAAGGTAAAAAGTCAAACATTTGAACAGCCTTGGACGTGCACCTTGAACCCATGGTCAAGGCACAACGTCAACAAGGCTGTCCCCATAACAATACACATGCGCCTCAACCCCGAGGGGGAAGCGCATGGTCATTCAAACGCATGCATCATGCCCCCCGAAGGGCCACAATGCATGGTCATACAGGTGGGACCACTCCTCTTAATAGGAGTGAGACCCCTTAATCCACCGGCAGGGCATTACTCCTGCCAGGTCCGATTTCCATGCAGTACTTGTGCACATTTAGGGCCCGCGCGAAGGCCTGCCTTTTTTACATCGAAAAAAGGTAAAAAGTCAAACATTTGAACAGCCTTGGACGTGCACCTTGTGACCCCATGGTCAAGGCACATCGTCAACAAGGCTGTCCCCAAAACAATACACATGCGCCTCAACCCCGAGGGGGAAGCGCATGGTCATTCAAAACACATGCATCATGCCCCCGGAGGGCCACAATGCATGGTCATACCGGTGGGACCACTCCTCTTAATAGGAGTGAGACCCCTTAATCCACTGGCAGGGAATTACTCCTGCCAGGTCCGATTTCCATGCAGTACTTGTGCTTCCCGTTTTAGGGCCCCGGACAGGGCCTGCCTTTTTTACAAGAAAAAAGGTAAAAAGTCAAACATTTGAACAGCCTTGGACGTGCACCTTGACCCCATGGTCAAGGCACATCGTCAACAAGGCTGTCCCCAAAACAATACACATGCGCCTCAACCCCGAGGGGGAAGCACATGGTCATTCAAACGCATGCATCATGCCCCCGAAGGGCCACAATGCATGGTCATACAGGTGGGACCACTCCTCTTAATAGGAGTGAGACCCCTTAATCCACTGGCAGGGAATTACTCCTGCCAGGTCCGATTTCCATGCAGTACTTGCGCATTTAGGGCCCGCACAGAAGGCCTGCCTTTTTTGCAGTGAAAAAAGGTAAAAACTCAAACATTTGAACAGCCTTGGACGTGCACCTTGACCCCATGGTCAAGGCACATCGTCAACAAGGCTGTCCCCAAAACAATACACATGCGCCTCAACCCCGAGGGGGAAGCACATGGTCATTCAAACGCATGCATCATGCCCCCGAAGGGCCACAATGCATGGTCATACAGGTGGGACCACTCCTCTTAATAGGAGTGAGACCCCTTAATCCACTGGCAGGGAATTACTCCTGCCAGGTCCGATTTCCATGCAGTACTTGCGCATTTAGGGCCCGCACAGAAGGCCTGCCTTTTTTGCAGTGAAAAAAGGTAAAAACTCAAACATTTGAACAGCCTTGGACGTGCACCTTGACCCCATGGTCAAGGCACATCGTCAACAAGGCTGTCCCCAAAACAATACACATGCGCCTCAACCCCGAGGGGGAAGCACATGGTCATTCAAACGCATGCATCATGCCCCCGAAGGGCCACAATGCATGGTCATACAGGTGGGACCACTCCTCTTAATAGGAGTGAGACCCCTTAATCCACTGGCAGGGAATTACTCCTGCCAGGTCCGATTTCCATGCAGTACTTGCGCATGTTTAGGGCCCACACGGAAGGCCTGCCTTTTTTACAAGAAAAAAGGTAAAAATTCAAACATTTGAACAGCCTTGGACGTGCACCTTGACCCCATGGTCAAGGCACATCGTCAACAAGGCTGTCCCCATTACAATACACATGCGCCTCAACCCCGAGGGGGAAACGCATGGTCATTCAAAACGCATGCATCATGCCCCCAGAGGGCCACAATGCATGGTCATACTGGTGGGACCACTCCTCTTAATAGGAGTGAGACCCCTTAATCCACTGGCAGGGAATTACTCCTGCCAGGTCCGATTTCCATGCAGTACTTGCGCATGTTTAGGGCCCACACGGAAGGCCTGCCTTTTTTACAAGAAAAAAGGTAAAAATTCAAACATTTGAACAGCCTTGGACGTGCACCTTGACCCCATGGTCAAGGCACATCGTCAACAAGGCTGTCCCCATTACAATACACATGCGCCTCAACCCCGAGGGGGAAACGCAATGGTCATTCAAAACGCATGCATCATGCCCCCAGAGGGCCACAATGCATGGTCATACTGGTGGGACCACTCCTCTTAATAGGAGTGAGACCCCTTAATCCACTGGCAGGGAATTACTCCTGCCAGGTCCGATTTCCATGCAGTACTTGCGCATTTAGGGCCCGCGCGAAGGCCTGCCTTTTTTGCAGTGAAAAAAGGTAAAAACTCAAACATTTGAACAGCCGTTTTAGGGCCCCGGACAGGGCCTGCCTTTTTTACAAAGAAAAAAGGTAAAAAGTCAAACATTTGAACAGCCTTGGACGTGCACCTTGACCCCATGGTCAAGGCACATCGTCAACAAGGCTGTCCCCATAACAATACACATGCACCTCAACCCCGAGGGGGAAGCGCATGGTCATTCAAACGCATGCATCATGCCCCCGAAGGGCCACAATGCATGGTCATACAGGTGGGACCACTCCTCTTAATAGGAGTGAGACCCCTTAATCCACCGGCAGGGAATTACTCCTGCCAGGTCCGATTTCCATGCAGTTTTTCGCGTCCGTTTTAGGGCCCCGGACAGGGCCTGCCTTTTTTACAAAGAAAAAAGGTAAAAAGTCAAACATTTGAACAGCCTTGGACGTGCACCTTGACCCCATGGTCAAGGCACATCGTCAACAAGGCTGTCCCCAAAACAATACACATGCGCCTCAACCCCGAGGGGGAAGCACATGGTCATTCAAACGCATGCATCATGCCCCCGAAGGGCCACAATGCATGGTCATACAGGTGGGACCACTCCTCTTAATAGGAGTGAGACCCCTTAATCCACCGGCAGGGCATTACTCCTGCCAGGTCCGATTTGCATGCAGTTTTTGCCAACCGTTTTAGGGCCCCGGACAGGGCCTGCCTTTTTTACAAAGAAAAAAGGTAAAAAGTCAAACATTTGAACAGCCTTGGACGTGCACCTTGACCCCATGGTCAAGGCACATCGTCAACAAGGCTGTCCCCATAACAATACACATGCGCCTCAACCCCGAGGGGGAAGCGCATGGTCATTCAAACGCATGCATCATGCCCCCGAAGGGCCACAATGCATGGTCATACAGGTGGGACCACTCCTCTTAATAGGAGTGAGACCCCTTAATCCACCGGCAGGGAATTACTCCTGCCAGGTCCGATTTCCATGCAGTTTTTCGCGTCCGTTTTAGGGCCCCGGACAGGGCCTGCCTTTTTTACAAAGAAAAAAGGTAAAAAGTCAAACATTTGAACAGCCTTGGACGTGCACCTTGACCCCATGGTCAAGGCACATCGTCAACAAGGCTGTCCCCATAACAATACACATGCGCCTCAACCCCGAGGGGGAAGCGCATGGTCATTCAAACGCATGCATCATGCCCCCCGAAGGGCCACAATGCATGGTCATACAATTGGGACCACTCCTCTTAATAGGAGTGAGACCCCTTAATCCACCGGCAGGGCATTACTCCTGCCAGGTCCGATTTGCATGCAGGTCTTTAAGCGTTTAGGGCCCGCTCAAAAAGGCCTGCCTTTTTTACACTGAAAAAAGGTAAAAAGTCAAACATTCGAACAGCCTTGGACGTGCACCTTGACCCCATGGTCAAGGCACATCGTCAACAAGGCTGTCCCCATAACAATACACATGCGCCTCAACCCCGAGGGGGAAGCGCATGGTCATTCAAACGCATGCATCATGCCCCCCGAAGGGCCACAATGCATGGTCATACAATTGGGACCACTCCTCTTAATAGGAGTGAGACCCCTTAATCCACCGGCAGGGCATTACTCCTGCCAGGTCCGATTTGCATGCAGGTCTTTAAGCGTTTAGGGCCCGCTCAAAAAGGCCTGCCTTTTTTACACTGAAAAAAGGTAAAAAGTCAAACATTCGAACAGCCTTGGACGTGCACCTTGACCCCATGGTCAAGGCACATCGTCAACAAGGCTGTCCCCATAACAATACACATGCGCCTCAACCCCGAGGGGGAAGCGCATGGTCATTCAAACGCATGCATCATGCCCCCCGAAGGGCCACAATACATGGTCATACAATTGGGACCACTCCTCTTAATAGGAGTGAGACCCCGTAATCCACCGGCAGGGCATTACTCCTGCCAGGTCCGATTTGCATGCAGTTCTGGTTTAGGGCCGCAGTCAGGGCCTGCCTTTTTTACGTGTGAAAAAAGGTAAAAAGTCCAAACATTTGAACAGCCTCGGACGTGCACCTTGACCCCATGGCCAAGGCACAACGTCAACAAGGCTGTCCCCATAACAATACACATGCGCCTCAACCCCGAGGGGGAAGCACATGGTCATTCAAACGCACGCATCATGCCCCCGAGGGGCCACAATGCATGGTCATTCACTTGGGACCACTCCTCTTAATAGGAGTAAGACCCCTTAATCCACCAGCAGGGCATTACTCCTGCCAGGTCCGATTTGCATGCAGTTCTGCGTTTAGGGCCCGCACGAAAAAGGCCAGCCTTTTTTACACTGAAAAAAGGTAAAAAGTCAAACATTTGAACAGCCTTGGACGTGCACCTTGACCCCATGGTCAAGGCACAACGTCAACAAGGCTGTCCCCATAACAATACACATGCGCCTCAACCCCGAGGGGGAAGCGCATGGTCATTCAAACGCATGCATCATGCCCCCCAAAGGGCCACAATGCATGGTCATACAGGTGGGACCACTCCTCTTAATAGGAGTGAGACCCCTTAATCCACCGGCAGGGAATTACTCCTGCCAGGTCAGATTTGCATGCAGTTTTATGCTTCGGCGTTTAGGGCCCGCACGAAAAAGGCCAGCCTTTTTTACACTGAAAAAAGGTAAAAAGTCAAACATTTGAACAGCCTTGGACGTGCACCTTGACCCCATGGTCAAGGCACGTCAACAAGGCTGTCCCCATAACAATACACATGCGCCTCAACCCCGAGGGGGAAGCGCATGGTCATTCAAACGCATGCATCATGCCCCCCAAAGGGCCACAATGCATGGTCATACAGGTGGGACCACTCCTCTTAATAGGAGTGAGACCCCTTAATCCACCGGCAGGGAATTACTCCTGCCAGGTCAGATTTGCATGCAGTTTTATGCTTCGCCACAGGGCGGCACACTGCGAAAAATCTAACCAATGAGTACCAAACTCGTCTGTTAAGTGAACAAGGCACCTCCTAGCTTTAATGGTGAGCACCAGCCACGGGTTATGTCTTACATGGTAGAAACCGCATAACCCGCAAGGAACCAACAGTCTGTCTGCCACCCAAACCATCGTGGCCTGTGTATGTATGTATGTATGTATGTATGTATGTGTATGTATATATGTGTATATATATATATATATATATATATATATATATATATATATATATATATATATATATATATATATATATATATACATACATACATACATATATATATATATTGTTGTGGATATGAGGACTGTATATTTTTTGATTGTGTGCTGTACTATTGTGATTATTGTTTATTCTGTGCCTCCTGCCTCCGGAGCTGTGTAAAGACCAAAAGGGCGTCCCATAGTCCACAAGCATACACGTCAGCCAAGTAATAGAATATACCTGTTGATAGTTATCTCTTATTCTGTGTTTTAGGATAAGGCTGTGTCTCCCATTAATTGAAAGTACTCCATTGCACCAGTGAAAGAGAATAGATCCCCTTTCCTTCCCATCCCCAAAATCTCCATCCCATATTACATCCCCTCTCGTCACCGCTGAGCCCTCGATTGCCCATATTACCTCCGATCCAATTGCCGCCATTGGCCACGAGGCAGGGTTGGGGAAGAAAGGCGTGTCTCCACCTCGTCATAGAGGGGGAGGAGTGAACCAGCCCCGCTCGACCAACCATGAGCCAGGGGTTTGGCTACAGAGGGCGGAGGAAGAGCGGTCGGGGAGGTTCGCAAAGGTTGAGGGGCGGGGGCCTATATAACCCAAGGCAGGGGTGTGGCCAAAGGAGATGAGTTTTTACCGGCAGACACAAGGGAGCCCAAGCCGTGGAGAGGAGTCAGAGAGATTCGCTTTTACAAGAGACTGGAAGAGTTGAGCTTCTACCAGAGACAAGACGGTTGAGCTTTTACAGAGAAGAGAGAACCCGTCACACCAAGGCTCCACCAAGCTCCGTGTTGGCTCCACCGAGCGTTCCCCTCCACCAAGCTCCGTGTTGGCTCCACCAAGCTCCGTGTTGGCTCCACCAAGCGTTCACCTCCAGCCATCCACCTTCTGCCATTCCTGGCATTCCCCGCGTGAGTCAGTGTTCTGTTTGTTCTGTCCTGGGTTAATTAAGACTGTTAGATAAGCTAGTATTTTCCCTGTGTCACCTGCGTCTTATGTGCTTGTAAATAAACGTGACTACTTTCTTTTTGCTTATGTGTGTAAATAGTAAATAAATTTAGTAGTATTTCCAACCTTTTTGTCTTCGTTTTCCTCTTTGCATTGCGTCGTTTTCGTCTTTTCCCTCATTGAGCAGCTGGGGTGCGATACGGCCAAAGTCTGGGTGAATCGGGTGAGTTTTGTTAGATCGCGGTTTTAAACCACCGCTCGGTCTATAACATCCTAACCGCGATCTATAACAATATATACATATATACTGTATATATATATATATATATACAGCCTCTGGCTGCATCACCCTCTGGGGGGCATGGCTTTGCCGCTGATGCAGTGCCCCCGTGCCATCTATCGGGTACTCATTTTGCTAAACTCGGAGGGATGACAGGCTGGAAAATAGAGAGCAGGAGGATATTGAAGAGGAGGGAAGAAGATCTTTCTATACCCACACAACGCATTTTCCCCATTTCCCTTTGCACAATGGGTGGAGCCTTTCTGGGTGCACATATTAATGGTGTAACTAACTCGAGGTATTAATTAATTAATTATCAGAGGAAATACTCAATAACTTTTCGGATAAAATCCACACCTGTATTTACAGCCAGGTCGACCACCAAGTAAGCCTGGTGTTGCATCAACGGTTAAGGTGTGTAAGAGCGAGTTGTCCCCCGCCAGTGGTGTGTCATGCTGTTTTTTGTTTGTTGTACAATTCTATACCTCTGGGACAATCACCCCGAAATTCGCTGTCACAGTACCACATCATAGCAACACATGCTAGATCAATGTTACAACAAAAAAAACAAGAATGAACGCACTGTGGTCACAACCTGCAACAAAATGCGGTAACGGGAAGTTTGGGAAACACACATTTAATGCGCTATTAAATAATTAACTTGACACCTCTCATCTACTCAACCTCTGCCACGGTTATATCAGAACGAGCCGATTCGTCACACGGTCAGGGATTGCTTCACCCCAATGCGAGACCATTCAAAAATTACGTAACGCTGTTTTTTTTAGTGATTTGCGTAACGTAACGCTTGATTACATATAGATTGTGTTCTGACATACCATTCATTCTGACAGGTTTGATTAAAGTAAACCTACCTATTATTTGACATATGACGAGATTTTTCGGGATCCCTCATCGTTAACTTGACCAAAACAAAAGCAATAGATATCTGACGCAACAAACCAGGCATTGTATTAATCAGCAGAGGCCTACAGGCTTAATGTGCTAGGCCCACCAGAAAATCAAGATGGCGGTCATATAATTTGGCTTGGTGCTATGGTGGGTGGAGCCAAGTGACAGATGTGGGTGTGGTCCGGCAGCTGTCCGACCAATGGGTGCACATTTAAAAAATCGACCCCCAACAAGAACCCGGTCTCTTGTAGACCTGTGACATGTGGTACCAGTAGGTAAAGTACAACAACAACAACAACAACAACAACAACAACAACAACAACAACAACAACAACAACAACAACAACAGGCATTTTAAGGCCATTTTCCCTTTACCAGAACGTAGTGATTTACTCAAAAGTGTGTGATTGTGATTTACTCAACATTATGCACAACAATTTACAAAAATCACTGAAAAGTGATTTAATTGTTGGGAATCGAATTGATTTAATTGTTGGGAATCATTTAAGTACTCTACATGTATTTATATGAAATAAGGCCATTTGGACCATCATTGCCATGTTGCACTCCCAGGTGAATTTATACTCCAGCTTTAATCATCAGTGTTCTTGATGCTTTACCAAAGTCTAACTTGTGTATAAATGTTGTTGTTGTTGTTTCGTGAGCAGCCTGCTGCATTATTCCTGGAAGTGCAGTTGTGCCGCTGATGCAGTGCCCCCATTACCAGAAGTATGGTACTCATTGGAAGGATGACAAGATGAGTCAACCCATCTAGTGTTAATTCAATGGCTGAGAGGACCTCGAACTCATGACGGAGATGTCAAGCCAGCAACATTAATCGTAAAGCGAACACACGGATAAACTAGAACGGGCACTCGGTAGAGCGCATACCTTCGCCGCAGCTACTTTTGTTGCCAAAATAAAAGACTACAAGATCTGTGTAGCAAAGCATTTTGGCATTAGTTTCATACAAATTGGACACAAATTGACCGCGCTATGGTAAAAAGACGATTTTGACCTTTTCATGACCTTGACCTTGACATTTGACCCGATCGATTCCAAAATCTAATCAAATGGTTCCCGGATAATAACCTATCATCCCACCAAATTTCATGCGAATCGGTTGAATACTTTTTGAGTTATGCGAATAACATACACACACACACACAGACATACAAATAAATACACAGCGATCAAAACATAACCTTCCGCTTTTGCGAAGGTAACAAGAGCTATGCACTCTCTGCAAGTACACTTTGTGACTTTGGGGTAAATCCCAAGAGCTTTGTTTTCACAGAGCAGCTGCGCTTGTGACGTCGGCAGTTCCATTTACCATATTTGTGAAATCACAAAGGACCATCCAGGCTGCCTCGCGCATTCCAAACAATCTATTTCCAGTTGGATTTTCCATCACGAGTCTCCCTGCGTCACGCTCGTCTCCGCCCACCAGGTATAATCCAACCAATCAGCGTCCATCATGAGATGAAGCAGAAATGTGAAGGCAGGTGTCGCTCGTTGCCGACGGATGTCGGGTTCAAGTTCCAAGGTGGCAAGTCTGACGTCTGACAACTACACAGTAAATTGTACAAGATTACTTTATTGAGCCTCGACATCTGGGTCAAACAACACCTAATTCGATGATGTACCTAAAGAATATGTTTAATAAGGGAGCATATACTTATAATATACACAATTATGACCGAATTTTCCCTCCTCCCCCATGTGCTCAAAATGTCCTTCCATATCTCCAATATTCCTCTATTCCCACATTACCCTTCCTTTTCTCTCTTTCTCATGAATTTTCAATTTATCCTCAACCCACCATACATGTAGTATGCACAGTAAAAAAAAAAGGTACTGTACCGGTACATGGATTGAAAAATGAAAAAGGAATCCATCATGCACAACAAGATGTTTCTTTAGCAAACCATGATCTGTATATAGATTGCCCCCTTTAACCATGATCTGTATAGATTGCCCACTTTAACCATGATCTGTATATAGATTGCCCACTTTAACCATGATCTGTATAGATTGCCCACTTTAACACTGATCTGTATAGATTGCCCACTTTAACCATGATCTGTATAGATTGCCCACTTTAACCATGATCTGTATAGATTGCCCACTTTAACCATGATCTGTATATAGATTGCCCACTTTAACCATGATCTGTATAGATTGCCCACTTTAACCATGATCTGTATAGATTGCCCACTTTAACCATGATCTGTATAGATTGCCCACTTTAACCATGATCTGTATAGATTGCCCACTTTAACCATGATCTGTATATAGATTGCCCACTTTAACCATGATCTGTATATATTTCAGCAGGGTATACCCTCAGGAAGAATTTCTTCCTCCCCATGGATGCAAGCCATGTCGGTGCTCTTGTCGTTTTAAATGCTGAACATCAATCAAGGAAGCAACACACCATTTTTGTGTTTGGTTGGACCTGGCTGGGATTTGAACAGGCAACCTCCCAGACTGGGAGCGAACGCTTTCATCACTACAAGCCTGAGTCTGCAAAAAAAACAACCTTTAAGTTCTTCCAAGCACCTTCAGCATCATCAACAGGGTTGAGAAGGGCAAAATGATTAATAATTTCTATCTTGTATTTGTGGAGAACTAGAGGATTTTTCAGTGCAGCGGTGTTGAAGGAATTACTCCGTGGTGCATCTTGACTTGATTTATGATGAAGAAAAAAGGGGGGGGGGGGGGGAGGAAACCCCGAACCGTTCAGGCCTGTTTATGTATGCACAGACTCAAAAGAGCAGATCCCAGTGCTGTGAGCAATGACACCATGGGATTAATCTTCTTCAAAATTTATTTCCCAAACCAAAACACAAATTTACAAACATACGAATGTGTTGCCAACTCCAATCCACAGCATCCTTTTGAAAGAGACTTTGGCAAACATATGGGTAAAAACATCGTTTTGAGATTGCAATAGAAACCATCAGATTTGCAAGTGAATGCAAAAGACAACAGTGGAAGCACAAATTTTATTGCATCTATGAAAAATAACAATGGATCTGGCTTTTGGCGTCAAAAATATTACTTTTAAAAACATCCATTCACAAATCTGCCTATGACATTAATTGGATATCAGAAGTTGTACATTCTCACATTGGGGGAAGAGTGAAGAAACCTTAAATGGCCGATTATGCTCTCAATTCGGCAGGTTCATTTTAGAAAAATAAAATGGCATTTTGATTGCAAGACGATAGTCGTGGTAGAAAAATTTACCTGTGATTGGCACCAAATGAAACGATGAGGTATTAAAGGTTCACCATTCACAACAGGTCTATACCTGCAAACAGCGCTTTTGATGTCCGCCGGCGAAGGAAAGCAGTCTGCTTAAGCAGTCGGTGGATCTGGACTCGCGCTTCATTGCCAATGGGGGGAACATCTGCTTGTGCACACACCACTCCAAATGACATCCGGAAAGGATGAATCCGCACGCCTCGTGCTCAGCACCTTTTGCAGGTAGAAACCCTTATCGTCAAATGGGTGGAATTGTGCCTCAAAAGATACAAATGCAAACATCCTCTGAAACAACCCAAAGACCCCAAAACAAAAGCACTGTGATATTTAACCCGAGCTAGTGACCCACCGGTGAGAAACCGCTCTTCGGAGCAAATCATAACTACACCACCGCCGACTAACACCAAAAAAAACCGGAAAACTAAAGAATCAAATATTTTACACCAACCATATTGCACCTGTTCAACGTGAAGATAACGAGGAAGCCATTTTTATTTTTACATTGTAACACCATCGGTGCGTGTACACATGCACTTCACAAAGCCGGAATGGATCAAAGAATGTCGCAAGAAGTTTGGCCCTGGTCACGTTCAAAAATATATTGCGAAAGCATTTCCCTGCACCTGTTTAAGAGCAGATAAGGAACCGCTCGTCAAGCAGACTTAGTACTGCGGGAGAGTTTTTGGAAATCCTCCATGCATCGCCATATGAAAGACGGTTACCGTATGTTTCGCTAAATATAACGTATGGCTCCTGCTAAAGTCTCGAGTTTTGTTATTATTACATTTTGTTTTGAAAGTTTAACAAACTATCGGCGAGCCCTTTAGTGGAGAATGAAAATCAACTCTGTGGTCTCTAAACCGCTGCCAATCATTATTACCGCTTCTTCGGATTCGATCAGGATTTGAGGAACAGTGGAATGTTACACGTACACAAAAATAGTGGAATCATTGATCACCCACTCCCCCCCACACCTTTCTCAATCCAACCTACATATTATACAGGTGGCTCCTTTTCAAAAGTGCCCACCGGTGTGCATTATAAAACCAAATGCGATTTAGACGTGCGATATAATGCCACAGCAGAGTCTCATTAATAGGATGTCTCAGACGAATCCAAAGTAATAGCAAAAATAATTATTAATATATTTTGCTGTAACTTTACCAAAAATAATCTCCAAGACTCCTCTTAACAAGACTCTTCCGTATAAATCACAATTCTTCTCCTGCACTTACAAAAACTTTCAAGGAAAATTAAATAAAACACTCGCATATGGTGCTGCCTGTGGAGTACCTTTTCACTCCCCGAGAGCAAAGCAGTAGTTTGGCAAAGTAGAAAAGCAACATAATTTACAGCAGATATTACAAATCTGCAAATAGCCTATAATCTAATTTCATTTCACGTATTTAAAGTCTCTTCCCTTCACCAGTCCTGCGTTAGTCTTGCAAGTCACATTATCAGGAAGTGGAAAGAGATAGGGGGCTAAAGAGTTTGTAAACACAGTATTGCAATTACAATTTGGCCTTGTCACGTGGCTGTTATAGTAGGGACAATGACATGGTAACTACAAGTGTCTATGTCAAATGCCTCGATTAGAAGTTACAGTTTTGTTCATAATACTGTGTTAACGTCATTGCTTGGCATTTTATTTCAATGGAGCAACCCCCCCACACCCAAGAAAAACATAGCAAGAAAGGTGTATGCAAGAGAGGTACGCGAATGAGTTGCCAGAAGGTCCTTCTATCCTCATCTCCAGTTTAGCTGGGAAACGAAGGGCCGTTGAGATGCTTATTCGCGGAAGATGAGTGAGGTTGCTGTGTGACGGGAACATCTGTGGGAAGCACAAAAATAAAAATAAGAGTGGAAGTAGCAGCAACACTGAAGAAGAAACGAGGGCGGAAGGGAAGGGGAAGCTGGAAAAAAGTATTGCTTCAATTTGCCTATCGAACGCAGAACTAACTAGAGCGAAGTCGATGGTGCACCATCACAAATCTCTACACTTCCCACCTAAAGTTGAAAGATGGCAAAAAGTTCCACCAAAATTGACCCAATATAAAATTTTGAGTTTATACATATTATATATATATATATATATTGTTGCGGAAGCAGAGTACGGCGCTCGCCTTAGCGGGGGGGGGGGGGGGGGGTTAATCCCCCTTCTATTTGCACTGGCTGTCTCTTGTTTGCACGGAAAGTTTGCACTGTTTCAACAGTTGAAATAATTATTGTTTCCAACAGTTGAAATTTAATGGAATTCGAATTCGAATAAAATCTCAACTAAAAAAAAAAACTGTTTATTCGTTCTTGGTGCGAAAAAATGGCGCGCATTTTGTCATTATGTGCGACTTTACGTCACTCCTACTGACGTGAAAACATTCGTTTTCCTTAAAAATATATATTTAAAATAAATACAATAGTACATAAATTAACAATAAAAGAAGCTAAAAAACAATTTAAAATACAATAAAAAGCACATTAAAAAAATATAAATATGTACGTACAGTATACTGTACGTACGTGCAACCGCGGGATCGGAAAGGGGCAATAGCGCCGCCACAAACTACACCATGGAATTGCAGCTGGCCCGGTTTTTTAAACCATTGATATTAAAATACAAAGTAGCCTATAACCACCAGGATTTTATGCTGATTCCGAATCTGTGTCTAAAACTTTTCTCCGATGTGTAGTTCTTGAGTTATAAGCGGACATCCAGACAGACAGACACACACACACACTCCTCCTTTATATTGTTACAGACGTGGCTTGGATGTTATTTACCGAGCGGTTTTATGGTATGACCACGTCTGCACAAGTTACCCGATTGTGCCCGAACGTTGACTAGTCGCGCGATGCTGGCTCAATAAGAAAAAGAAGACACCCGGCTGGATTACAATAACACAATACGACACCAATGTTTCAATTCTCAAGACCTCCGGAGGAGATTATATTCGTACGGAAAGGTCAGATTACAGGGGCTAGAGGTATAATCACAGAAAGACAGGCACTTAGACACACTCTTATATTAACCCCGGACAGACGACAGACAAACGGGACAACGGCTGACTCACACGGGGGTTGATGACAGGAAAGCGGGTATCGATGGCTCCAGGTCCTCCTGGGCTCGGGGCAGGGTACAGTACGGTCCGGTCCGGTCCAAAGATGCGGGGAGGTATCGTCGCGCTGGGGGTGGCGGTGGCTTCTCTCTCCAAGCTGAGGCGCATCTCACGTCACATCCGGCGCGGGGCCGCGTATATCCGGCGGGGAGTGACACGCCCTCGGCTCGTTAGCGCCGCCCCAGATGGAATCGGCACGTTGCTTCTCATTGGGTGCGTGGGGGGGTTACTGGCTCCGCCCCTGACGAGGAGCTGACAGCCAGCCCCTTCGGGGTAACGCCGTGGAGCGCATGGTCATGGCGGGTAACCGAGCCGGTGTGAGGACGCACACTCCCCGCCCCTCTGTTGTTGTAGTCGTAGTTGTAGTTGTAATTGTTGTTGTAGTTGTTGTTATTGTTGTTGTTTGGGGAAGAAGATGGGAGGAGGTATGGGAAAGGTCCTAAACTCACTACTGATGCCATATAATCACATTCTGGTGCAACGAAGAGTCATAATTAATGGAAACGAGGCCTTAACTGACATAGATTAAGAATAACTAGGAAGATGTCCGAAAGTTGTCTACATGTGGTGCGGTGGACCTGGGCACGACATTTAATGGGGGAATAAGGGGAAGGTCGGCTCTACTGATTGTTGTTTACATGCAATGGGACTAGGGAATGGGGGATTGGGGAAAGTTGGGGAGTATTGGAGAAAATAGGGGAATATTTACAAGCGGATATGGAGGCCAAATTCCATATTCGCAACATTGCACCCTTCTCTACCCTCGGGGCGTCCCGACCCGATAAATTTTTACCTACTTTAGTGTGGCACGCAATGTAGTTCCCTCTACTATTAACTCTACCCTGAGTGCGACAGTTTTACAGATATTCACAAATGAGTAAATATGTCCCCCTGCGACGTTGCACCCTTCTCCTCACAGAAACACACCCACAGGATAACCGAATCCGGAAAGAATCCTCAAACTAAACATACAGCCGGTAGGGAGCATTATTTACAAGATTACGCTGATATCTACACTACGATCCAGGACCTGTTTTTGGAGGAACACATAGAGAGAGCGCGCTTGCCAGCATCGATACACCAACCCACGAGTGCTCTGTGGCCGACGGCCTTTAATAACGTGCAGAGCACCCTTCCCGAGCATCAAAAGCACCACCCCACCACCAATCGGTGCAGTCACCATTGTTCATTGGAATAAAAATAAATTCGACAACCCCTAACCCTGCAGGTGTCTCTTGCTCTTCTTGTGGTGCACTTGGTGTTAACTAAAAGTGGTTCACCTGTATGGCATAGGTGCCACGTTGACCCATAGGTCCATCCCCGGGTGGTGCTTGGCCGCAAACGAACTGCGGTCCATTGTGGGTGGCCACAAACATTGCGGTCCATATGGTGTATCGATCCCGGCAGCAAACAGCGAAAGTGCAGGCCCACAACTGCGCAGCCAGCACCTCTCTTTCCTCTCTCTCTCTCTACCCCAAAGCCAGATCCTCGGAGGTGGGAGACAAAAGAAGCAGACAAGTGAGTAAGGTGGTAAGGGCGCAAAAGTGCACGCAATGTAAGGTGATGCACACTGGGGGCACATGGGAACCAGGTGAGACAGGTACGTTCCTATCGTACGCCCCCCCCCCCCACCAGGTAACCTACATGGCCCCTCCCTTACCCCTTACTGTATCCACACAACACAACACTACCCATAAACATCTACTTTACAAATCAACAAACATCCCTACTGTCTTCCCCGTTCCTCCCATAAACCAAATTCGTCTTCTCTCCCTCCTAACCAATCAAATTTGCCATCTTCAACTTTCATCAAAATTTGCCATCTCCAACTCAACATCATAATTTGCCATCACCAATTCATCATCAGTCCCTCCTAAGGAGGGAGAGATGGAATCACCCCAATGTCTCATCCACGTCGTGATGCGTCTCACAAATCCACAGCAATCTCATTTCCTGCTACAAACAAAGAAAACACAGGTGTGGAGTCATCATCATCACCACAGGTAAGTGGCTGCGTATGGTGCGACAGGTTCTTCAATCCTAACTATTTCCTAAATGACTAACAACTTTACACTACCCGGGGTCTTTCTCCGGCCAAACCATTGGCCCTCTTACACTACGGGTTCTAAAAACCAATTCCCATTGGCCAAACTGTGGTGCTTTTCAATTTGGGGTCTCACTCCCCCGATTCATCTCCCGGTGCCCTCGCACAATTTCTGGGCTGTGGCGTGTACCTCTCCCAGTGGGTCTACCCACCTGCACACCTCCACCACTGCAGTTGCCACCTGAGCTTACCTAGCTCCTCACCCTAACCTAACTAACTGGGGCAGGCCCTCTGGCGCTCTCCCCACTCGGTGCCCTCTCTGGCACTGGGCTACCCGATCCACACCCGGGATCCTCAGGCACCCACTCACAACTACCGGCTCCCAGAGCCCACCTGCGGCCTCACCTGGCCGACATCCTCACAGTGGTGGAGTGCCCAACCAACTACACACACTAACAGGCTACACGCCCAGCCATTTCCACAACACTAATGCACCCATTCACAACACCATTCTGCAACCGCACCACAAGTGCCAATATCCAACCACAATTTACCTGTACCCTCTACCTAACACTTACACTACCCGCCCCGGGTATCCGTGATGGGGGTCCACTCTTCCCCCATTCACACCTTCACACCATGCACACCACTCCGTACCACTTACTCCAACTCTCTCCACACACCTGTATTTGCACACCTGTGCTCTCACACCTGGTGCCACCTGCACCCTTCTCTCCCCAAGCGCATTCGCGCTGCTCCACAACACTCACTACTCACACACTGTTCCACACACCTGTCCAGTTGCACACCTGTGCAATCACACCTGGTGCCACCTGCACCCTTCTCTCCCCAAGCGCATTCGCGCTGATCCACAACACTCACTACTCATCCACTGCTCCACGCACCTGTCCAGTTCTCACACAGCATCATCTGAACTACCTGTTACCCTGCTAACTTAGTGCTCCCCGTCTTCCCTTTAAACTAAGCACATACCACGTCATTATCATCCACACTAAACTACCTGCGTCCCCACTACAGGTATCAGTCACTAACTAAACTTAACGTTACCTAAGGTCATCTTCTCTAGATCCCTACACACAATATCCTAACCCACCCGGGCTAGTTTTCACTGCCATACACCCCATAAGCTATTGCTCCTTTGCCCCCCCTGGGAAGGGTGGCAGGGATGCCATCCCACCACATCGGGGGTCTCTCACTACCAATTTTGCACATCAAATTTCAACAAATTAAAAATTTGCCAATCACTGCCCATCATCTGCCAATCACTACTGCCAATCCCTTGCCAATCATCAAATTTTGTTTTTCTCTAATTTTGGGTCCAAAACACTAACCTCATCACCCAGTCGACTCACTAATACCTCTCGGTGCGCCAATCCCTGTCCAAAGCCCGGCTTCGTAAAGCCAAGCAATGGATGCTGGTTGTTTTGTGCCAGCGGCTGAATGCGTCCGGCACTCGGTGCAGGGACGGGGGCTTACCCGGGCCGAGATCCCACGCATCACCTCGGCGCGGAGCCATCCAATGTCCCGATCTCGACCTGCCGGCACGTCTCAACAAAACGTGGTCGCCATAACGACCCTTCCTATCGGGCTGCCCGCTCCCCCTAGTGGAGCACGGACGCGGCCGTTCAAAGCGAGGCCCAGCACGCACCGAGGGCCCGATTCGGCTATAAGTCGTTCTCAACTCTACCCCATCTAACGTCGATGCTTCACCTGGACGCTTACACCCCGCAGCCCGTTCCTTGCTCATACATGCAGCTGTTCCCATTCTCCTTGTACCGTTCCTTACACACCCAGGTACACCCATTCCACTCACAGCCTTGGTCACACACCTGACCACCGAACACTTTGGCACACATTCGTTGGTCGCACACCTCACCAATACACCGCTTCGCACCCCCTCCTCGGTCACCTCCTCAGTGACAATCACAGGTGTGCCCTCATTCGCACACCCAACCACGTGCCTCACCACCAATTCCAGCGTGCATTCCCACTCACGCTCCACCACTCCAGGTGTGCATCCTTCCATCCCAGGTGTACATCCTCGCTCACCTGTCACAACCAACTCACGCTCCATGTCACTCTCACTACTTTCACCTCCATTCCTGACAGCGCACTCACCCTTACTCTTGACAGCGCACTCTTTCCTCATGCACCCGTCCGTCACACACCTTTCTCGCGCACACTCTCCCGTTACACCCTCTGTAACACTCACCACAGGTGGACACTCTTCCTTACTTCTGACAGCGCACTCTTTCCTCATGCACCTGTCGGTCACACCCCTTTCTCGCGCACACTCTCCCGCCACACCCTCTGCAACACTCACCACAGGTGGACACTCTTCCTTACTTCTGACAGCGCACCCTTTCCTCATGCACCTGTCCGTCACACACCTTTCTCGCGCACACTCCTGCGCACACTCTCCCGTCACACCCTCTGTAACACTCACCACACCGCGCTTCCACGTGCTTCCTCGCACACGCGCTACGACCGACTCACTCTCGCCAGCACCCACTCCTTGGCACGCACTTTTTCCTCACACACCCCAGAGTCGGACTTTCTCGCACACCTCCTCTTTCGCACACCAGACCTGTCGCACACTTCACCAACGGCCTCTCACGAACACCCGGGTCCATCTCGACCCCCAAGCTTCTTAAATCCCCTGGCGCATCATACGCACGACCATATTGGTCACCACTTACACCGGGTCCTCTTCCTCTTCGCTTCTCCTCCATCACCTGCGAATCCCTCATCCGGTTAATGAGCACATCATCACGATCCAAACACAGACTTTGGACCAATTCTTTTATCTCCTCTTTTATCTCTTTCTTATCCCCTCTCCGTCGCTTCTTAATTTCGCTCATCCCTTCTTCCACTTCTTCTAATTTGTGCTTCACCTCTTTTATTCCCCGGTACGTCTCCTCAAGCTCATCCTCTAAGGCTACCTTGACCGTTTCCAGGTGCGTCCTCACCTGCCGGTCCTTCGTCTCCATTACCTCTATCACCTCGTCCAACCTCGTTGTCAGTCCCTCACGTACCGTCTGACACTGCCTCTTTGTCGCTATCAAGTCGTTTTTTATGTCGTTTTGTGTCGCTTTTAACCCTCCTAATACCGCAGTGTTCCTTTGAACCTGCTCCACTAACTCCGTCTGTCCCACCGTCAACTGCTCCACCTCCTGCGTCAGGACCTCTATGCCCCCTTGTAACTTTACAGTCCCCTTTCTCACCTCTTTCTCCATGTGCTCCTTACAGTGCCTCACCTCCTCGCGCACTCCTCCGACCTCCTCACTCACTCCTCTTCTGATCTCCTCTCCCATCACTTGCATCTCCTGCCCAGATGCCACCCTCATCTGCTCCATTTCCTCCCTGTGAGCATCCAGTTTGGTTTCTACCCACATTCTGACCCCCTCTATCTGCTGCTCCATTTGTTTAACTTCCCTTTCCGCTTGGTCCCTCATGTCCCTCAATTTGCCTTCCATACTGTTTTCTAACCCCTCTAACCCATTTTTCACTCCCTCTATCTGATTCTCCTGGGCAGCCATTCTATTTTCTACCCCCATTAACCCATTTTTCACTTCTTTTATCCCGTTGTCTAACCCCTCAAAATTATTGTCTAACTTCCCAAATTTCTTGTCTAACCCCTCACTGATACCCCTCGCTTCGTCCCTCATTACCCCCATTTGGTTTCCCAAGTCATTCCTCAGGTCTTCACTTGTCTGGACCATGAGCGCCTTTATTTGTTCCATAAATAGGCCCCAATCCATCGGCGGCGCTGCTACGGTCGCGGGCGCGGTGACCAGCGAGGCGCCATTTTGTGCGTTTGCTACCCCCGCTGTTTCGCTCTCCTCACGTGTCTCAATTTGGTCCTGGACCGACCCTGCTTCACTCTCCCCTACCGGACCCCAGCCGTCTTGATCCGCCATAGCGCGACTTTCAAAATTCGGGTTTTGTAAAACAAAACGAATTTCGGCCGCTCCAAATTTTGACCAATTTTTTTTTTTTTTTTTTTCCCTATTCGTTTTTTTTCTTCAAAATTTGGTCGGGCCTCGAATCTCACTCCCAGACACCAATTGTTACAGACGTGGCTTGGATGTTATTTACCGAGCGGTTTTATGGTATGACCACGTCTGCACAAGTTACCCGATTGTGCCCGAACGTTGACTAGTCGCGCGATGCTGGCTCAATAAGAAAAAGAAGACACCCGGCTGGATTACAATAACACAATACGACACCAATGTTTCAATTCTCAAGACCTCCGGAGGAGATTATATTCGTACGGAAAGGTCAGATTACAGGGGCTAGAGGTATAATCACAGAAAGACAGGCACTTAGACACACTCTTATATTAACCCCGGACAGACGACAGACAAACGGGACAACGGCTGACTCACACGGGGGTTGATGACAGGAAAGCGGGTATCGATGGCTCCAGGTCCTCCTGGGCTCGGGGCAGGGTACAGTACGGTCCGGTCCGGTCCAAAGATGCGGGGAGGTATCGTCGCGCTGGGGGTGGCGGTGGCTTCTCTCTCCAAGCTGAGGCGCATCTCACGTCACATCCGGCGCGGGGCCGCGTATATCCGGCGGGGAGTGACACGCCCTCGGCTCGTTAGCGCCGCCCCAGATGGAATCGGCACGTTGCTTCTCATTGGGTGCGTGGGGGGGTTACTGGCTCCGCCCCTGACGAGGAGCTGACAGCCAGCCCCTTCGGGGTAACGCCGTGGAGCGCATGGTCATGGCGGGTAACCGAGCCGGTGTGAGGACGCACACTCCCCGCCCCTCTGTTGTTGTAGTCGTAGTTGTAGTTGTAATTGTTGTTGTAGTTGTTGTTATTGTTGTTGTTTGGGGAAGAAGATGGGAGGAGGTATGGGAAAGGTCCTAAACTCACTACTGATGCCATATAATCACATTCTGGTGCAACGAAGAGTCATAATTAATGGAAACGAGGCCTTAACTGACATAGATTAAGAATAACTAGGAAGATGTCCGAAAGTTGTCTACGTGTGGTGCGGTGGACCTGGGCACGACATTTAATGGGGGAATAAGGGGAAGGTCGGCTCTACTGATTGTTTACATGCAATGGGACTAGGGAATGGGGGATTGGGGAAAGTTGGGGAGTATTGGAGAAAATAGGGGAATATTTACAAGCGGATATGGAGGCCAAATTCCATATTCGCAACAATATATAGAGATATACTAGCTTGGTGAGGCGAGCTACGCTCACCTCACCAAGCGTCGATACTGAGGAACGGGCTTATTTTAGCTGAGGCTAATGATTGTACCTGAGTTGCTGTGTTGTCATGATTTTCATCAATCATAATACAAACAATTACTTTGCACAAATGTATTTGTTGTGTTTGTGATATTACATTTTTATAGGCAATTTAGGTTGAATGTTTTTTTTTTTCAAGAAAGAACCCCTCAGCACATACATAGGGGAGAGGTAGGTGCAGACTGGAAGTTTGGGACGATTACACCTCACCACCACGTAATTCAAAACACCTCACCACCAAGTAATTCAAAACACCGCACCACCACGTAATTCAAAATACCTCACCACCAAGTAATTCAAAACACCTCACCACCATAAAACACATAATAAAAACACCTCACCACCACGAAATTAAAAACACCTCACCACCACGAAATTGAAAACACCTCACAGCCATCAAGCACATAATAAAAACACCTCACAGCCATAAAACACGTAATAAAAACACCTCACAGCCATAAAACACGTAATAAAAACACCTCACAGCCATAAAACACATAATAAAAACACCTCACCACCACGAAAATAAAAACACCTCACAGCCATAAAACACGTACTAAAAACACCTCACAGCCATAAAACACGTAATAAAAACACACCACCACGAAATTAAAAACACCTCAGCCATAAAACACGTAATAAAAACACCACACAGCCATAAAACACGTAATAAAAACACCTCACCACCACGTAATTATAAATACCTCACCACCACGTAATTCAAAACACCTCACCACCATGTGATATTAAAACACCTCACCACCACGTCATTTAAAAACACCTCACCACCACATACTTCAAAATATCTCACCACCACGTGATTCAAAACCACCACGTCATTAAAACCACTTCACAACCACGGAAACAAAAGTTTGAGGGAGTCGTTAAGTGACAACACAGACACTGCCCAGATGTGTCGATATATAGATAAATGACTGTACCCGAGTTGCCGTTTTGTCATGGTTTAAACCAATCATAATTCAAACAATTATTTTGCACAAATGTATTTGTAATATACGTGATATCACATTTTAGAAACAATTGAAGTTGGAAGAAAAAAAAAAAAAATTGGAAAAAAAAGAAATACCCTTAGGACATACCGACGGGAGAGATATGTGCATTCCAGAAGTTTGGTACGATTTCACAAAAGTTTGAGAAAGTAGTTCAGTGACGACACAACACAACACATGACAGGACAGACGCTGCACAAATATATATATATATATATATATATATATATATATATATATATATATATATATATACTGGCTTGGTGAGGCGAGCGCCGATACTGAGGAGCGGGCTTATTTTAGCTGAGGATAATGACTGTACCTGAGTTGCTGTGTTGTCATGATTTTCACCAATCATAATACAAACAATTACTTGGCACAAATGTATTTGTTGTGTTTGTGATATTACATTTTTATAGGCAATTTAGGTTGAAGATTTAGGTTGAATGTTTTTTTTTCAAGAAAGAACCCCTCAGCACATACATAGGGGAGGGGTAGGTGCAGACTGGAAGTTTGGGACGCTTACACCTCACCACCACGTAATTCAAAACACCTCACCACCAAGTAATTCAAAACACCGCACCACCACGTAATTCAAAACACCTCACCACCATAAAACACATAATAAAAACACCTCACCACCACGAAATTGAAAACACCTCACAGCCATCAAGCACGTAATAAAAACACCTCACAGCCATAAAACACGTAATAAAAACACCTCATCACAACGAAATTAAAAACACCTCACAGCCATAAAACACGTAATAAAAACACCTCACAGCCATAAAACACGTAATAAAAACACCTCATCACAACGAAATTAAAAACACCTCACAGCCATAAAACACGTAATAAAAACACCTCACAGCCATAAAACACGTAATATAAACACCTCACAGCCACGAAATTAAAAACACCTCACCACCAAGTAATTTAAAACACCTCACAGCCATAAAACACGTAATAAAAACATCTCACAGCCATAAAACACGTAATAAAAACACCTCACAGCCACGAAATTAAAAACACCTCACCACCAAGTAATTCAAAACACCTCACCACCACATAATTAAAAACACCTCACCACCACGTAATTCAAAACACCTCACCACCACATATTTCAAAACACCTCATCACCAACTAATTCTAAACACCTCACCACCACATAATTAAAAACACCTCACCACCAAGTAATTCAAAACACCTCACCACCACATACTTCAAAACACCTCATCACCAACTAATTCTAAACACCTCACCACCACATAATTAAAAACACCTCACCACCACGTAATTATAAATACCTCACCACCAATTAATTCAAAACACCTCACCACCATGTGATTTAAAAACACCTCACCACCATGTGATTTAAAAACACCTCCCCACCACGTCATTTAAAAACACACCACCACATAATTCAAAATACCTCACCACCACGTGATTCAAAACCACCACAACGTTATTAAAAACACTTCACAACCACGGAAACAAAAGTTTGAGGGAGTCGTTAAGTGACAACACAGACACTGCCCAGATGTGTCGATATATAGATAAATGACTGTACCTGAGTTGCCGTTTTTGTCATGGTTTAAACCAATCATAATTCAAACAATTATGATTATATTAATGAATATATTATTATGAATATATTATGATATATAGATATTATATATTATGAACAAATGTATTTGTAATATACGTGATAACACATTTTATAAACAATTGAAGTTGGGGGGAAAAAAAAAAACATCCCCCCCCCCCCAAAATTTTTTTTTCAAAAAAAATACCCTTAGGACATACCGACGGGGGAGATATGTGCATTCCAGAAGTTTGGTACGATTTCACAAAAGTTTGAGAAAGTAGTTCAGTGACAACACAGGACAACACAACACAACACAACACATGACAGGACAGACGCTGCATATATATATATATATATATATAACAACCCTGGTGTTGGGCTAGCGGCTAGGGTGCCGGCTTAGGATCCGAGGATCCTGGGTTCGAATCCCGGTCGATCGCTGAATTAACGCCAGGGGGGTTGACTCAGCCTGTCATCCTTCCGAGGTCGGCAAATTGAGTACCAGTTCACTGGCAATTCCCTGTTTGTCGTTAAAGGTGGCAAAAAGGGTTGGCGTCAGGAAGGGCATCCGGCCATAAAACATTGCTTCAAAAAGGGGACCCAAAAACAACAACAACCACGGTCCCCGAAAAAGGCCAACCCCTGCTTTGCGGGGAAAAATGGCCTCTAAAAAAATATATAGGAGCATACGCTGGATCAGCACGTCGCTGGGTCCTTGGACGACTCCTCAGTACCATCCAGATACAAGTACCTCAGCACACATACTGTGTGTGCTGTGGAATTAGGTGTTTTTATGGTGGCCGGAGTGCAAATCTTGCCGCCAACCTCCTTGAGAGAGGACCCAGTACCGTGGTACTCATTTTGCCGACCTCAGAAGGATGAGGGCAATAATGGAAAAACCTATATCACAATAATGGACATCATTATCACGATTATCGCGATAATATAAATAATGTAATTAGCACCTTGAGAGCCATGTAGCATATAATAACAATACACATAGAAACGACCTGAATACCCATAGTGGTATGTGTGTTTGGTCGTACTCTATTTCATAATTCTGTTGCAATTTGTTTATAAAAGTCAAACATCTTTTTGCCTGGAGGAAATTGCTTGCTCCGTTTGCCGAGTGACTGGACGAGCAGTTTGCAAAGTGGTTGATACGGAACGTCTGGCTTGGCAAGCGATAGAAAGCTGCTTGCTAATGGAACACACTGAGGAAGCTGCTTGCCAATTGGGACATTTGTGGAGAAAGTCAAAGTCAAAGAAAGTCTAGAGGTTTCATTGAAATAGTGGCTAGAGTTTCAGAGAAGAGAGCAAATACATATTTTGGGGGAGTCAAACCCTCCCCCTCCTCCCCATAGACAACCTTAAAGAGTGCAGATTTTGATGTGGTAAATACACCTTCGTTAGGCATCAGATGTGAAGCTTGTGGCTAAGTTCAATCGAAATTGTGTGTTTGGTTCCAGCGATAATGACTAAAGTGTTTACAGACTCACTCACTCACTGACTTACCTACGGACACTGCTCGATTGCAAAAGCTCACCGGACTAAAGTGCAGGTCCGCACCCCGAGTATGCTCACCTCCTCGATATTTGTGATGACTTTGCCTCGAGTGCCTAACTTTACACACAGACAAAGAAAACTCAAACGGATCGCCCATTTCAACACCGGATGCCTTGAGTGGTTGTTTTTGTTTCAACGTTGATCGTTTAATGATATACTATTTAAATTACATCTTGGAGAATACACTTTCCATATTATATCACCTCCTTTATTTTATAGAGCTGCATTTAATACAGGTATATTTTTTGAGAGAAGCGAAATGCAATGAAGTCCTTCATGCAAATTGAAATTCATTGAAAATGCAATGCAAATGAATTGAAGTCCTTCCTTGGCACACCTGAGCTCCTCACCACATACAAGGCTTTCATCCGACATACAATGAAATACTGTTCCCTCCTCTGGGCCGGTGCTCCTGCCTCACACCTTGCTCGGCTTCACGCTGTTGAAACCAAAGCTTTCAGAATCATTAGAATCTCCCGTGATTAATCTAACTCCGAGGGCCTTTCACTCACTCACCGCAGGCAGGTTGGTGGTCTTTCTGTCTTCTACCGACTCCTCTCCAGCCTTGCTCCCCCAGCTCTCTCTGTGCTCTGTCCCCCAAATATTCCCACAGGTCGCACAAGATCTGCCAGCAACCCTCTTATGGTTAAACTGCCAAAATCTAGGCTCTCTGCTCACCTTCACTCTTTCATTCCCCTTTTCTCCTGCCTCTGGAACAAACTCCTCCACTCCCTTCAATCCCCCTCCTCCCTCCAGGTCTTTAAAACAGCTGTTCACCATCTCTTATCTTCCCCCATCCAAAACCTTGATCTTTTCTACGCCCACTAATTCATCCCAGATACACTTTTTTTAAATTCCAACTTCTTTCCTGTAAGTCCTCGCAGTGTCCATATGTTTTATACCTCTCCCACCTCCCCCCAAGCCCACTCCCTCCCACAGTTCTCTCGATGTCCCTGCTCTCAAATGTTGTGTTTGTGTCCTTCCCCCTCTCTCCCCATCTTGGCTACCGCTCCCCTTATTTTGTGTTTGATGTGTCTGTTTGACTTTTTGTGTTATTAATGTTAGCTCTTTCACGAGCCTCGATCTTGTATACAAAAAAAATAAAAAAATAAAAATAAATTCATACACCGTCAATATCCGGGTTCAAGGTGTGATTTACATTCTGGAGCATGAGCAGCAGTTATCGCGATAACAAATCTCCATAATCATTATCACGATAGTAAATGTAAAGCACAATTATCGTCCCATCGCGATTATTGCCCAGCATTAATGTGAAGTGTGGGGATTTGCGTTGGTGCACCATCGACTTCGCTCTTGTTGAACGTTATTTTGCCGCTGCACACAAAGATAATTATCGTTGAAGAGAAATTCGGAATAGAATATCAAAATTTAAAAAAGTTTAAAAAAAGTTGTGCAGCCGGACAAAAATTAATAAATAAATAATTATTGCTGTTGAAGAATTTTCTGAGTACAGATTGAAAATCGACAGGATAACTACCGCAGCAGTGCACTGGATTACTTGTGGAATTGGTAGAGTTCAACCCTGCTTTTGATGATGGTGCTGGCATTGGAATGGGTGCATTCTCTGAAAGGAAGGAGGTGGGAATGAAGGAGAGAGGGAGGGAAAGGAAAAAAGAAAAACAGAAGGTGGAGTGAGCCCCAGTGATCTTCACTTTTTCCAAACAGCCAAGGTCCCAGAGATGCAAAAATCAAAAACAAAAATATCATCATCAGCTGTTGTCGATCTACTGCTGGACGAAATCCTGAGCAGGGCCATGGCAAATGATCCGGCCCTTACTCTCCTTATTCCGATTTCCTGCTCCAAGTATGCGTCGAGCCCATCCCTTCACCTGTTGGGATGTCTTCTCGACTCCCGCTACCCTCAATTGGCCTCCGTGTAGTCGTTGCTATGATCTCCTCTTCTGCCGATGTGTCTCATCCGCTTGCATCACCCATCCGCTTGTGTGATTGTTTTTAAGATGTCACAAAACTTTGTTTGTTATTAAATTTTCAGATATTTAATCCAAAACGCAGGACTTGCCTCAAGAAAATAAATTGAGGAAATAAATGGCCGCAAATGGCCGCAAACACAAAAATGACTTACGCGGGGCATCCACGTCCTCTCCTCCGTCGTCAGTCAAGCAGTCGTCATTTTGTTTGAAATCCACGCCCTCCTCTGGCAAGTCTTTAAAGCGCCCGCAGCAGTTGCAGCAACAGAAGCAGCAGCAACAGCAGCAGCAGCAGCCCGTGATGCAGGCCAGAAAAACGCCCAATGCCTGTCACAAGGAACAACACCGACTCGTCACGCACCTACGTCTTCCGGTGTCCTCGAAGGCAACTGTCTGATGGTGTTAAAAAAAACAAAATCACAAGGAAATGGCACACCTTGAACCACGGGCTGGACATTAGGAAGTACGTCCTGACATTCTCCTCGCCGACTTGCTCGCTGATGTAGAGTCCCAGCGAGCCGTACTGATCGTAGATGGTGCGCTTCGTTTCATCGCTCAAGATGGAGTTGGCATGGTTGATTTCCTTGAACCTATCCGCCGCCTCTGCGTTTGGGTTTTTGTCTGGATGCCATTTCAGAGCCTTGCTCCTTCAAGAGGGGAACAGCAAAGGGAAATAGATCTGTGTCGATGATTAAAGGAAAAAGGACAAGCCCTTCTCTTCAAACTGCATGATTGACTCGTTGCTTTTGGAAAAAAAAACAAAAAAAAAAAAACACACACACACACACACACACACACACACACACACACACACACACACACACACACACACACACACACACACACACACACACACACACACACACACACACACACACACACACACACACACACACACACACACACACACAGTATATATATATACACTGCTGGTCAAAAGTTTAAGAACACCTCAATGTTTCCAGTTTTTATTGAAATGTACACAGTTTAATGTCTCAATATACTCTGAAATTAAGCATAGAAGTAGAACAAATAAACAATTGGAGATAAATTTTAAAAAATCATAGAATCATTTTGTTTAACAAAATTTAATTTAAATTTTTGACTCAGCAAAGTAGCCACCTTTTGCAGATATAACCGACAAACACACTCGTGGCATTCTTTCCACAATGGAAATCAAATATTGTTCGGGAAGTAAGTCCCAACACTGTGGCAGAAGTTCCCACAAATGTGTTGCACTTGTAGGTTGCTTTGCTTTCACCCTTCTGTCCTGTTCATCCCAAACCAGCTCGATGGGGTTGAAGTCTGGAGACTGTGCTGGCCATTCCATGATTTGAAGCCCACCATCTTGTTCTTTTCTTCAAATGTAGTTTTGACGTCGCCTGGAGGTGTGTTTAGGGTCATTATCTTGCTGTTGGATGAACCCCTGATCAACGAGGCGTATACCAGAGGGTATTGCATGGCGCTGCAAAATGCTGTGGTAGCCCTTTTGATTCAGGGTGCCAGTCACTCTGTGCAAGTCGCCGACTCTGGATCCAGCAAAAGAGCCCGAGACCATCACGCTTCCTCCTCCATGTTTGACAGTTGGTATCACACACTGAGGAACCATCATTTCGCTTACTCGACGGCATACAAAAACCCTGCGTGATGAACCAAATATTTCAAGTTTTTATTCATCGGTCCATAAGACCTTCTTCCAGTCTTCAGTAGTCCACTGGCAGTGCTTCATGGCCGAGGCAAGCCTTTTTCTTATTTCGCCATCTTGGCAATGGCTTTCTTACTGCCACTCGACCTGTAAAACCTGCAGCTCAAAGTCTTCTCTTCACAGTTGTAACTGAGACTTGCTTACTTTGACCAGTGTTAAGTTGTGCTTGAAGCTGTTGTCCTGTGAGCTGCCTATCACGCAAGCTGTTGACTCTCAGAAACTTGTCTTCTGATTCTGTTGTGGCTTTGGGTCTGCCAGACCTCTTCCTGTCAGAGTTTCCTCCAGTTTCCAATATACTACTTCCTGCAGTGCAATATTGTCCAAATAATGCTTCAGAGGGTGTAACAACAGTCTGTTCCAATACTGCTTTTATACAGACAGGGGCTTTGTAATCAAGTAATCAGCAGAGGTTGGGACACCTGTAGGAATTGTTTGCATCAACTTTCAAGGCTTAATTTACTTGCATTGCTGCAGAACAGCTGTAAGTTGTTAACCCATTACTTCTTCCCTGAAGAAGGCCTTTTTTTTTTTACAATATAACTGTGCAATTTACATTATTTTCCCATTTGTGCTAACCTAAACTTTTTTTTTAACCTCGAGCAGTTTACTGCTTACCTTTGTACCATTTCAGGTTATTCACTGGACATTAAACTGCATAGATTTCAATAAAAACTGGAATTATTGAGGTGTTCTAAAACTTTTGACCGGTAGTGTATATATAAATAATAAAAACAAACAGTATCAGGAAGATCGATCTCCAGGCAGTGACCTCCATCCTCACCTGTATGCCTGCTTTATTTCCTCTGGCGTGGCTCCCTTCTCCAATCCCAGCAATGCATAAAGGCTCTCCCCTGCTGTGGAAGGAGTACGCTGCCGCTGCGACATAACTGCAGACAGATAGACACGCACGCACACATTTTATGTCAAGGAATTCTTCAGAAAGGATAATAAAAACACCCAGTGAACACCAGCATTTCCATTGGTACTCAAAATGCGAAGGAAGCACTTGGTAAACCTGAGGGAAATAACATAAACACGGGCACTTCTCCGTTCGTAGCTTCTTTTCAAATTGCCAATTTGTGAACACGTTTGATGGGAATTCAATTTCGAATTTGGCTAGCTGGTTACATCTTTTTTTTTTTTCCTGATGCATGGCTGTATTAAAGGGGAACCCAAACGGTCAGACCACCACGACGCTAACCTATCCCTCGACACCTGACAACATAGATAGGATGTGCCTTTTCCGATTTATAAAGTGGGGAATTTTGCAATTAAAGGTGTAAATCTTCTTCTTCACGATTATCAGTGACGTTGCGCCATGAAGCCGAGTGCCACTTCCGTATTATTTACGGGTTACATGCGATTTCACTTAAAACTGCTAATAATTTTTCAAATTTCGACAAACATGCCGGGTTGATGCGTCCTGGATGGTTGTAGTAATACAAGCCGAGATGGTTTAATGCCACACCAATGGCTGAAAGATCCGGCTGAAAGATCCGGCTGAAAGATCCGTGGGTTGCCAGAAATTAGACAAGGTTTGTCCGAAATACACGTGCGTGGATCCGGCCTACAAGATGATCGCTTTTGTGTTCGGAACATTTTACAAAAAACTGTTATGAAACAGAGATGGCTAGATAGTTTTTCTCCACCACAATTGAGAGGATGCCATCTCTACGATTAAGCGGAAGAAACAACTGTCGCTCGGAACCAACACCATCTTTGCCAAGCTACCAGCATATGGACACAGGCGATTTGAGAGGTGAATGAAACACCTGTGTTGGTCTGCTGGCGATGGATCTCACCTCTCTAGATGTGATGGCTAACATCACCGTCACCTTGCCGTATGCATATGAAGAGCTCAAAAACCCTGAAATTCCAACAATATCCACGGCCACTAGGGTTGCCACCCGTCCCGTTTTATACGGGATCGTCCCGTATTGGAGAATAAAATGCAGTGTCCCGTATCGAGTCAATACGGGACGCGATTTGTCCCGTATTTTCATGCACACCATACTTTCATAATACACTAGGTCTTCACAATGGTTAGAATGACATGATAGTTAATAAAACCAAAACCGTTTCGCTAGACATAGCGTACATGTTCCCAATCAAAATTTGCGGAAGAGAATGGCAGGCAAGTTCAGTGTCCACGTCACCGTTGCCCTAGTTACGGAGACTCAGACACGCGGTTTGTTTTTAAATGTCGGCCAGTGCCAGTGCAACAAGTCCACCGGTGAAACGCAAGAGGCTGTCATAGTGTCATAGTACAGATCTGAATGGCAGACGGAATACGAGTGGGTCAGTCCTGTCAGTGGCAACGAGTACAAGGCAAATTGTACGGTTTGCCGTCGAGATTTTTCGATCGCCCATGGTGGACTGTCTGACGTGAAGCAGCATGCAGCAGGTGATAACCATGTCCGAGCAGCGAAAGAGCAGAAGACACGGAGTGGAATCGCTCAATTCCTTTTACCTCAGACATCCCCTGAGGCAGATATGGTATGTTCTTGTATAGGCTAATTTATGTACTGTTCTGATTATATATTTGATTGAATGATTTCCTGAATATTATAATAGTGAAAAATGAATAGGCTGGCGTAATTTCTACACCTCATTCCCCTCTCCTCCCCCCCCCCCCCCCCCACCCCCCATCCTCACTCCCCTGCCCCATCCTCATTGGCAGTGCAATTCTTCACACCTGAAACTGGTGTGGTGAATAAAATGGTTGACTTCATGGAGAATTCCAATGAATCAGCAGAAGGAATCATGCAGTGCATACTGCACTCTCTCGAAACACTTGGCCTGTCATTAGGTTAAGTTTCAGCTTTCAGCGCTGACGACGCGAGTGTGAACTACGGGATCCACAACTCAGTCGACACCATATTAAAGAAAAGCCAAAACAACCTGCTTCAGGGTAACTGCCATGCCCATATTGTGCATGACACAGTCAAGCATGCACTAGACAACTTGAGCATTGATGTTGAGAATGTGGTTCTGAAAGTCTATAGCCACTTCTCTATATCAGCCAACAGAAGAGCAGCACTGAAGGAGTTTTGCGAGTTCTGCGAGCTAGAGTTCAGAGAAGTCCTGCGGCATGTCACAACAAGATGGCTTTCCCTCAATCCAGCCATCTCTCGACTCATGCAAAACTGGTCCGCACTGAAGACCTACTTCATCAGCCTTGGGGATGAGTGCCCCAGGAAAATCAGCACTGTGTTGAAGCTCAGCCCTGATTCTGGAGTACCGGAAGATGATGGTGATGTTGTGGAGGTTTACCTTCTCTTCTGTAATAACATTCTCTCCTTCTTCGAAGATGTTGTTAAGAAGCTTGAGGCCAATGCTACCACCTATCTAGAGCTCCATCCCATCATGCATTCCTTTAGAGTCAAACTCCAAGAGGCGAGATGACCAGTTCTATGGATACCTCACAAAAGTGAAGCTGCAGTGTCTCTCTCCAGTTGATGCAGGCAAGGCAAGGGAGGAATTCACTGCATTCATTGACACTGCCCTATGGTACATTGAAAAATTGTTCGACTTTTCCGACAGCAACTGGCTTCACTGTCTTATGCCTCTATCTCTCCATGATGGCAAGTTTACCTTCAGTGACCTTGAAAAGGTCTGTGAAAAGCTCAACCTCATTACCAGCCTGAACATGGATGAACTGTAGGACGAGTGCACTACAGCAAGCAGCCTTGTGGAGAAGCTCCAGGAGGGCGATCAATGGAAGACCACAGACGTGGCTGCCAAGTGGATGGCTGTATTTCAGGCAGCTGATCTCCCAAATATACTGTCAGTCATTTCCTACTGACTGAGCAGACCAGCCTCAACAGGGTTTGTGGAGAGAATATTCTCCAGAATGGCCAACAAATGGAGTGACGTCCGGAACAGATGCTCTGTGGAGCTCATGGAGAGTGAGCTACTGGCCTCACTCAACTCCGACCTGTCCTGTGCTGAGTTCCACACTATAATTTTGAAGGACAAGCCATTGCTTCAGGCTGCAAGGAGCGACAAAAAGTACACATGTAAGAGAAAGTAATGAGAAAGAGTGAGAGAGAGATGGGGGGGGGGGGGGGGGGTAGGGGTGTTCAGGGCACTGAGGTGCTATACTGCAAATATTTATATGTAAATATTTTAGGCCTGTTTGATCGGCTTAATTAAAGTTCTTTAAATTGCACACCAAATGGGTAGTTGGTCTAATGGCAACATTTGTGCTGTGTCTACTTTTGTTTAGTTCAACTGATTGAAATAAAAATCTGTAAATTACAATAGTAAGTTGTTTTGTGAGTCAATTAATTGATGCGGTATTGAGTAAAAGGGAAACTTACACAAATCTGCTCTTTAGGAATGCACACATGTGAGATTTAACTGAGATATTGACTGAATCTCATTATTTATACTGCTGCTCAGACAAGATGTATTTTCATTGATCTGTCAACAATGTGGGACAGCACAGGCTACATAGCCAATGCCAAACGTCAGTAAAATACAATCTTTCTGATCTGCAGCCTAAGCAGTGGATCTGAACCTGTGAAGTTTCTTACATATCCACAAAACAACTAGTCATCCTCATCTGCTCACACTTTATGTGGAGAGATATGTATGTCCATAAAAGCATGAAAAATGGCTTAAAAGTGGCAACAATTTCAAAATGTTCGAGTGGGGGGCTGGGGCAGTGGGGTGTTCCTTATTTTTCCATATTGAAGGTGGCAACCCTAACGGCCACCTCACAATCCCCATCAATAGTCACCCTAGCCAACAATACCACAGCCACCCCAACCATGCCCCTCTCCACAATCCCCCATCAACCCCACCACCATCCCACACAAACATCTGGACAAACTTGATCGTTAAATTGATTTTCATTCTGAAAGAGGGGAGAGGAGATGTAATGTAATCCTTAAATTGATATATGTGGAAAAATTACACGCCCAGACAAGTAATCAAACCCAAGTCCCTCTGGAAAACCGTACCAGTGCTCTGCCATCTCAGCTATCTAGGCGACCTTGACTGAGCATGCAATTTTCCCACACATACGATTGCCACTCTTTTTCCGTCAATGCTTCCGGGGCACTTGCTGCCAACCATAGGAACACCAACGGCCTGAACACGAGAGGGTCTTCCTCCAATGGAGGTACAAATCCATGTCCTCTATTATAAACACCACTGGGGGTGTAGTGAAGCAATTACATTAATGAACAGGATTAAATAATGAAATTGATATATGTGGGAAAATTGCATGCTCAGTCAGGGTCGCCCAGATAGCTTAGATGGCAGAGCACTGGTACGGTTTTCCAGAGTACCTGGGTTCGATTCCTGGTCTGGGCGTGTAATGTTCCCACATATATCAATTTCATTATTTAATCCTGTTCATTAATGTAATGCTGTTCCTGTTCCATATTATGTGAAATAATAATTATGCTCTTGCGACTCGAGCGGGATCGCGTGAGATCTCGCGAAAGTTCGCCACAGCGTAGGCCTGATGAATGAGGCAGTTATCCGACACCACCCCACATCACCCCTCCATCCCACATCAACCATCACCCCACAATTTCACACCCTGCTCCCACCACCCTCCACGAGAACAGTACTCCATCAAGTTGCGGATGAAAGCCTTGGAGGTGGATAGGATCTCAGGTGTGCCAAGGAAAGATTTAACACGGCAGAGGATTCCCAGTCGACATCTGGCTTTGGAGGCCAACATTTAAATGTGGCTTGCCTCTTCAAGATGCGTGTTGAGAAAGTAGATGGGAGGATTTGCCTTACGGTCCTTTTGGAAAGGAGAGTGAGAGAGTGAGAGAGTGAGAGAGTGAGAGAGCGACTTTTGTGTCCTTTTATTATAAAAGTATAAAATCAAAAGTATTCCAACTCCACTTTACATACAAATCACAACCTCATTTCCAATGCATTTGCACAAAACACCCCCCCATGCCCCATAACTCTTCAAACACAAGAAGGTTCCCCATATTTACATGATAAGCATGTTTGAGCTTTATACGTGCTGATACCATCCCTATAAAACAAAAAAGTGCATTTTCATTTTTTTCACTACCTAATCTGGCTTTTCTGGTTTTATAAATTGCAAGCTTAGCAATTCCAAGCAAAAAATTAAAAAGCAAAATCACAGTTTTTCCTAGTATTACATGCAAGTCCGTAAACAAAGATTGTAACAGAAAAAACAATTTTGAATTTACAAAAGATTCGGCTCAGATACAGAAACAGAGATGACAATCTCTTGCACTCAATAAACGCATGATACAAATGTTCAACATTACCACAAAAAGGACATAAATTAGACACATCAGGGTTAAACTTCTGAACTAACACCTGTGTGGCCAGGGCGTGATGGACCAGTCTCCAATTTAGGTCTCCTGTACGTCCGACAGTACATTTCATCCCAATACAATTTGGAGTGAGAAATGCTCCTGCAGGTAAAAACTTTCCACTCGTTTCTTCAGGATGCTGCACAGCCCAGTAAGCACACCTCTAGACAAATTCTATACATTGCCCTTTTCCCCATGATGTGGAACACACCGGATTCTTCGCTGTTCGAGGAAAACACACCATGTTGTTCCTGGGCAGTGACTGAGAATTCAGGGAAGGTTAAACGAAAATCTACTTCCTCATTTACCCCATTCCACCCAATATTTAAATCTAAAAAAGTCTGGGATACAATCTTTATGACTCTGCTCACTATTCCAATTGAACGCAAGCCAATTTTTCCAGAAACAGCGCTGGCAGACAACCATCGCTTCAAGGATAGCTCCATAAGATCTTGCACTTCATTAATCCCATTGTTCGTAAAATGTTCCATAAAAGCTCGGCTGGTAGATATTTCAGCGAATAATGAGTTTTGGAACAATGGCTCATGCAAAAGCATGATGAAGTCAGAGAGATCATTGATGAAGATGAGGAATAAGATGGGGCCGAGAACACTGCCTGGGGGTACTCCAGCTTTGACAGGGAGAGGAGAAGAAAGGGTTCTGGTGAGAGCCACAAGTTGGTGGCGACGACAGTGGAGGAAGTCAGCAATCCAAGAGTGGAGTTGGCCTTGGATTCCATAGGCAGACAGTTTGGAGAACAATGCATGATGCCAGACTGTATTGAATGCTCGAGATATGTCCCTGATCTCATGACCGATATTGAGGGCCTCTATCCTTTGTTCGGAGAGAGGAAGCAGCATGTCCATTGTCCAAGGTAGTGACCCGATCTGAAACCAAATTGGTGATCTGAGATGAGGCTGTTGGAGATGAGGAATGATTTTATGTCAACTGCAATGATCGATTCTATGACCTTCCTGATGATTGGAAGCAAGCTAATTGGTCTGTATTTGAGGGGATCCGTTTTTGCACCTTTTTATGTAATACTGTGATGTTGGATGATTTACACGCAGATGGAAGATGACCTCGGTTAAATGATAGGGTGAAAGGGGCAGACAGAGAGGATGTGCAAGAGCAGCAGAGGTTTTCAGGGCACACAAGCTGATGCCGTCCGGTCCAGTTGCAGAGTCAGAGTTGCGGATTCTCAGAAACTTTTACGCCTTCTCAGGTGCAAAAGACAGAATCCAGGAGCAGTTTGGTATGATTGGGAAGGGTGGGTCCTGTAACATACTGCGACGTCATATCCTTTTCCGGGTTCCGCCACCTGTTGAGTAGCAAGAGTGGGAGGATGGCTCAGATAACTGAAGACGAGATGGGATGAATCTGTGCGTAAGTGAGAGTAGGTTTCTGTGGAAGAATTTCCAGGCTGTATTAATATCAGAGGCAGTAGATATACGATACTAGTCCTGAAGCATGATGGCTAAGAGACAAGTACTCTTGGCATTTGGGAGGTGCAAAAAAATTACGTTTTTTTTATGTACAGCGCAACTCCACCGCCAGGACCGGGTTTAGGTCGATCAAAGCAAACCGGAGGAAACGACAGTCTGGGAGAGACACCAAGGAGTCAGGGACGTCCTGTGGGAGGAAGGATTCTGTTAAACATGTGATGTCTGGTTTATCGGCAGCAGCGTGGATTGAGATCTGTCAGGTAGGAATGGAGTCCACGGATATTTCTCAGCATATCTACATCGTGGGATCGAACCACGGGGAGGGAATCAACTGGAATGGAATCACACTTACAGCTGTGATACTGTATCTACAAAACACCTCCAAACTGAGGCGCCCTGCTTGCTATTAAAACTACAACGGAACTCTGACATCGCGCCGTCGACCATTATGCCTCTACCCATATATATTACGTTCTTGCACTTACTTTTACCAAGTTCGATTTAAATTGTTTCGGGTGTTCTCAAGTATCGCATTTTTATCTGACATGACCCCCGACCTTTGACCTCTTGGCCCCAAAATCTAATCAATTCATATTTACATCATTGTACATACTACTGTACTTGTATAAGCTTTGGTGAAAATCCCATCACTGGTTCACAAGTTAGCACAGTAACAGAATATATACCTAACATGACCTCTGACCCTTAAAATCTTGACCCCAAAATCTAATCAGTTCATCTTTGCATCATAATATTTACTTCTACCAAGTTTGATTTAAATGGTTTCAGGTATTCTCAAGTATCGCATTTTTATCTGGCATGTCGATCGCTGAATTAATGCCAGGGGGGTTGACTCAGCCTGTCATCCTTCCGAGGTCGGCTAATTGAGTACCAGTTCACTGGTAATTCCCTGTGTGTCGTAAAAAGGCGACAAACAGGGTTGGAGGCAGGAAGGGCATCTGGCCGTAAAACATTGCTTCAAAAAGGGGACCAAAAAAACAACAACAACCACGGTCCCCGAAAAAGGCCAACCCCTGCTTTGCGGGGAAAAATGGCCTCTAAACGGTGGTTTTTATTTATTTATGACAACTGTCCTTTGACCTCTTGACACCAAAACCTCATCAGTTTATCTTTGTATCATTACACATATTGTACTTGTATCAAGTTTAACTTGGATCCCTTCAGACGTTTTTAAGTTATCGAGGTAACGAAAACCTATCACGGACGGACGGACAACCCAAAAACAATGCCTCTGGCGACTTTCTGCAGAAGGTATTAAAACGGACAACTTTGAGGTATTTTTGAGAGCAGGTACAATACATGCGAACAAAAAAAACACATTTGTCTGCATAACAAGGTGAGCACCCACACAGGGTACAAATACTAACATCACCTGGCAGGTGCAGTGCAGAGAGCGCAAATTCAGCTGTGTATTCAATATCCCATGCAGGTGGACAACTTGGCAAGCGGTTTAGAATAACTTGCCGATTAAAAAGAAACGATAAACGCACCAAAAAAAACGAGAACAGGTATAGTTTGGTACACACAGACGGCATTAAACCTGCAACCTCACTCGCCCCCCCCCCGGCACCCATTAACCCCCCCAAGCCCTTTCTTACCGCAAATGGACGTGCCAAGGTTTTGCGGCTTCGTTTAAACAAACGCCATCGACTACTTCGGAACATTCGATCAAAATGCCAGGTGAAGTGCGTCGCACGGCTGCACCAGAGCAGGCGCTGCTCGATGGCACACCGCGATGGCATTTTGCAAATACGTCACACCGGTCGGTCAATGCCTTTTGGGCCGCAAAAAAAACCGCATGGCCGGTCAGGAAGTAGAAACTTTAATCTTGGCGCCAGAGTGGTTTTTCAATGGCAAGGGATTCGCCCTCAACCTTCATCAGTTCGGGCAAATATTTGACATTCCTGCGAGACATCAAGAGTGAACGCAGAATATGTAGTGAGATTGCACGTGCAGGTAAAAGCGAACGGCCAAGATTGAAATATTTTTGGCTAGGGTCTCTTTACAAAAGCTTTGGAGCGTATAAAAGGAGAAACGTTTCGAGGTCCTTCCGATGGATGGGACGCACGTTGAGGGACGATTCTGCACGTGCCATTTTGTAGGTGGATCAAGATTCAAATCCAGCTCAGACGGTACAAATGTGAGTGGGCACAACCTCAAGCCAGCCTGCCGGCCTCTCACGTATTACCAACCGTGATCCAATGGCTCTACGAGACGTTGCATTTTTTCACGAACAAAACGATTCATTTACTCAATGTCGTAACAGGTTTTGTTTCCTAAAGAATGACAAGCAGACACCTGATATACCAGTATGGTACTGTATTACAGGTATTGTGAAAGGTAAACGGTTTGAGGGCGATGAATCGGAGAACAGCCCTCTCCTGTCCCACACATCTCCCTGCTCTCAAATGTTGCGTTTGTGTGCTTCCCCTTCTCTCCCCATCTTGTTTTCCGCTCCCTCTTTTTATATATTTTGTTTGTCTGGTTGATTTGTTTGTGAAGTAAATGTTAGCTCTTTCACGAACCTCGATTCAGTATACAAAAAGAGAGCTGAAAGCAGCTTAAAAACTAGAACGGCACTCGGAAGAGCACATACCTCTGCCAGATTGATCAGTTTACGTTTTGTATCCCATTGATAGGCCGGATTCATGAAGGGGACAGGCCCCACTGCATTCCAGGTGTACCATATGTATCCAAGTGGTGGGTTGGCATACCATAGTGTCTTCCTGACTTTGTAAATGTATAATACCACTAAGGTTAACTTTTCTAAAGTACTAAGGTATAATACCACAAAGGTTCTACTACATTAAGCACGATGAGACGAAGAATTTCAAAGTGATATATAGATTACAGTAGATCTGAAGGTAGGGTAGCTGGCAGGGACCAGGAAGGGAAAGTCTGGATACTTTCATAGATTGGATAAGGGCCTACACGATGCAAGGGGCGGTCTTGGTATGTCACACACAGAAGGACCTGGGGGTGCTAATAGATACAGGTGTCAAGCAGGAAACTACAGGTAAGCGGCTAACGGGGTTTGAAGTTGTAGTCATAGAGGGATAAATTATAAATAAAAAAAGTCAGTGTTAACATTGTAAAGGAATTTATTGAGGCCCCATCTGGAATATTGTGTGCAGTTTTGATCATCACATCTCAGGAAGAACATGGCTGCCATAGAGGGCTATAGTTTAGGGCTACTAGGTGCTTCTGGGCCGAGCTAGACTAGGGCTACTAGATTGATTCTGGGCCTAGCTAGACTAGGGCTACTAGATCGATTCTGGGCCTAGCTAGACTACGACTAATAAATTGATTCCGGGCCTAGCTAGACTAGGGCTACTAGATTGATTCTGGGCCTAGCTAGACTAGGGCTACAAGATCGATTCTGGGCCTAGCTAGACTAGGACTAATAAATTGATTTTGGGCCTAGCTAGACCAGGGCTACGAGATTGATTCTGGGCCGAGCTAGACTAGGGCTACGAGATTGATTCTGGGCCGCGCTACACTCAGCTCGGAGGAGCGGCTGAAGGAGACAGGACCACTTCATATTATTACCTCCACCATCTGCGATGAACGGAGGTTATGTTTTCACCCCTGTCTGTTTGCAGGATATCTCAAAACGTTGTGGACGGATATGGATGAAATTTGGTGGACAGGTTGGATGTGTGACGAGGGTGAATTCAATCGATTTTGATAAACATCAGGATCCAGATGCAGATACTAGAATTTTAAAAGTGATTCTTCACCATTAAGATAAATTTTAAAAAACCACCTGTGGAGGCCATTTTTCCCTGCGAAGGCCTTTTTTGGACACCGTGGTCCCCTTTTTGAAGCAATGTTTTATGGCCGGATGCCCTTCCTGCCACCAACCCTGTTGGTCACCTCTTGTGACACACAGGGAATTACCAGTGAACTGGTACTCAATTATGCCGACCTCGGAAGGATGACAGGCTGAGTCAACCCCCCTGGCATTAATTCAGCGATCGACCGGGATTCGAACCCAGCATCCTAGGATCCCAAGCCGGCACCCTAACCACTAAGCCAACACCAGGCTTTGTCTCATAATGTGTACATTTCCCCTTAATTGGCTGTTAATTGAAATAATTGCACCTTAGTCCACATTGCAACACGTAGCAAATCATAGCCCCTTTTCATAGTTATATCATTATTATGTGTTTCAGTTAAGGACCTGTTCCCAATAGTTGAATCTGCATTGCCTCAAACAAATAAGATAGTTCCCCTTTTCAATTTCCCCAAAGCGCCTCTGCCAGCCGCAGCCGCCATAGCGCTCGCTCCAAAACTCCAGGGGGTGGTTATAAAACCCTTGGCGTGAGCCCCCCCCCCCCCCCCCGAGAGGTACGAAAGAGGGAGGAGAGAGCTTCAGTGACGCATGAGAGAGCTTCTTCAGAGACGCGAGAGGGAGCTTCAGAGACGCGCGCGCAGATGAGCCTGAGAGTGCTCCCGATACCAACCAGCACTGACGGCAACTGCCGGAACCAACCTCCAAAGAACAAATGCGTGCACGCGGACCTCAACGTCGTGCCGCGATCCTCGGACCTCCCTGTCGCCCGTTCTGTGGACCGACTGCTCTTCTCTTCCCTCCATTCAATTCCTGCCTGCAATTCCCTATTCGTGTGAGTCTGTCTGTATTGTCCTGTGGGAATAAGTTAAGCTTGTATAAGGATTGCGCTGTCTTCTTCTTCTTCTTCTTCTGTAAATGACTTTCGTTTCTTCCTTTGGTTTCCTTGGTTTTGTACATAATTAATAATAAATACCTGTTCCTCCTTATTCTTTGGTTTTCATTCTCGTCCGATCGCTTTCGTGATTTCTTTCAATCGAGTACCTGTGGCACGATTTTGGCCGAACCGCTTCGCAATCGGGTTTAGTCCATTGCTAACGGCTCGGATTCCGGATTGCTAAACCGCTCGGCAAATACCATCTTGTCCGGGCTTCGAGCGGGGCCACCCACCTGCTTTGTGGAGGGATTGGCGGAAGTGTCCGGGAATCCCTTGACCAATCACCTTGGCCAATCCTATTCCACAGAGGAGCGGGGTGGGTCCAGGAACGGAGACGGCCAGCTTATCAAGACAAGGGGTTAACCCCCCCCCCCCCCCTTGCTAAGGGGAGTGCCGTCGCCCGATTCCGTAACAATTGGTGTCAGGAGTCGTGTCGGGCCAAAAATGATACAGCCTATATATAGCATATTTCAAAAAGTTGTGGATGGATTTGGATGAAATTTCGGGGACCAGTTGGGTGTGTGACAAGACAAAATGATTAGATTTTGGTGAAAATCTGGATCTGAGAATTTTAAAAAGTGATTCTTCACCATCCAGGAATAGGGTAAAAACGATATATAGCATGATGTCTCAAAATGGTGTGAATGGGTTATGACAAAACTTGGTGGACAGGTTGTGTGTGTGACAAGGACGAATCATTTCTATTTTGGTGTTGATCATAATCTGCATCTGGATCCAACAAAATTTTAATCCTTTAAGTGATTCTTCGTCATTGAGTGATGGGGCCAAAAACAATATATAGCATGAAGTTTCAAAAAGTTGTGGATGACTTATGACATAACTTGGTGGATGAGTTGGGTCGGTGACAAAAACTAGCTGATTAGATTTTGGTTCAGGTCCGAATCCAGATCAGGCCTATCATTGTGATATAAAACAAACTGTTCAGCCTGGCGGAGGTTTGCTCTCTGACGAGTGCCGTTCTTATTGCTATGACAACATAGCAACAATCCAGATCCTGCCTCGACAAAGGTGGATGGAGATTATGTTTTCACCCCTGTCTGTCCGTTTGTCTGCCTGTGAACAAAATATCTCAAAAAGTTGTGGATAGATTCGGACGAAACTTGGTGGACCGGTTGGGTTTCTGATAAGGACAAATATATTCCATTTTGGTGAAGATCTGAATATGGATTCGAATATGAAAATTATTTAATTTCTTAAGTGATTCTTCACCATTGGGAGATAGGGCCAACAACGATACATAGCAGGATATCCCAAAAGGTTGTGGACGGATTTGGACGAAACTTTGTGGACCGGTTGGGTGTCTGATAAGGACAAATATATTCCATTTTGGTGAAGATCTGAATATGGATTCGAATATGAAAATTATTTAATTTCTTAAGTGATTCTTCACCATTGGGAGATAGGGCCAACAACGATACATAGCAGGATATCCCAAAAGGTTGTGGACGGATTTGGACGAAACTTTGTGGACCGGTTGGGTGTCTGATAAGGACAAATATATTCCATTTTGGTGAAGATCTGAATATGGATTCGAATATGAAAATTATTTAATTTCTTAAGTGATTCTTCACCATTGGGAGATAGGGCCAACAACGATACATAGCAGGATAACCCAAAAGGTTGTGGACGGATTTGGACGAAACTTTGTGGGCAGGTCGTGCGTGTCACAAGGAAGAATCGATTCGATTTTGGTGAAGATCTGAATATGGATTCGGATATGCGAATTATTTAATTTTGGTTAAGTGATTCTTCACCATTGAGTGATATGGTCAACCAGGCAGAGGTTTGCTCTCTACTGAGTGCCATTCTCGTTCTTTTTCATGGAATTGTCTCCCGGAAAGGTAGTGGCAGCAGAAACAGCAGATAGGTGTACACTGCAAGGTACCCAGAAGAACTGGGCGGGGGTGGGGGTGGGGGTAATCGGGCTCATAGGTATTCGCAGGAGTGGTAGGTCGGTTGAAGTCTGGATCTGGGTGACAGTGAGGTCTGCAACAGTGAGGTATTCATTCCTCAACCTACAACTGGCACACTCTGCCCAAAAGCACCCAATAAGCAGCCCGGAGATGTCCCTGCGCACCTGTTCGCACCCAATCTGATGACCTGCTGGATTGAATGAAAGTGGTGCGGCCAAAGCACAGTCACGACGGGCCAAATGGCCATCTCCGAATGTACAATTACATCACCCAATGTCGTCGTCCTGCTCGTGATATTGACGCCATTAATTCTTTCTGAAACCCTAACTTGTAAAACAGGCATTTAAATGTAAATCTGTTTGTAAAAGAATACATCATATCGAGGCCGACAATGACTCACCGCGACTTCCTTCCTCGCCCTCTCTCCTCAATCAATAATGGCGCTTCCTCTGAATGGAAGAGCGCCTGACTTGATCTGAACACACCACCGGTGAGCCCGTGCGCAGACAAAGAAGTACAAACAATTTTACGACGCACTCACACCAAACGAATCATCGCGGACAACAATTTCCATTCACAATGGTCTAACAACTGCCTGTCGTGAAAATGCCATTTAACTCCGCCCAAAATCCGGAAATGACGTTGACAAGACGCAATGAGCTCGAGCATGACAGGAAATTCTCTCGTATGAATTCGTACGACGTATTTTTCTCAGTGCCGTAAAGCGTCCGACTGAAAAATACACTAAAGACTAAACATATACCACGACAGCTTTGTAGCTAAAACTGCAGTCGTTTGAGAACATCAGCGAAATACGCCGAGAAACCAGTGACAGATAGATTATACACCGCTCCAATCGCCATATCATCGTCACAACCTTTCCCATTTTTAGATCGATGGGTTAAGCCTCCGGCTGGGAAATTAGGAATTGGTATATTCAGACAAGTTGCTTAAAAGCCGACCCTGTGCTGCTCCATACGAAGAAATACAGGTAAAGCGTAGGCCGAACAGTAATTTAATTATAGGACATTTGGTCATCCTCCTGCACAGTCCATCTGTTTATTACGTACGAACCCCGTTGCTCCATCAATGCCCTTTTTCTCTCCTTCGATAACCTCTCTCCATCTTTCTTCCATCATGGAGATATGGATGTACTTTTACATGAATTCCTTCCTGATCATCTTCCCCGAATTGAAGAATTTGCATCGTATCACCCTGAATGTAACCACATTGGCAAGCAGAAGGCTTCGCGAGGACCTGATTTAAGTCTTCAAACTGCTGCAAGATCAGGAAGCAGTTGTTATTGAGGCGTGCAACAACATTCTTTCCAAGCCATCACGAACGTCACAAGATGCCAATGTGAACGTCACTTGCAAATTACTTAAACCCAGACGCCGATTGTACGTGAGAAACTACACGTTTTCGAGTAATAAATCACCGGAATAATTTATAGACCAGACGAATTTCTGAGAAATGTGAATGTTAGGTGCATTTCTGGGTAAAAGTTGGGAACCTCACTTTTTAACATAATTAGGGTATGCTGAATTCGATTAACCTGGTTCCCAAGCCGAATTTTGAGTTTTTGAGTATTGAATAAACTGCTGAAGAACTTGGGCATTGGTGAACTCACAGAGGAGACAATCAACTCTGCAGAAGCGTTCGTCTGCAGAATATATAATGTGCACAGAACAACCTCTGTTGATTCAGCACGACATATGTTGTTCTCCAAGACCGGTAAACCAGAAGCAATGTCACCGACAAGTGATGCTCTTCATTTCCATTTGATGCGAGGTCACGATCAAGCCATGGTATGGAGAAATGCTTTGTGCCATACCTGACCTTCCTGCACCTGTGGAAATGGGATGGAAACGTGGTGATTCAGGACTAGAGCCTATTCTGATGTCACCGAGTCCAATCCCAGAAAGGTGCCTCGTGATGATTTGTTGTGCATGCCAGAATCAATGCAAGACTCGACGCTGCAAATGTCGCTATTCAGAGTTGAGATGCACATCAATGTGTGCCTGTCAGGAACAGAGTGATGATCAGACCCCTTGTATGAATTTGATGTAGTTTGGCAAAACAACATGTGTGACATTCCTGAATGTTTGTGCTTCAGGGCCACGTATACTTAATTTTAGAATAAATGGTTGTATGAAACATTGTCTTATTAAAACCATTTCCCATTTTGTAGTGTCCGATTTCAATATCGGTTTGAATGTCTCTTTCAATATGTCGCCAACCATAATATGGACTAGACGGATTTATGAAAAAAGGCCATGGATAAGCTTCCAGGTGCATTTTGGGGTAAAAGTTGTAAATTTAAAGTAAAAGAGATGCATGTATATACATGATATATAAATGCTTGTTCAAAGAAATTGTCCAAAAATGGCAATTTGTTGGCCATTTCGTTTGTGCCAATTAGGTCAAAAACTCTAAATTCGGCTTGGGAACCGGGTTAATCGAATTCAGCATAGCCTAATTATGTTAAAAAGTGAGGTTCCCAACTTTTACCCAAAAATGCACCGAGAAGCTTATTACCTGGCCTTTTTCCATAAATCCGTCTCGTCTATTACCAGTTGAGGCTGTGAACATCAACGTTTTAAAAAGGGAAATAGATCAATCTACACTTACGAAAGGCAAAAAATAATAATTTGTCTCTCTCTGTATGTGTTCTATCTATGCACGACCACATATTTTAAGTTACAATCTCCAAACTCGGGGTACAAATACGACTTTGTGTTGGGGGTAACATAGGCTAGGTGGCCGCAGCCTCACGCGTGGGTATGGGGGCCGTGGCATAAATTATATCGACGTAAATGTGTACCGTGTAGCGCCACCTAGTGGTGGTGGCATGGGGTATTACAATTTCTTTTTTACCCTGCGCAATGCTGAGGTTAAAGCGTTCTTCACAAAGGTAAATTTGTCCTCCCATCTTTCCCCCCACACCTCCCCTCCATTCCCTTCCATTCCCCTCCCCTCCCCCCCCCCCCCAATGGGGCAATGCCAGGTACTTCAGCTGGTGTGTTATAAATCCTCACTGAGCCTTAACACTGTATATCTATAATAATAATAATAATCTATATAATAATAGCGTAAGGACTCGACTTTGTTATCCCTTTTACGCCGCACCCAGTGACCCGATGCCCACGGCACTAATGGATTTACGATCTACGAACCGCACTCTTTGTTTCTCAAGTACAGCCATACTCGAAAAATCTGAATTAGCCGACGTTGGGGCCCAAAAGCATCCGATTAACTGCCGATACGACGCCATCTTACGACGCCATCGTATTGGCGTCTGCTGGGCGAAGGCAAAGCAAGCCGTCCGCTGATTGGACAGGCGAAGGCGAAAGCAAGCCGTCCACTGAGTGGACAATCCAGAGCATGCATTTGTGCCGGTATCGGCAATCGTTGTTCATATACGCACTCTTCATTCTCATCTTTCTTCCTAACTCTTACTCGGACAAGCAAATCCCCTATGCCATCCATAATGGTACACTCTATCCATACACCACATCCTCCCTTCCGTGGATGTTCCACGGGTTTCGGCTAGTAATAATAATAATAATAATAATAATAATAGGCAGTGTGTGTGTGTCTGTGTCAGTGTGTCCGTGTGTATGTCAGTCAGTGTGTCTCCTCCATAATTCCAAACCCATGAAACCGAGCGGCCCCAAATTTTGCATGCATACTTAGCAAACTCCGAAGGAGTGCATGAATTAAAACTGAGTGTTTGGTGGGTGTGTTTAAAGGGGAACCCAAATGCTCAGACCACCTGGAGGCTAATCTATCCCTTGATACCCGACAAAATAAATATAATGTATCTATTTCCGATTTATAAAGTGCGTAATTTTGCAATTATTTAGGTCAGGTCAGTCTTTTGTGACTGCTACTTTTGACATGTAACCAAGTGCTACCTGCGACTAAACCGACACCCCTCACTGGCTTTGCTAGTGGGGAGGGTGACTGTGACACCCTGCCAGGATGAAAAACAACACCTGGCAAAGGGCGGATGAGCTCCCGTAGGAAGTCAAGAGCCATCCAGTAAAGAGACGGTGTTTACTAAAAACACCCATCCTGTTTGGACCGGTTCAAATCATACCAGACTTTAAAATGGTACGTGCTGCTTCCTTGCTTGAACAGGATAGAGCATGGACAATCCCCATCGGTTGCCATCCATGGGGAGGAGGAAATTCCTCTTGAGGAAATGCCTCACTGAGTATGGTGAGAAAAGCAGTGCCATTGTTATGACGTCGCTGGTGCCCAGAGTATCCCGGGAAGTGACAGTTGTGATGGCACTTCCACCAAGCTCAGTAGCTGTGTTAAGTGTTTGTCTCGTCAGTATGTCCCTGTGTGTGTGTCAGATCTGTTACGAGCCTTAGCAAAGTATTTTAAAAAGTCACAATAATCTATCTATAATTCCAGTAATCTCTGTGTGTTTGTTTGTACGTTTGTACGTTTGTACGTTTGTTTGTTTGTCTGTGACCGCTGTTTCTCGACAACCACGGGTCCGATATACTTTAAACTTGCCAGGTATATTGCTGGGGACCCGAGGATGTGCCTTTTCAAGGTTTCATATTAATCGGACAATTACTTACCGAGCTATGTCCAAAAAACGATTCAACCAATCAGAGAGCAGCGAGCTATCGCGTGTGCCGAACGTGGCGGACACACTCTGCCTCGGATGGCACATTTGAGAGCGTATTCATTTATTTCACGTTTGCAAACTATGTTGCCGCTATGTTGGCGTTAAACTATGTTTTAAAACTAATAAAAACCCCGGGGGGATTGTCACTGTACTCGCAAGCCGTTCGCCGTTCGCTTTGGCGTTGCGAATGGACCAAAACATTTCATGCACCAAACCATTTCATGTAAAGCGTTCGCCGTTCGCTTTGGCGTTGCGAATGAACCAAAACATTTCATGGACCAAACCATTTCATGTAAATAGAGGGGGGGGATATAATTTTAGATATAGATATAGTACGGGCATGCCCTAGTAATAATAATAATAATAATGCATTTATTTTATATAGCGCTTTTCAGGAAGCCCAAAGACGCTTTGACAGAGTGCAAAACATAATGCATAGCAAAACATAAAAACAATTGCAAAAAAAGAAGAATCAATAGGGAAATATTCAAAGCACAAAGGAGGGAGAAGGAGAGGAGATAGTCAGGGGTTAGATGCTGTGGGTTAAATGTTGAATGCAGTGTTGAACAGGTGGGTCTTGAGTGATGTTTTGAATGTGGTGAGTGAGGAGGAGTCTCTGATGGTGTGAGGTAGCGAGTTCCAGAGGGTGGGAGCAGCGATGGAGAAGGCCCTGTCACCCCAGGATCTAAATTTGGTCCGGATGGGGGGGGGGTCAGGTTGGTACCAGCAGAGCGGAGGTTGCGGGTGGGAGTGTGTCTGGAGAGGAGGTCAGCCAGGTAGGATGGGGCCAGGTTATGGAGGGCTTTGTAGGTCAAGAGGAGGATTTTGTACTGGATTCTCTGGGAGATGGGGAGCCAGTGAAGCTTGTAAAGGATGGGGGTGATGTGGTCACGGGTCCGGGAATGGGTGAGTAGACGGGCAGCGGAGTTCTGAATGTATTGGAGTTTATTGGTGATTGTTGAGGGTGAACCATAAAGGAGGCTATTGCAGTAGTCCAGACGGGAAGTGATGAAGGCGTGGATGAGGGTTTCTGCAGTCACGGAGGAGAGGGATGGACGGAGACGGGCGATGTTTTTCAGGTGAAAGAAGGCTGTCTTTGTGATCTGTTTAGTGTATTTGTCGAAGGAGAGGGTTTGGTCAAAGATGATGCCAAGATTCCGGATGTGAGGGGAGGTGGATACTGGGAAACCGTCGATGTTGAGGGCAAAGTTATGGGTGGACTTGGTGAGCGTTTTTGGGCCAATGATGATTATTTCAGATTTATCACAGTTAAGTTTGAGGAAGTTGATTTGAAGCCAGGATTTTATTTCAGTGATGTAGTTTGTCAGGATAGAGTGGGTGGCGGTGGAGTTGGACTTGGTGGAGATGAAAAGCTGGATGTCATCGGCGAAGCAGTGGAATTGGAGACCATGACGGCGGATTAAGTGACCGAGGGGGGACAGGTAAAGGATGAAGAGGAGGGGGCCAAGAACTGAACCTTGGGGGACACCTTGGGGGAGGGGAGCAGTAGGGGATTTGCAGTTATTGATGGAGATGAACTGACGTCTGTCAGAGAGGTATGATTTAATCCAAGAGAGGGCAGTGCCGGTAATGTTAAAGGTGGTTTCAAGTCGGGTGAGGAGGATGGTGTGATCGATGGTGTCAAAGGCGGCGCTGAGGTCGAGGAGGATGAGAATGTTGAGGTTGCCAGCGTCAGAGGAGAGGAGAAGGTCGTTGGTGATTTTGAGGAGAGCAGTTTCAGTACTGTGGTTGGAGCGGAATCCGGATTGGAATGTTTCATACAGGTTATTGGCAGAGAGGTGATGTTTGAGTTGAGTGGCTACAGCGCGTTCCAAAACCTTTGACAGAAAGGGTAGGTTGGAGATGGGTCTGAAGTTATTTAGGGTGTCAGGGTTTAGTCCAGGTTTTTTCAGAATGGGGGTAACAGCAGCAATTTTGAGGGATGGTGGGACGATGCCTGTAGACAGGGAGGAGTTTATTGTTGCAATGATAAGTGGAGAGAGAGCAGGAAGGGAGGCCTTGACAAAGCTGGAGGGGATGGGGTCAAGAGTGCAGGTGGCAGTTTTCATTCCGATGAGGAGTTCAGAGAGGTCAGTAGGGGAGACTGGGGAGAATTGAGACAGGGGATGGCAGGATAAGGGGGGGCAGGTGGTTTGAGGGGGAGCGGGTGCGGCGGTGGTCAAGCTGTTGTAGATGTTTTCAATTTTGCGTTGGAAGAATGAAAGGAAGGAGATGCAGTTGTCTATTGTGAATGACTGGGTGGTGGTGTTCAGGGGGCTGAGGAGTTTATTTATTGTAGAGAAGAGTGCTTTTGGGTTTCCGGAGCCAGAGTGGATAATTTGAGAGTAGTAGGCGGAGCGGGCGCGGGAGAGGGCATCTTTATAGTGTTGTATGTGGTCCTTGTAGGCCTGGGAGTGAACTGTGAGACCTGTTTTATTGCGGAGTCTTTCAAGTTGGCGAGCACGAGTTTTCATCAGGCGGAGTTCAGGGGTAAACCAGGGAGCAGAATGGGTGAAAGAAACTGTTTTGGTTTTTATAGGCACAAGTTGGTCAAGGCAGGAGGAGAGAGTGTGGTTGTAGTAGTCAGTGAGGTCAGAAGGGGTGTGGCACGAAGGGAGAAGTGGACATTTTTTCAGAGAGGGTCGATGAGAATGAGGTAGGTGAAAGAGCGTTTAGCTTACGGAAGTTGATAGTGCGATAATGCCTTGGTTCTGGGGTGGGGATGTTGATGGTCAGAGTGATGGCTAGGTGGTCAGAGAGAGTGAGGTCGGAGCCAGAGAGATGGTGCAAAATTAGTCCAGTAGAGCAGACAAGGTCCAAAATGTGACCACGGTTATGGGTAGGAAAGTTGACATGTTGAGTGAGGTTAAAGCAGGTGAGTAAATCAGTGAAGTCAGTGGTTAGCGTGGAGTCAGTGGAGTCCATGTGGATATTGAAAGGGAGAGGGAACATAGCTGGGTCAGAAAGTAGGAGAAGTCAGACAGGAATGATGGGTGTGGTTTGGGAGGGCGGTAGACAACAGCCATGACTGACTGTGTGTGACCAGAGAGTTTAAAAGCCAGGTGTTCAAATGATGGAGCAGATGAGATGGAGATGAGGTTGGTCTTGATGTCTTGTCGGTGAATAACGGCAATTCCACCACCTCGGCCCTCCGAGCGTGGTTTATTGATGTAAGAATATCCATTGGGTGTGGTGAGGTTGAGCGTGTAGTAGTCCAGTGGTTGTTGCCAGGTCTCAGTGAGACAGAGAAAGTCCAGTTTATTTTCCAGGATGTAGTCGTTCAGGATGAGGCATTTGTTGTTGAGGGACCGGGTATTGAACAGGGTGAGCTTGATGTTGTTTTGTACGGCGGGTATGAATCCAGGTGATTTGGCCAGGGTTCGCAGACAGGAGGTGCGATTTTGTGCGTTGTTGTGACCAGGTGTGTTGGGACGATGAGTGGGAGTGCGCTGAGCCGACCAGAGGATGGGGATGGAGTGACCTGATTGTAAATAAACAAACTTATGACCGGAGCCACGGTGAATGTACCTGGGTCGACGCAGGAGTCCATTCGATTTGATTGCAGAGATGCATGATGGGGTGGAGCGGGTTTTAAGCAGGAGAAGCCTTGCGGCGGAGTACCGCAGAGCCATGCCAGCAGGAGCGAAGGGACGAGCACGAGGCCAAGGGTGAGGAGGCGAAACAATCGTCACAACCCACGGGAGTGGGCCCGAGGAAACAGCGAAGGAGCCGAGCAGGTGAAGCCAGGAGCAGAGCCGGGACCATGCAGAGGGCAGACAGGAGCGAAGAGACGAGCACGAGGCCAAGGTTGAGGAGGCAAAGCGGCAAATGCAGCGGCAAACGACCACGGCCGCTAATCAAGATCACGGCGGCAAACCGCCACCACCGCCGCTGCAAACAATGGGCACAACCCACGAGAGTGAGCCCGAGGAAACAGCGAAGGAGCCGAGCAGGTGAAGCCAGGAGCAGCAGAGCAGAGCCGGAACCGTGCAGAGGTAACAATCTTCTTCTTCTCCTTCACATTAGCAGTGACGTCAGTGAAAGCGACCGCCACTTCCGTATTGTCTACGCATAACGCCTCAGATTCAAGCAATAATGTATGAACAATTTACCTCAAACGGCAAATAATTTTCGAATTTTTACAAATATGACTCGTCATGCATTCTTGATTGTTGTAGCAATACAAACCGAGATGGTTTCATGCACACCAATGGCCAAAAGATCAGAGGGTTGCCAGAAATTGGACAAGGTTTGTTCGAAATATCCGAGTGTGGATGGGGCCTACAAAATGGTAGCTTTTGTGCTCGGAACATTTTACAGAGAATTGTTATGAAACAATAGAGATTGCTAGAGATTGTGGTGATTCACCATGATTGAGAGAGGATGCCATTTCCACAATTAAGTGGAAGAAACAGCCGTCATACGAATCTGTGACACCTTCTCTGCCGAGCTACCAGCATATGGACACGGGCGATTTGAGTGGTGAATCGGACATTTGTGTTGGCCTGCCGACGACTGAACTCACGTTACTAGATGTGCTGCCTCACATCACCGCCACCTTGCCCTACGCATCTGAAGAGCTCAAAAACCAAGAAGCCATTGTCTCGGATGCCATCACGTCAACTCCGATATCACATATACCTCCACCAAAGGAAGATTCAAATTCAGTACGATCACAAATGTCTGTGGTGTGTGTGTGTGTGTGTGTGTGTGTGTGTGTGTGTGTGTGTGTGTGTGTGTGTGTGTGTGTGTGTGTGTGTGTGTGTGTGTGTGTGTGTGTGTGTGTCGATTGTTAGTGTGCAGACATACATAGAAAGAAAACCTTGCAAAGAAATATATAAAGATGATATCTCCACAGCTGATGCAGGAAGTATAATCGAGCAGCATATGATTCCCAGTTTAGAGACATGAACTTTACCCACATTCCTCTGAAAGTGTTTCTATCACTATTCTTGTCTCCAATAGCTTCTTCACACTCCCACTGATCCATTTCAACATACTGAGAACCTTCAGAGTTGCTGATGGAGGAATCAGTATCGGAATTCCGAGTTCGGAATGCACTGTTTCTCTATGGAAGTCGCCATTTGGATTGAGGTGAGATCACGATGTGAAGTCACTGGTGAAATTTAAAATCAACATTCTAGAGCTATATTCAACACTTTGTGATTGGCAAAAAAAATAATTAAAGAAATACCCATCAAATTACACCACGATTAACGATTTTCAATGGTTTTTCAGAAAGAAAAAAAATTCCCGTTTGGGGTCCCCTTTTAAAGATAATTTAGGGGATACTCATAACAAAAACAAAATAAGCCTTAAGAAAATGGTGGTGCACCATCTTGGTCAGCCCTTAGTCACATCACTTGGTTCTTATACCGCCATTTTGTTTCAACCGATTCAAACGTGCCTTGCCTGGGAAACACGATCTACTCTCACGGACTAATTAAAGCATATAATGAAAATCTGGATTCGGATTTGATGATCAGATCCCATACATATTTAGCCGGTACGGACTTGACGGTTTTGCTCAACTGTACCTGATCAAGTACACAAGTATGGACTTGACATGCCCAACTGTGCCCCAATTGACATCGTCAACCCACCGGAAAGATAACACATTTCGTGGAAGAGCGAGGAACCTTCCAGGTTTGGCAGTATCAATCAGTGTTTGTGGTTGGCGAGCAACCCACTGGACCGCGGAGTTGTCCGTAGCTGGTGGGCTCAGGGCCGGAGTTCGGGAGGAGTCTGAGAAGTCCCCTCATGGTGAACCCCACAACCCAGGTCTGTAGCATTTGGTGTCAAGACAACCCGGGTCCGTAACAATATGTATACAAGACAAGAAAGGGGGCTGTTTAGGTCTGCCAAGACTTTTTGTCCAAACACATGAACCACCTTCACCATTTCCTGACTTTTACCCACAGCTTTTGCCAAGTTATTGCTCAGTGTGGTCTGCTGGATAATTATATTGCTGCAAAATAAACCAAATAAAAATGAAATGCCTGGTGACCTCGATAAGCCGACTTTTGCACCATCACGTATGTAAATACTCACAAACTAGAACAGCACTCGGTAGATCGCATACCTCCACCAGGCTGAATAGTTTGCGTTTTGTATCAAACTGATTGACTGGATCAGGATCTAAACCAAAATCTAATCGGCTTGTTCTTGTCACCTACCCAACTCATCCACCAAGTTTTGTCAGAACTCGTCCACAACCTTTTGAGATATCGTGTTATACATCGTTTTGGTCCCATCCCTCAATGGTGAAGAATCACTTTAAAAAATAAAATAAAAATTATCAGATCGTATCTGGATCTTCACCAAAATCGAATCAATTCGTCCTCGTCACACACCCAACCAGTCCACTAAGTTTCATCTGAATCTGTCCATAACATTTTGATATATTATGCTCACACACATTCAAACAGGGGTGAAAACATAACTTCCGTCCACCTTCGGTTGTGGACGTAATGAGTTTGCTCACGCCATCGGGATGGTTCAGGAGGGGAGAGAGGGGAGAGAGGGGAAATCGGGGGGTGTTGACTCAAACAGCTGTTGCTTCCCAGTCAAATCTTTTTTTTTCCTGTGTTGCACCAGGACAGAATAAAGCATGAATACATTTTATCAGATACCTGTGACATAATAAAACCGGACACACTTCCCCAAACCTCATCCTTACTCCTCAACTGTGCACCCCTCTCCTTGCCAACCACTGGATTTATTTTCTAATTTTCTGCGTCAATTTTTGAATTTGCTAAAAACACGAAGAAAGCTTTTAGTAATATTGCTGTGCCGAGTGAAAGGCCTCCAGTCGGCCATCTTTGGTCGGATTGCAAAACAAAATCTTCTGCATAATCTGGTATCATAAATCAAAGACTATCATGTATTGTCTTTGTGCCAAGTTTTAACAAAATCGGTCCGTGCGTGTTCAATAAATGGTTGGCGACACGTTTAAGTAACAAAATGGCCGCCTGTCGGCCATCCTGGATCTGATCTCGAAAGAAAAGGCATGCATATGTAAGCCGTCATTCATTTATCTGTGTGCCAAGTTTGAACAACATCGGTAAATGCATGTCCGAGAAATGGTTTGGGACGTGTTCAACATCGGGTTTTTTGCAACTAAAATGGCCACTAGGCGGCCATCTTTGATCGCATCGCGAAACAAAATGATGTGCATAAGTGTACCATCATGTATTGCCTTTGTACCAAGTATGAACAAAATCATTGATCATTTTCTCATTTAAAACAGAACACATGGGAAATCCTTGCTATTTTGTTGTCGCCTTTTATTTGAAAGTTGATACAAGTTGACACAATCCAAGCAATTACAGAAAACAAGGTAATACAATCTTTCGGTTCTGATCAGTACAAAGATCATCCACATTATAACACACAAAAAAAAACTGTATTCTAAAAACAACCGGCTGCAATGAATATCCTTGGTCAAAATCGATAACTGCTCTTTCGTTAAGCCAAATGCATTCATTCCGCAAACCACCTTGACCAGGATCGCCACAGTTTTTGTTTTTTCGTTATTATAATTTTTTGAAAAAAATCTCTAAAGTTCAATGAAGACCATGCACAAGTAAGACGTGCTGTCCTTGCAAAACAAGGGCACATCCCGCTCAGGAGGCAGATTGCCGGAACCTTGCAATGTCTGGATGAGATTACTAGGTTGTTTTTTATTTATTAGTGTATCCTGAGTTAGAAACTGCATGATGCCACTCTGTCATCATTGAGCAATTATTTGCATGGGTATGGACCAAAACCACTTATACACTAGGAAAATGGGCAAATTTTTCAGGGTGGAAAAAATGAAATCTGTTTTTACCTCCACCACCGAAGGTGGATTGAGGTAATGTTTTCACCGCTATCTGTCCGTCTGCCTGTGAACAAGATATCTCAAAATGTGGTGGACGGATTGGGACGAAATTTGGCAGAGATGTAGCGTATGTGACAAGGACGAAATTATTAGATTTTGGTGAAGATCTGGAGTCGGATCCGGCTACTAGAATTTTAAAAGTGATTCTTTACCATTGGGAGATAGGGCCAAAAACTATACATAGCAGGATATCTCAAAAAGTTGTGGACAGATTTGGATGAAACTTGGTGGACCGGTTGGGTGTCTGACAAGGACGATTCGATTCGACTTTGGTGAAGATCTGAATATGGATTCGGAGATAAGAATTATTTGATTTTTAAAGTGATTCTTCACCATTGAGTGATGGGGTTAAAACCAACAAAAAGCAGGATATCTCAAAAAGTTATGGATGGATTTGGAAGAAACTTGGTGGACAGATTGGGTGTGTGACAAGGAAGAAACGATTCAATTTTGGTGAAAATCCGGATCTGGATTCGGCGAGTATAAATTTTTAAGTGATTCATCACCATTGGAAGATACTCACTTCAATACTCAGTTCCAGAAAGAGGATAATAAGCTTGTTACATACACGTCAGGTGGGTCGACGACAACCGTTGACTACCTGCTGGTGCGTAGGCGAGATAGGGGGCACCTCCGGAACACAAAGGTGATCCCGGGGGAGGAGGCTGTTTCACAGCACCACTTGGTTGTCTGCGACATAAGGGTGAAAGGTGCGAGGAGAGCTCGGCGGGTGAAGTACCAACCGAGAATGAAGGTGTGGAGGTTGAAAGAGGTGACAGTGAGGGAGGCATTAAAAGAGAGGCTGAGTGGGGTAGAGGATGATGTGGTTGAGCTTGAAAGTGGTTGGATGTCAATGAAAAATATTCTGTTGGGAGCCATTGGTGAGGCATGTGGATGGACAAAAGGACCACCGAGGCACTCGGAAACATGGTGGTGGGATGATGAAGTTGGAAAGAAGATTGACGAGAAGAGGAAGAAGTTCAAGGAGTGGCAGAAGGCGAAGGGTATGGGGGCAGAAAAGGCAGAGCATGAAAGTTATAAGGCAGCCAAGAAGGCTGCAAAGAAAGAGGTAGCAAAGCCGCAGGAGGCATGTAGGAAAATGTTCGGAGGACGCTTGGATTAGGAAGAGGGTCAGAGAGCGGTATTCAGGATTGCAAAGCAGATAGCGAAAGAGAGGTGTGATGTGATGGGGGAGAGTTGCTTGAAGGATGAAGTGGGACAAATCGTTGTGGACCCAGATGGAATTGAACGAAGATGGAAGAGATGTATGGAAATACTGTTGAATGCAGAGAATGAATGGGATGGCAACATAGAGAGTAACCCCCAGTTTTAGGACCGGCAGAGAAGATAACCGAGAAGGAAGTTGAGGAAGCGATAAAAGCAATGAAGAGTAGAAAAGCGGGAGGGCTGACGGGAGTTGTGGGAGATATGTTGAAGGCAGCAGGAAGTTGGGGTGTGAAGAGAATGACAGAGATCTGCAATCTGGTGGTGAAAGAAGGCCGCATTCCAGTGGATTGGGAACTGAGTACCCTCGTACCTCTATACAGGGGAAAGGTGACCCTCTGGAGTGTGGCTCGTATCGATCGATAGAGTTATTGGAGCATGGAATGAAGGTATTGGAAAGGGTGTTGGAGAGGAGGATAAGGAAGAAGGTGAAGATCGACGAAATGCAGTTTGGATTTATGCCAGGAAGAGGAACGACAGACGCGCTTTTTATTGTGAGGCAGTTGCAGGAGAAGTACATGGAGAAGAGGAGGAAGTTGTTTCTTGTGTTTGTTGATCTGGAGAAAGCATTCAATAGGGTTCCACGTGAAGTAGTGACATGGGCATTGAGGAAGTTAGGAGTGGAGGAATGGTTGATCAGAGTCGTGATGGCAATGTACAAAAGAGCGCGCACAGCTGTAAGGACGACGGACGGGAACAGTGGTGAGTTTGAGGTGAAGGTGGGAGTGCATCAGGGGTCGGTACTAAGTCCACTACTATTTGTAGCTGTGATGGAGGTGCTGGCTCGGAACGTAAAGGAGGCTTTACCGTGGGAGTAGTTGTATGCAGATGATCTGGTGTTGATTGCAGAAAGTATGGATGGACTGAAGGAGAAGATGAACAAGTGGAAGGAATGTATGGAGACAAAAGGTCTGAAGGTGAATATCAGAAAAACGAAGGTGATGGCAAGTGGTAAAGCATGTGGTGAGATGGAAAGAACTGGGAAGTGGTCGTGTGCTGTGTGCAGGAAGGGTGTCGGAGTGGATTCCATTCAATGTACAATGTGTGCTGAGTGGGTTCATCAAAAATGTAGTGGTTTGAGAGGGTCATTAACCAGTGTGGCAGCTACATTCACGTGTAAGGTGCGCACAAAGGGAGCTGCAGATAGAGTAAATGTTGTTTGATCTTGGCGACGGCGTGAAGCTGGAAAGTGTGACAACATTTTATTACCTAGGAGACATGCTGAATGGAAAAGGTGGATCAGACTCGGCAACGGTTGCGAGAGTGAGATGTGCATGGAAGAAGTTTCGGGAACTGAGTAGCGTGCTGACGAGGAGGGGAGTGTTGTTGAAGCTGAATGGAAAGGTGTATGCTGCATATGTGAGAAGTGTTATGATTTATGGGAGCGAGACATGGGTAAGGAATGTAGAGCAGCAACGAAGGCTGGAAAGGGTGGATATGCGAATGGTTCGGTGGATGTGCGGAGTATCGTTGAGAGAGAGGAAGACAAATGATGAATTGCGAAAGATGATGGGAATAGAGCCTGTGATTGATGCTGTGAAGAGGAACAGGTTGAGATGGTTTGGTCATGTGTTGAGGAAGGATGAAAGTGACTGGTTGAGAAGAGTGATGGAAATGAATGTAGAAGGAAGTCGAGGAAGGGGAAGACCGAGAAAGACTTGGCGAAAGATGGTGGAAGAAGAAATGCGGGCAAGGGGGTTAACAAGGAGAGATGCAGAAAATAGGGAAAAATGGAGAAGATTGTCATGGGGACCGCAAGGCTAACCCCCGCTCTTGCAGGGAAAATGGCCTTAAAATGCCTGTTGTTGTTGTTGTTGTTGTTGTCATCACCATTGGAAGATAGGGCCAAAAACGATACAAAGCAGGATATCTCAAAAAGTTGTGGACGGATGATTTTGATTAAATGTGATTTTGTATTGTGATTTTCTGGTCTATTCTGGGATACAAAAGTTAAACTGTTCACCTGGCAGAGGTATGTATGCTCTCTAGTGAGTGCTGTTCTTGTTCCTTATTTGTTCATTTTGTACCACAATTGCTAAAGTAATCATAGATTTCATTTTTTATTTTTTTTACCATGAAATTATCCGTTTTTTTATAGTGTACATGGGGTTGAGCAGCTGCAAAGAAAAAGAGCTGTCCGTACCTACATAAAGAATTGCTAGTTTAGCAGGTGACAGCTTAGAACACCCAGGTAATATTGGTTTCACAAATTGGGAGTGCTTCACGTGGATGCATCGTCTATCTTTTTCGTTACAGCAGATACATGCAAATTTGGAGGGGGTGCTTGCCCATGCTTTGTGAGTTTGAGGAATGAAAAGTTCCCATCTTTGGTCTTATGCTGCAAGATGTGAAAGACTGCTATTAACAAAGCACTGATCTCACAGCTTAAGTTGAAGAAGAAGAAGAAGCTGCAAGAATACAGAGAGAAGCATCGTTCATATATCCAGCAACTCAAGACCAGAGACGCAAACATTCCCTTTGCTCGGATACAAAAGGAAAAAGTGAAGCGACTTACTCAAGTTTGTTTATACTAGGGCATGCCCGTACTATATATATATCTAAAATTATATCCCCCCCCTCTATTTACATGAAATGGTTTGGTCCAAAGCGAACGGCTTGCGGAGTTTGGTAAAGAAATCGCCATAACGTGCACAAACGCGCAGGAAAGCGAAAGAATCGCAAATTAGTTTTAATTAGTTTTAAAACATAGTTTAACGCCAACATAGCGGCAACATAGTTTGCCAACGTGAAATAAATGAATACGCTCTCAAATGTGCCGTCCGAGGCAGAGTCTGTTCGGCACGTTCGGCACACCTGATAGCTCGCTGCTCTCTGATTGGTTGAATCGTTTTTTGGACATAGCTCGGTAACTACTTGTCCGATTAATATGAAACCTTGAAAAGGCACATCCTCGGGTCCCCAGCAATATACCTGGCAAGTTTCAAGTATATCGAACCCGTGGTTGTCGAGAAACAGCGGTCACAGACATACATACATACATACATACATACATACATACATACATACATACATACATACACACAGAGATTACTGGAATTATAGATAGATGACAAAGCGTATTATATGGCATGAAGAACAAGCATTCTGAGTATTGCGCTGCAATACATGTCCCCTACCGGCAGTCTGTCGTCCAGAAAACTGTTGGGGAAATTACCAAAGTTCAAAGTGCCATAACTTTGTCAAAAATGATCGAAACGTCATGAAGTTCAAACCTGATCTGTAACTTATGAGGAAACCATGTGCCAAGTTTGAAATCATTAGCATTAAGAGTTTAGAAAAAAAAGTCCGGAAAACTTCTGTGCGTGACGGACTGACAGACGGAGGGACGGAGTGCAAACCTATAGTCCCCTCCGGTGTACACCGGTAGGGGACTAATAAAACAACAAAACCACATCATAATATTCAGACCTTAAAATGACAGGAGGGGGTTGGGGGAGGAGGGGGTTGGGGGGGGGGGGGTGTTACTAAAGAGACAAAACCAAAAAAAATTCGAGTGATTAAAACAAAAGAACCAACAAAATAGTAATTCTACAAACAAATTCAAAAATCCCGGTCAGGATTTAAACCGAAATCGTACAGGAATAAATGCAAAACCATAATATCGTAACTCAATCCTTCAGTCTTTCCGTTTCATCAGTATTTTTGTACAAGCTTAGAAAACAAGTGCATAATACATCATTGTTTTTTTTGAAAATCCGTGTTGATTTTAACTGCCTCGAATTGCTTCCAGCGCAATGCGAGCTGATGTCCGGCTTCTCCAAATCCAAACTCATGGTTTCTCATAGTGGGAGACCATGTGCTGCCAAACAAATCTCATGGTGGGATTACGCCGGTTTGCCGGGATACCAAGCACCACCAATGAAGGTGGCACATCCACACATCCACAAACGCAAATCTTTGTCAAAGGCACCCTGGGATCATTAACATCCCGCAAGCAAATGCGAACAAGTACAAGAGACGCACAACATGTGGAATCGTAAGTACATTCCTCTAGCAAATGCAAAGCCCCCACTTGCAGCATCGATCACAGCAAGTAAAACAGAAAGCACACCTCATTGTGGACAAGAGATGCTGAATATATCTCGATTATTGACCATTAGGTTAAAGTTTAGTTACACCAGTTTCTCTGACCTATACATAATACTGATCAAGAACTACCTTACATCTGCCACGTTGGATTGAAAGACATTTTTGTCCTTTACATGTGATATGGATGCCAAGCCCAAATATATGATGCAACCAACAATGAATGAATGAATGATCGTTTTAAGGCCATTTTCCCCGCTAGAGCGGGGGTTAGCCTTGCGGGCCCCATGACAATCATGGTTCCCTGTTTGAGGCAATGTTTTTATGGCCGGATGCTCTTCCTGACGCCAACCCTTGGTCACGCTCTTACGATGCGCAGGGATACGGTGTACCTATTCTAAATCGGGGTACAATCGGATCATTCATCCCAGCAAGCTGGTACTCAATTTGCCGACCTCGGAAGGATGACAGGCTGAGTCAACCCCCCGGCGTTAATTCAGCGATCGACCGGGATTCGAACCCAGGATCCTAGGATCCCAAGCCGGCACCCTAACCGCTAAGCCAACACCAGGCTAAGCAGTTGCATATGATGCAGCCAACAGTAAGTGATAATGAGAGGAGAATAATCCAAAAGCAATTCCCTTATCTAAAATCTCTGATGTTACAAGATGGTCTTATTAAATACCGGAATTAATGAAACCAAAATGAACTGGAAAGAGAAATCATTGACCTACGATTCACTGGAAAGAGAAATCTCGCCAGGATGTGTTTTTAAGGCTTTTGTGTTAAAACAAATATGGCGGCCGAACCGTGTGACTGATGACATCATCATTAATTTTTTTTTCTCCACCAATTTATCCATAGACGACACTTACGAAATTTCATCTTGATCGGATGAAATTTTGTTCTTGTCGAATTATGATGTCATAATGGAGGAACCTATGACATCATCATTAACATGTTATTCCCCATGTTGAGTTCCTTACAATGAGCCAGCCAATTACAATGAGTCATTTTTTTTCTATGCAGCGCTTTTGGAGATATAGAGGTGTAAAGTTTTTTGGTTTTTCCAACATGGCGCCCGAAAGAAATGCGGTACATCTATGAGTGATTTCAGACCTTCAATATACAGTCTCCATAGAGCTCACGTCACCTTCATAATCTTGTGCAACCTCTCCCTTCCCTTCCCTTACTCCCCGTTTTTAAGAGGCACCAAACAACAATTAGGATAATCGTAGGCCAAAAAAACGGCGCCTTTTTTTTTGGTTTCACACAAAATCTAGACGGCCATGAGTCACCAGATTTGTGCGCCCGCATCCACACGTTTTGGGAAAGGATCAGGATAAAATGCGGGTGAGCTCGCTTTGACAGCCCAAAGTGGGACGGCTAAGTTGCATGAACATGTAGCGTCAGAGGGAGCACGGTTTTCAACCTGGGTTGAATATGTGCATGCAAAACAACGCAACACGAAAGACAATGCTTGAGATCAACATACAAAAAGCTAAAAGCAAGGCAACTCTTAAAATAATGTGCATTACATTGTTCAGTATGTCAACATTGTATTTGGGGAGGACAAGCCGTTGACACTGACACTGCCATGCAGAATTATTTAATTAACCCCCTCACAATAATCGCCCTTCCACCACAAGCCATAACCTTGAGCTTTGCAAAAGTATCACTTAATATCCCATGAATTTTGAAATGTGGTCAACATTTTAAAACGAAGCTTTCAGGATGAATTCCAGACTCAAAAAGACACTTCTCTGTTAAAGGCAGATTTTGTTGCTCCCCATATGTCGAGCATATTTACATATTTACTTGATTTTTTAATAATAGACTGATTGAACGGCTTGATTGAATTTCAAAAACAGATTGACCTCTCAAATTAGAAAATACATTGCAGACTTGGTGAATTACATACAACTTCAAAATGACAAATGTGATCGTGGAGAAAGCTTTCACACATTGTTACCGACGGTCATCGATGAAAGACCTTGCTTGCAAAATGACAAGTTTGGCTTCAGTTCGCAAAGCGAGAGATGTATAAAATACCTGATACTAATACTGTAGCTTTGAAATTGTAACAAACAAGAAATCCGAAACATGTCGAGCCAATTTCGTGTTAGCACTCACTTGACTGTACGATGCTCGTAAGCAGAAGAGACAGGATGAGAGTTTGAATGAGGATAAACTTTTCTTGGTAACCAAAGAAATCCCAATCTCATTATAAAGAACAGTACAGGGGTTTTCAGCAACACACAGTGATGAAAATGCCCCCCCCCCCCTTGCACTTGGCCACAGTGGCCAAAGTCTCCGGATTTCTAAGCCACAAACATTACAATACAGAAGCTTTGAGCGGTTCGGACTCACGGGACTTGTTACAGATCTTCAGGTGCTGCCTTAGACTCGACTTATGGCGGAAAATTTTCCCACATGCATCACAGTTAAAACCACCTATTTCACTGTGGCTACTCAGGTGGTCAACCAGTGATGACTTCACGGTGAATGCCTTGCCACACTGCTCACAGGAAAACGGCTTCTCCCCAGAATGTATACGTAGGTGCTGCAGTAGATGGGATTTCTGGCTAAATGCTTTCCCGCACTCCTCACATTTGTGCGGTCTCTCTCCAGCATGACACCTCTGGTGCTGCTTCAGGTTAAACTTTTGGCTGAAGCTCTTTCCGCACTCATCACACTCATAAGGGCATTCGCCACTGTGACACCTCAAATGTAGAACAAGGTGCCCTCTCCGACTAAACGTCTTGCCACAATCTTCGCATCCATATGGTCTTTCTCCGGTGTGAAATCGCACATGCTGTTTCAGGTTGTAATTGTGGCTAAACGCACGGCCACAGTCTGGGCAAATGTACGGCCGTTCGCCCGTGTGGCAGCGCCTGTGGCGATCGCTTGTTGATTTGTCGGCAAAGAACTTGCCGCAAATCGTGCATTCATAGGGCTTCTCCCCTGCATGAAATCGTAGGTGCTGGGTCAGAGATGACTTGTGACCGAAAGCCTTGCCACATTCATCGCAACCGTAAGGACGCTCGCCGGTGTGGCACCTATAGTGCCGCTCTAGTGTGTACCGGTCCCTGAAGGCCTTTCCACAGTCCTGACACTCAAACGGTTTCTCCCCCGTGTGGCTTCGAACATGGAGAGATAGATGAGAGCGGTGTGCAAAGCCTCTGCCACAGATATCGCAAACAAATGGCCGATCTCCAGTGTGCAAGCGCACGTGTTGCGTCAGGTGTGATTTATCGGTGAAAGTCTTGCCACATTCCTCGCAACCAAAGTTTCGCTCACCGGTATGGTTGCGCAGATGGCGCAAATAAGCAAAGCGCGACGAAAAGGTTTTGTTGTCACATTCTTTGCAGACCCAGGCCTTATCGTCACTGTGGACCTTCTCATGGCACAGCAGCTTGGCGAGTTCTCCAAACATCTTACCGCAGGTATTGCAACAGAAGTTCAATTTTTTCGGTTCTCCAGAATCTTCAGCACAGTTTTTGAAAACGGCAGACTTTGTCCGTTCGTATTGTCCGGAAAGACCAATCAACATCACCGGCTCCACGGGTTCTGGCATCGGACGATCTTCATCTCGGAATCCCGCAAGGTGTTCTTCCATCATTTGAATTCTCGTGACTTCAGGTTCCACCAGCTCTGCGCACGTGTGGATTACAAAAAAAGAAAGTTTAAAAACAGGCCTTGCGCTTGCATTCAAGCATGTGACGATTGCAAAGAATCAACCCAAATTTGTAACTCTATTATCTATCTATAATTCCAGTAATCTCTGTCTGTCTGTCTGTACGTCTGTACGTTTGTCTGTGACCGCTGTTTCTCGACAACCACGGGTCCGATATACTTTTAACTTGCCAGGTATATTGCTGGGGACCCGAGGATGTGCCTTTTCAAGGTTTCATATTAATCGGACAATTACTTACCGAGCTATGTCCAAAAAACGATTCAACCAATCAGAGAGCAGCGAACGATCGCGTGTGCCGAACGTGGCGGGCACACTCTGCCTCGGATGGCACATTTGAGAGCGTATTCATTTATTTCACGTTTGCAAACTATGTTGGCGTTAAACTATGTTTTAAAACTAATAATAAAACTAATAAAAACGAATTTGCGATTCATTCGCTTTCCTGCGCGTTTGTGCACGCGATGGCGATTTCTTTACCAAACTCCGAAGCCGTTCGCTTTGGACCAAACCATTTCTTGTAAATAGAGGGGGGGGATTGTCACCACTCGCAAGCCGTTCGCTTTGGACCAAACCATTTCATGTAAATAGAGGGGGGGGGGATATAATTTTAGATATATATATAGTACGGGCATGCCCTAGTGTTATCAATTATGATAACATCAATTAATTAATTAAATACCTAATTTTTACCTCTGGCATAAATTATGTTCCAGCATGTTAAAAGTATGTTGTTAAAAGCTCCGATGGCGATTGAAAGCTCAGAAAGCAAATGCTGTAAGTCAGCGACTCGCCATGCGATTCGTCCCAGAGTACCCCGGACAATCTGGCTTAAGGTTACTGGGGGTGTCGCACAAGTCACCTCGGGTTGGCCTAACACTCAAGCATAGGTCTCTCATGGGACTCGCCCATGTACAAATCCTTCGACCCACATTATACTCCCTGAGAGAACTGTCCACGTGTCATCAGGAGCCAATAAACTCACATTTGTGTTCATCAGGAAATCCACAATGGGCGACTACACATTCGACACCCCCTCCCCCTCGAGAATGTCGAATTGTCCAGGTGAGTCACCCAAATTAACTCGGGAAAAACCAAAGCATTTGAAATTAAACCCCTCAGGATTCATGCCAGACACGTTCTTTTTCGCTGTCAAAATCTCAAGCGAATGCGACAATCACTCCAGGAATATTCGCAAGGAGAAATCGCCTCTACGTGGGGTGGCCGAACGTGCGCTGCTAAACTTTGTTTGACCCTTCCAGGTGTACAGTTAGTCTGAAAATGAATGAAGGTGGATTGCAACTGGTGAGGTCAGCTTGCCAAGGTGATTGAATATGAGGTCAACCATATCACAAGCAAGCAGTTAGTATCCAATGTGGCACACCTTGCCTGGTCGGCACCCAGCATCCAGGTTCCACTTTAACAGCCTTAGGAAGCCCTGAAAATGAATGCACACAAATAGGTATCATCATAATCTCACTTACTTAAACCATCAGCCGTGATGTCATTCACTAGTGCTTTTGAGAGAGGGGAAAAATATCAGGCAGCCCCGCGACCACCATGGTATTAGCCGTTGCAAGCTTGTACGGCACAGACTCAAACTCCGACACAACAGTGCGAGATGGTTATGTCACTCTGTGACAAATGCTTTCAAACCGAGGAATCACTAACGTACCGCTTCATCGTTCGGATTCAGTTTGTCAAGTTCGGAAATCTTAAGGCTTTGGTGACGCATCACCGAGTTGCACACTCACAATACATTGGAGGCGTGCAATCGACTCAACGCGTCGCACCAAGTGGGTTGGCCTGATGAGCACTCCCTTCTGAACTGATGGCTCATGACGTTTCGAGAACCCAGGTTCAAATCCCATGTACTATTTGTATTTGTCCATTGCGTGCCAGTCCTTCGAAATCAAATAAAAGCACAGCGATGTTTACAAACGCTTTTGTCCTGAGCGTGATGCATGTACGTTGTACAAGCTTCCTTCCTCTTTGAGCCTTCAATCGATGCAGAAAAAGAAAAACACAAAAAAAAACGTTTTGGACACTTTTAGAACATCCTTGTGAAATAACAATTTAGTCACAGGAAAAAAAAAAAAAAAAAATTCAGTCGGACGAGTAATGAGCCTAACGTGCATTTTTTTTACTGGGCCGATTTTCATTGATGGATAGACGACTTGGACTGTGGAAGCTCAAGTTAGAGGATTTGGTCATTGGTGAGGATTGGAGTTAGAAAAAAAGAAGAGTGCTCTTTGTACTCGTTTTCGAAAGTAAAACTTTTTGGGCGGAGGAAGGGAGGGTTTCAGTCTGATTTGGAAGATTCAAGAGCACCTCAGATCTTAAGTGAAACGCCCTACACTCAAGAGGTCCACGATTTGGGAACAAAGTTTTCTAAAAGTTTGCTTTTTTTCGCAAGAGGTTCACGATTTGGGAACAAAGTTTTCTAAAAGTTTGCTTTTTTCGCAAGAGGTCCACGATTTGGGAACAAAGTTTTCTAAAAGTTCGCTTTTTTTCGCAAGAGGTCCACGATTTGGGAACAAAGTTTTCTAAAAGTTCGCTTTTTTTCGCAAGAGGTCCACGATTTGGGAACAAAGTTTTCTAAAAGTTTGCTTTTTTTCGCAAGAGGTCCACGATTTGGGAACAAAGTTTTCTAAGTTTGCTTTTCTTCACAAGAGGTCCACGATTTGGGAACAAAGTTTTCTAAAAGTTCGCTTTTTTTCGCAAGAGGTCCACGATTTGGGAACAAAGTTTTCTAAAAGTTTGCTTTTTTTCGCAAGAGGTCCACGATTTGGGAACAAGGTTTTCTAAAAGTTTGCTTTTTTTCGCAAGAGGTCCACGATTTGGGAACAAAGTTTTCTAAGTTTGCTTTTCTTCACAAGAGGTCCACGATTTGGGAACAAAGTTTTCTAAAAGTTTGCTTTTTTTCGCAAGAGGTCCACGATTTGGGAACAAGGTTTTCTAAAAGTTCGCTTTTTTTCGCAAGAGGTCCACGATTTGGGAACAAAGTTTTCTCAAAGTTTGCTTTTTTTTTTGCTCGCAGCAGCTTTTATAGTGACCATCTCTGCGGTTGAATGTCGAGTTCTGTGAGGCGTTTACGTTCTCTCGGAGATGACAAAGCGGGAATGCAAAACTCGGTCCATTCTCGCTCGGCCGGAGAGGGAATTCCAGAGAGATTTGGTCTTCAAAAAATGGCTATTCCTTCATCTGATATTTTTGCAGCAGACTGTTCTCCTGCATGAAATATATATCCAGACCTTCAGCATATTGATTCTTCGAATGACAAAAAAGGAAGTTGAGAGTGCATCATTGAGGCCTTCAGCATACATCGCAACAATAGATCATAAAATTACCAAAAACGGTAAATACCAATGTCAAACAGCTACTAGGAGACCATACCACACCTACCCTGCACAACCTCAGGTCATAGCAGTGGTTATTAGTCCCCTACCTGGAAGGGACTATAGGCTTGCTCTCAGTCTGTCTGTTCGTCCATCCTGTGATTTTCCAGACTCGTTTCCCATACCCTTTAACATATTCGACTGAAACTTGGTACATGCCTTCATTATGATAAATTACACAACATGTTTGAGTTTCGGGGCATTTTGCCAATTTTTCATGGAGTTATGCCCTTTTTGCTTGGAACAAGAACATCCATTGGGACCGATGGGGTACATGTATTGCAAAGCAAAAGTCCCTCTTGCTATTATTATTTTGAATGCAGTCTGTGGCTGCTAAGCCTGGTGTTGGCTTAACGGTTAAGGTGGATGGCTTGAGATCCTCAAGCCCCTGCCAATCTGCCATGCTGTTTAATCAACACCAGGTCGGTTAAATCAGCCCGTCATCCTTCGGAGGTCGGCAAAATGAGTACCAGCTCACTGGGAAGAATAAGCCATTTGAGTATCCTGTGTTGGAGTGACGACCCATCCAGGATGGTGCCCAATAGTCTATGAAACTGCTTCGGCAGGCCTACATATCTGAAGATGCAAAAGGAGTGGTCTTCTTCTTATTCCGTGGCTGCTGGTTTCATCATTGCTGGGAGCAAGGCTGTGCAGCTGATGCAATGCCCCATTTCCAGTATGATGGTACTCATTTTGTCGACCTTAGAAGGACGACAGGTTGAGTCAACCCAATTTGTGTTATTTAACGGCTCGACAGGGGCTCAAACTCAAGACCCTAAGATCTTAAGCCAGCCACCTTAATTTTTAGTAAAGCCTACACCAGGCGTATTACAACGATCTCAACAATCGTATATTTTTTATTTTTTTGAAACAACCAAAATTTTCACATTTATTAATCGTTTCGTCAGCAATTACACGAATCACAATTAGCGGCCCCTTTTCCCTATTTAGGACTTTCCCAAGCATACAAAACCAATAGATACAATTGCACCCAATAAATTTCGGCTTTTTCTTAGGAGAATGAATTTTCTCAACCAAATGTTGAGAAAGGTATGCTAATCACCGTGTGAAAGGAGATGAAACATAAGCCCGTCTGCAAAGCAAGTTTTCCTTTGTCTTGCTTACCTGTTGTCGTGTCAAAACCATCTTTGTCCTGCTCCTCTTCCTGCTTCATCAAGTCTCCCTCCAACTGCTGTTCCTTTTCTTCATCATAATGAACCTCATCCTCTTCTTGTTCCATTTCTTTTTCTTCCTCTTCTTCTTCTTCTTCTTCTTCCTCCGAGTTCTCCCACTTCACTCCCATCCGAAGATCTTTGGCGGTCTGGTTTGAGGCCGTTGCATCACCCTTGCTCGATGCATGATCAATGGCACCTGCCTTTTCCTTGTCTGCACTCAGCGCATCGGGAGCGAAAGAAGAACACTGGTTACAAATCAAAATCAAACATTTTCTCCGCAAGTCTTTCAAAAATGATCTATCGCAAAACACTTTTTTTGGTTAACAGTGAGAATAAGTACTGCAAGTGCACTTTATCTCGAAATAACGTTTTATGAAAATGTACATTCACACCGCATGTGTACATTGACAATCATGGATTGGGAATGATCAGCCCTCGAAACCGATCCGGCATGATGTCCGTGCACACTTCACGCGTGCACGTTAGCCAAATTGTGGACATCGAACAACTCTGCAGACTCTTCTTCTTCACCCTGTCAGGGAGTGTGTCAAGATGTGCAACCTAGCCTGTCGTCACGTCACGACAGGACGCCCAAATCCCAAACGGAAATGCTCCGAGACCCGATGATCCGACAACGTGTTCTAAAAGTGTGCACACACAAGACACCTTTGGAGAGAGGTGGGAGATTTGAGAGGTTATAGTCTTAGTGAATGCTCGAGAAAAAAATGGCTGACCTTACCTTTCGTAATGACAGAGTCTACAAAATCTGGATCCAGTTTCATTGTGCTTCGCATGCCTGCAGTGATTAAAGAGTAAGAGGAAGAGGAAGAGGAAGAGTGTGCAAGTTTTAGTACAGATTGGACGCGTTTGAAAATTCCCCACAAAGTTGTTGAAATTGAAATTCTAAAGCAAGGCCATGCTATATTGGATATAAATGGTTGCTTTGTTGCTCTGGTGATGCCAGACTCTCTTGGACAAAGGTTTAATAGTAAAAGAAAGGACAAATCTCTGTCTATGTGCACTCGGCAGATACCTGTGTGCAGTCTTTCACACAGCCAGAGGTTCATCCGTTCTTTTGATTAAAATCTTCCTGACTACTCCTTCAGACCTCTTTGTGGACCATGGACAGAAGGGTGTGCGGCAGACACATCCAGCTGGCCGGGATCCCTGCGGCAATAGCTTGTGTGGAACATGGTTCCTACTTCCGAGGAGCACCACAGTGAAGGGGTTCATGCTTGGTAGAGTTTTAAAGTGCATTTATTATTTATTAAAGCGATGTTGTCCAATGTCATGGTGCCAGGGTAGCACACTCGTCTCTGAGCCGTCGAGACTGGGTTCGATTCCCGACCTGGGTATAAACTGTCGGATTGGTGGTTTGCAGGCCGGGAATTGCACCACAAATTTAAATGTCCCTTTGGATGGACTTTAAGCAGGGTGTTCCCTCTGCTGGCATTAGTTGGTGGACGTTAAAGATCTCTGTGTTATTTGCGATGGGGCATCGGGTCATCACCATGCCGTGAACAAATCACAAATTCCTGCCAAATTTGGTCGAATGCCAGGCCTGGCTGGTCAGTTTGTGAGATTTGCAGCAAAAGCTTTCCCGCGCGACCACACAATGTGGAAATAATTAGGGCTTTTGAAGTAGTAGTAGTAGTAGTCATAGCAGTAGTAGTAGTAGTAGTAGTAATAACTACAACTAGGATAGTCAAGGCTACCCTAAAAGCCACACTAAATCAAGATAGATAAGCTGAAAACGGTAACCGCCTCTTGCTTAAAACTCCCAAAATGCAGGCCGACATCACACCTCAACTCATTTGTTCCTCTATTCTCCCGTCTGTGCAACCACCTTCCAGAGGGTGCTCAATCCCACTCTTCCCTTCAGGTTTGCAAGCAGGTGGTGCACCACCATCTTGTGTCATTCTCCACCCCAACCAGTTATCTTTTCCACAAGCCTCTAACTTGCAGGATCCTACCCTCCTCTCTCCTCATTCCCATGCTTGAAGTGTCCATCTGCGGCTCCATTGCCCCACTGATAGTACGTTACCTATCCCCCCCCCCCCCCCCCCAAACCCACCGTCTCATTGCTCTTGGAGTGGCAGGATAGCCTATAGATACGCACACTCGCCTCTAAGCTGTCTAGCCTGGGTTCAAATCTCGGCCCAGCTTTAAACTGTCAACCCCGTGTCTCAAAGGCGGTAATGTGTGTGTCGTCTCTCAGATGGGCGTTAAGAGGGTGTGCGGTCTTCAAGCATTCGTCTACGGATGTTAAAAATCCCATTAGGCGAGGAAGCGCTAGCATGATGACCAAAACATTCCAAATTCCTGCCCTAACCTTGCGTTCCCAGTGTTGAAATGGCATGAAATCCAAACGTGTCAACCATTCCCCCCTCCGTCTGCCCCCACTACCCCCCTCCCCCCACCGAATTGGGTGGTGGGGTGGGGGGAGAGTCCCTATGCCCCTTATCTGGGCATGCGAATTAGTAGTCGTGGTTCTTACATCAGCCTAGGGTTTATCTACAAAAAAAAGATGTCGGAGGGAGGGAAAACGCTCGGATAAATTCAGAGATGGATTGTATAGGAGGAGAAAAGTGAAAATATGTCAGGATTAGGGAACATTGAGGGGGGATATAAATGGGATAAAATTGGATGGGGTAGGTGTAAGTTTAGAAGTTGGGTGTCGAATTGCCATGCCATCTAAAATCCAAATCCATCCTTCAGAATTTTTTTTGCTCTCCTCTTTGTGCCAGGAAATGAGGAGACGCCACATGGAGAGACATTTCGCTCTCATTGAATCTTGCCGATAATAGCCTCGCTCAACTCCAAACGAAAGAGACATTCCTTTTTCGGCCTAACAATGTACAACAAGGCTCTTTCCAAACATGAGATGTCCAACCACCAAAAGGCATCTGCAACACACCTTTGCTTGGTCCTTCTGGAGTCCGTAAGGTATAAACAGACAATTGGGCAAGGCCTCTGTCGCTTTGTCTTCTCTGCATCCTTAGCTGAGAGTGAATGTGATGAATAAATGTCGCACAGGAAATGAGGAGCAATGCGGTTGGTTATGTGGCAGTGGGGATAATTATGTGGTGTCCGTCGGGTTACGGGCAAGTGCACTCGTTTCTTACTCGGATTATTGCTTCCAAATAGTCTGTCGAGCAATTCGCGCGACTCCTGCATACAGAGAGCTTTGCCGCTAGCAGCATCTTTTCGTCCTGCCTCCATCATGCTGCACACACATTCAGTGTTAATAGCAAGTTGTAACGAGACGTTTTCGGCAATGTTCAATGCTACTGTAGTTGTACAACTCGGTTTTCCTTCGCTAACAACTCGGTTTCCTGGATAAAAGGAGATACATGCTGATGTGAAAAAACTTAGACATTTTGCATTTTCCTGCTCTGGTGCACAAGGAAAATGAAAATTAGTGCTTGAGGTAAATGCACCTTTATGTAAAAGCAATTTCACGAACACAACCAAAATTAACACACAATATACGTCGATTTAAACCAATGCAGAGGATGTCCGGCCTTTTCCTTCAAAACCAATGAAATTCTTCTCAGGACACATTCATGATCGTTTTAAGGCCATTTTCCCCGCTGGAGCAGGGGTTAGCCTTACGGTCCCCATGACAATCATGGTTCCCTGTTTGAGGCAATGTTTTTATGGCCGGATGCCCTTCCTGACGCCAACCCTTGGTCACGCTCTTACGATGCGCAGGGATACGGTGTACCTATTCTAAACCGGGGTACACACAGGGATCATTCACCCCAGCAAGCTGGTACTCAATTTGCCGACCTCGGAAGGATGACAGGCTGAGTCAATAGCGATCGACCGGGATTCGAACCCAGGATCCTAGGATCCCAAGCCGGCACCCTAACCGCTAAGCCAACACCAGGCTATATATATATATATATACACACATATACATATATATATAATATATAATATATATATATATATATATATGTATAGATATATATACACATTCAAATAATTTTAACATTTTTTATTTATTTATTTATACCATTTTTATACCTTATTTTTATGCCTATGCCCCGAAGGTGGCCGGAGGCATTATGTTTTTGGGTTGTCCATCCATCTGTCCGTACGGGTTAAACCTCGTTTTTCTCAGCAATGTCCGATTTAGACGAAACTTTCAGGGTAGGAGTGGCACCCATGCAGAATATATATATTTAATGATAATTGTGATGTCATAGGTCACGTGGTATGGCAGTCATCTTGAATTAAACGCAAATAATTAAAAAATAATTTCGCGGAAACCGCGGAATGGAAAAATTTGAAACTTGGCACAAGTACTCCCAATGGGGAACAAAAGCATGATAATGATAAAATCATAGGTGAAGTGGTATACCAGCCAAACATGTTTTAATCAAATTCCTCATCCTAAAAATCTGAAATTGCATGCACATGATCGAAGACTCATTTGTATTGAAATATTAAATTTATGACATCATTGGTCACATGGTGTGGCAGCCATATTGGATTGAAGGAAAATATAAAAAAATTATATCTCTGAAACCACTTACCCTATTGATGCGAAATTTTACAAATATCATCAAACAGCACTGTTGCATATAGTTTGAAAATGATGATGTCGTAGGTCAAATGACATGGTTTGGCAGCCATCTTGGACAGAAAAACGAACCTTATCCCATCAACATAAAACGTCACAAACGTGATCCCCAACCCATACATATGCAGAGTGTAAATTTTAAAGGTCATATGTCATGTGGTATCGGCAGCCATATTAGCTTGAAAGCCGATATTTAAAAATATCCCTTCTCTGAAACCGCTTCACCAATCGATGTGAAACCTGTCATGGCTGGTGAAAATGTGATACTTGAAAACAGCTGAAGGGATTTAAATCAAACTTGTTTATTTTTAGGACAGTGAATGAAGGCATATACCAGCTGTGGGACATTGCGGATGCATATTGGCGACACAGTCTCATTGTTCTAGTTTATACATATTATATATATTTATATTATATATATATATATATTTTATACATACATATATATTTTTGGAAATATTTTTATTTATTTTATGTTTTTTATTTATATAAATTCTATATACTGTATTTGTCTTTTTATATTTTATACTATTAGGAGATAAGGCTCCTAATAGAGCACACACACACACACACACACACACACACACACACACACACACACACACACACACACACACACACACACACACACACACACACACACACACACACACACACACACACACACACACACACACACACACACACACACACACACACACACACACCTTGGGGGAAAGTGCCGTCATTAACGTCACTTCCCGGGATACTCTGGGTACCAGCAACGTCATAACAATGCCTCGCTTTTCTCACCGTACTTAGCAGGGCATTTCCTCAAGAGCAATTTCCTCCTCCCTATGGATGCCAATCCTTTTCAAGCTCTATCCTTTTCAAGCAAGGAAGAAGCATGTACCATTTTAAAGTCTTTGGTATGACTTGAACCGGTCCAAAGCCGATTGGTGTTTTTGAGGAGACACTATCTCCTTACTGGATGGCCATTGGGGAGCTTATCCGGCCTTTGCCAGGTATTGTTTTTGGTGATGGCAGGGTGTCACAGTCACCCTCCTCAATATCAAAGGTGTCGGTTTCGTCGCCGATAATTGTTATATTAAATAACTTAACATACAAATAAAATAAGTGTTATATTAAATAATACATAGAATGAAACTCTTGTGGAAAGGTGGTCCAAGCTTCTTCCAAGACCAACACAGATCATATAAGTTGCTGGGATGCTTCTTTACTTTCCTTTGTCCAAATAGTCTCGTATAGCTTCAACGATACGGCTTTGAGGTATGCGTTCAAGTACTTTGAGGTATGCGTTGAAGAACTGAGATATGCATTGAAGAACTTTGAGGTATGTGTTGAAGAAAACATATGATAAAGAAAGTGGGAGACGAGATGGGGAGCGAGAGGGAAGCACACAAGTACAACATTTAAGAGCAGGGACACCGGGAGATCTGTAGGAGGGAGGGGGCTTGGGGGGAGGAGGCATAGAAAGGGGGGTGGGGTGAAAGAGGTATAAAACACATGGACACAGCTAGGACTTCCAGGAAAGAAGTCAGTATTTCAGAAAAGTCGATCTAGGGTGAATTAACGGGGGTAGAAAAGATCAAAGTTTTGGATGGGGGAAGATAAGAGATGGTGGTGGACAGCTGTTTTAAAGACCTGGAGGGAGGAGTGGGATTGAAGGGAGTGTGGGAGTTTGTTCCAGAGGCGGGAGAAAAGAGGAATGAAAGAGTGAAGGTGAATAGACCTGTAGGAATATTTGTGGGACAGAGCACAGAGACAGCTGGGGGGACTAGGCCGGAGAGGAGTCGGTAGAAGACAGAAAGACCACCAACCTGCCTACGGTGAGTGAGTGAAAGGCCCTCGGAGTTAGCTTCATCACGGGAGATTCCAATGATTCTGAAAGCTTTGGTTTCAACAGCATGAAAACGAGCTAGGTGTGAGGCAGGAGCACCAGCCCAGAGGGGAGAGCAGTATTCCATTGAGCTGCGGATGAAAGCCTGATATGTGGTGAGGAGCTCAGGTGTGCCAAGGAAGGACTTCATACGACGGAGGATGCCCAGTCGGCAACTGACTTTGGAGGCCAGCTTGGAAATGTAGTTTTCCCAGTAAAGCTAATGGCAGATTGTGAGACCCAAGAGCTTGAGTGACAGAACTTCTTGGAAAGGAATGTTGAGAAAGTAGGTGGCAGGTTTGTCCAGATGGTCTTTTTGGAGAGACGTAGTGAGAGCATGAGATTTGTCAGGATTGAAAGACACGTTCCACTTGTTTGACCAGTCTGTGATTTTGTCCAGGTTTGCAGAGAGTGAGGAGGCTGCAGACTACCGATCTGAGGGATGAGGTATGGAGCGGCAGAGTGGAGTCATCAGCAAAGAGAAAGAGAGGATTTTCCAGAGAGTCGTAAAGATCATTGATAAATACCAGAAAAAGCACAGGGCCCAGAACACTGCCTTGGGGAACTCCAGCCTGAACAGGAAGGGGAGAAGAGAGAAATCCATTCAGGGCCACACGTTGACTACGACCAGAGAGGAAGTCCGCAAGCCATGCGTGGAGATTTCCATGGATACCATAGGAGGAGAGTTTGGTGAGCAGAGCAGGGTGCCAATGTCAAGGGAGACAGCTCTAATTTCCTGTTTGCCATTGAGGACTTCCATCCATTGTTGAGACAGCAGAAGCAACATGTCCAGAGTAGAGTGACCTGGTCTGAATCCAAATTGATGGTCAGAGATCAAGCCATTGGAGAAGAGGAAAGATTTGATATCCGAAGCAATGATGGAATCCATGACTTTGCTGATAATTGGGAGCAGGCTGATTGGTCTGTATTTGTAAGGATCTGTTTTTGCACATTTTTTTGTGTAAAGCGGTAATGTTTGCTGAATTCCAAGATGCTGGCAGATGACTTTGAGCAAAAGAGAGGGTGAAGAGAACAGAGAGAGGGTGTGAAAGAGCGGCAGAGTGGGATTTTAGGACCCATGGGCTGATGCCGTCTGGTCCAGTTGCAGAATCAGTCGAGGATTGACCGAAACTTCTCCACCTTGTCAAGAGAGAAGGACACAGAGTCCAGGAGCAGCTGGGTACCACTGGGTACGGTGGTTACAGAGAGAGACGGATTTGGGACAGAAAGATTTCGAGGCAAACACAGAGTTGAGGCATTTAGCTTTTTCACGTGTGGAGTCAGCTGTGTGGCCGTTTGAGGTAAGGGAGGGGATGGAGGGGGAACAAACACGAGAAACAGATTTGACAAGACGCCACCAGGATTTGGAAGAGGGAGACAGGTTTGAGAGTCCAGGTTTGAGAGTCCAGTCTTGAGAGTAGAGAGATATTGTTTCCTGGCTCTCCTGAGGGTGGACACACACTTGTTTCGGGCTTTGTGAAAGTAAAGGAGATTGCCTTCCGTTGGATTTGCCTTCCAGGAAGCGAAGGCAAGTTGTTTCAGGGCAACTCCCTCACCACAAGATTCCGTGTACCATGGATGGGAGGAAGGGGGGAATGGGGAAGGGTAGGGGTGGGGTGGGGGAAGGGGAAGGGGAGGGGGGAAGGGGGGAGGAGGGAAGGGGGGAGGAGGGAAGGGGGGAGGAGGGAAGGGGGGATGGGAGGGAGCACGGGAAAGGGGGAGGGGAGGGGAAGGGAGGGAGGGAAATGGTGAGAAGGGAAGGGGGAAGGAATGGAGGTGGAGTGGGAGGGGGCGAGGAGGGGTGGGGGAGGGGTGGGGGAGCAAGAAGGGGGAGGAGCAGGGAGGAGAGAGAGAAGGGAAGGAGGGTGGAGCGAGGAAGCAGGGAGGGGGGGGGACATTTTGCACAAAAATGTTAATGTTTAAAATAATAAAAATGTTAAGTCAATGAAAAAAATGGGTATGTGAAAACACAAAGGTAGCTCTGTCTACTGTAATGCCATGGCTTGCAAAAGCAGCCTGAATAGCATTCACCAATCGCTAGATATGGTAAATGTTGTCAGATTTCACTCCAGATTTGGACATTATTTCGTCTACAGCATCCAATCCTCATATCCAAATCCAGATTTTGATGATATGCTTCAATTATGTAATGATAATCGATCGTCTATCATTACTGGCATTAATTAATGGTGGCTTAAGAATCCAGCAAGGTGCAGTGGGCTCACCAATATGGCGGGCCGCCATATTGGTAAGCCACCACATCGGGTTATTTTTCTTATGAGCACCTCATTAATCGTCTTCAAAAAGGATGTTAAAAAACACCCAACACCCAGTTTTCATCCTTCCAAACTGTTCTATAGTATTGGAGGTCCAGGTGTATGCATACAACGTTTGGGGCCGCCATGTTTCATGGTTTTGGAGTTACGGAGGAGACAGATGGACGGACGGACACTGCCTTTTATTATCATATATGTATATATATGTATATGTGTATGTGTATGTGTATGTGTATATGTATATGTATATATATATATATATACATATATATATATTAGGGTGGTCCTCAAATGTACACCAAAGAATAAAATTGGACTTTTTTCAAGAGCTTGTTGCCAAAATTGTTCCTTATTGTGAAAAAATGAAATGTGCCAAAGATGGTTTCGATACGACTTTATTTACTACTGTCACACATGGGTTGAAAATTACAATGTTTCAGTAACGACACACAAAATTGTTTTTAATAAACTAACACTCAGATGTAATCCCAAATCAGTAAGAATGTATGACAATCATCATAAACACACAGAGTAAAAGTCCTCCAGACCATTGATTCCTCATTAATAAGTTCTGTGGTAATGCTATACAATGCTACTTGCACGCTTTCGGCTCTGCCTCTTTGAAGCAGATAGAACAGCAGAGTCGTCATGATCACTGGCTTCAGCACTGCTGTCTGTTGATGATGCTAGCTCCAAGAGTCTCCTCTCAGGCTGCTTGCTTCCCTTTTTCATGCTGCTCTCTTTCAGTCAACACATTGTCGCGTTGATGCGTCCGCTCCTCTTTTCCTGCTAGCACCTTGTCAACACCAACCATAAAGCCCCGTCGACCTGGCTCCCGTTGTGCCTTAAGGAATTCACGGTCCTCTGGT